>NC_073693.1:15345102-15680102 GCF_029784155.1 Uranotaenia lowii
ACTAATTTAGGGTAGTCGAATCAAAATATGCAATATTTCTCTCAGCTTTCGTTATTGAAATGACTTTTGAAAATAAGTAAAAAGCATTTAAGAAATGTCTGCGCTTTTTTTACAAAAACTCAAGTTAGAAATATATCATTTTTTGAAAAAAGTTTTATATGAACTATCAACTTTCTTTAAGACTTCAAGTAATTTTGAGTTCTGCGGAAAAAGTTATAGAAGTTTTGTGTTTTTTAACATTTTCTCATTTATCAAATTTTTAAGAAGTTTTAATCCAAACTGAATTTTAAATATTTTTAAAGCATACATGTAATCATTTTGCAAGTTTCAACAAATATGTTGATCATTGCATCATGTTACATCATTTTCATCATAAGATTATTCCTTAATTGGATAAAATATGATAAACAGAATCAGAATATGATTTTTTCATGAAAATAGGTTTATTGGTTAATCAGTTATCAATGTTTGATTTCACTTTAAACTGATACATTTAAAACTCCTTACCACCAAAACTAAATAAACCTAACGTACTAAAAACTAAATGTACGCTAAAATTTACCAAATCAATCATTTAAAAAATAACCACCAAAATGCTGTTGCCTTGAGTCATCGATTAAATAAATGGTAATGGTGAAACGTGTTTATTAAAAAAAACTTCTGAAATGTTTCAAAAAACTTATCTCATTCATTTTCTTTTTTTTTTTAAAGATTTCTGAATAAATTTACCGAAATTTAAAGAACGGTTTTATTTTCAATTTTCTAATAAATTTTTAAAATTTAATAGTCTTACTTTTTAAATTTTAGAAATATGTTTAACAAATTTGTCTTTGTTTTTTAAATTCTGAATTTTCGTGTACTTGACATATAACTCCTTAAATTTAAATTTTCTATAAGAATAACATAGATTCAACCGTCAGTTTTTTTTTTCCAGGACCCAATATTTCAATCGAAAGTGACAAAAAACTCAGAGCGATTTTTTTTATAAAAAGGTTTTATCTCTGACTTTTATCACTGGCACTTTTCAAATAATAATAGGGGAGAGTGGGGTATCGTGGGCCATGGGGAAACGTGGGCCACTTTTAATATCTCAGATGTGTGTTGAGATAAAAATCTCAAACTAACTGTCATCGTCGTCGCTTTGTGTGAGTATATTTTTCTATACGTCGTTGACTGAAATTCGCATCATATACTTCTTTTATTTATCAAACTAAAAAAAGTTAGAAAAAATTACTTACATAATTAAAAAAACACCCGCTAATTTCATCGATGGGGAACCTAAAATGCATAACAAAAATATGCTCATACGCTTATGATCTTAGTTTTGTCATGATCTTTCACGTGGCAAAGGAATTTTTGATAAAACATCAATAAGTCACACAAACGCAACCAATTTGCAAATCATAGCTTGTGGGGAATCGTGGGCCACACATCTTAAATCACCTATATTTTTATGTTTTTATACACATTCAGAACTTAAAATACGTTTTTCCTATCTGCAAAGTTTTCAAAGTGCCAAATGAAGAGTTATGAAAAATATTTTGTCCATCCTTTATAAGAAATTTTGCCAAAACGTTCGCGAGCCAGGTTTTGGAATCTATGCGATCATACACAGCTCTCTTTTTTATTTCATCATCTGAAATTGCTTTAAAATAACGGAATGAATTAGGAAATCACATTTTTGGATCAACTCATAAACTTTGCATGTTATTTGGCCAATTTGGATTTGGTGGCCCACGATTTCCCACCATTTTTCAAAATCCAAAAAATATTGCTTTTTTTCAAACAGTCAGAATTTGGGGAAAACAACTTATTAAAAATTATAAAAAAATACCTTATGATACCTTGAAAATGTAGAAAACCATAGCATTTTTTATTTTCATTTTTTCTTTTTTAACAAAGAAGTTATGGAACAACGAAAAAAAGTGGCCCATGATTCCCCACTCTCCCATATATATATTCTTCTTTCTTCATATTAACCTTCCCATGCCGTTCGCAAAATATCCGTTTCTGGGAAATTTGAGTTGTAGTTTGAATTCGTTCTCCTGACTGTAAATGTTAACCGATTTTGATGATATTATATTCATTGTGTAGGTAATTTGTTCTTATTACTCAAAGTTTTAAAATAAAGTCGATATGTATTACCCAGTTATCAGAAACTGGTTCAAAAAGTAAAAAGTCCGAAAAATCAATTTTATTTTTAAAATGCTCATAACTTTTGACAGCTTTTCTGTATTTAAGTGTTTTATTGATGTTTGAAATCGTCAAGAATCCATCTTTCCGACAGTGTATAGATATGTTGGGGTCCAATGAAAGTTTTGACCGCTATCTCAGATCTTCCGGTAGAAAAAAAATCTAACTTAAAAAAACGATATTCAATTTTTGCTTTGCTTAGCTGTATTTCATTTCCCAATGAACCGATTTTCAAAACTCAAATTTCAATTTTTTGACGTTAAGTTGATCATTATTTTCATAGAACATACTTGGTCAGTCAAAATTCCAAGTTCTTCAGTATATTGGAATTAAGATAAGAAATTTTAAATGTGCGCTTCGGGTCATATTGACCCGAACGGCATGGGAAGGTTAATAAAACCATCAACCATTGAACAAATTCTCCTAAGTTCAAAATGGATTTTTCCAGTTATCGAAAATTCACATTTCAAATCGCGATTTAATATTTTTTGTTCAAATTCAAAATACCACAGCGGAATTTTTCAATCAACCCTTCAGTTGAGAATAAAGAAAAGAACTTAAACTAAGATGAATTAAAATTAACTATAATAACCATTGTCCTAACAAATTATCATGGTTAGTTTTGTAACTGATTGGACATTTATTTTAGAATTCAGAATGGTTTTAAACTCTGTGTTTTGGAAATGTTTATTTTAAAGTTGCTTCGAAATTCTTTTGAAACAAATTTCTACTTCAGAATAAGGAACATCATTTTGAAAAAAATATCAATGACTTACCGAAAATTTTAAACTTTCATTGTGATATGATTTGATAACATAGTTTTTTATCATTCTCTTTTTTAGCTTGTGTGGAAATTATAAGTGAGAAATTATGTTTATTTTTGGTATTGTTATCGTTTTTAGCTGAATTTGAATTTTGAAAGCCCCCCCCATAGACAGGTCCTTCGCACGGGCCTGTGTCATATCGATAAAAAGTGATATTTTTTTTAGTGGGAATATTTCAAGATTTATAGAGGTTTTTTGTTTAATTAATAAAAATTGTAAAATTGTAAAGTTTTTATCAATTTGAAATAAAAATTAAAAATAAAAACGTGGCAGACAAATAAGTTTTATTTTGTAAATTTGTCAAAAACGAACGGTTCAGCAGAAATATTGCCAAAATCTAATGTTGTCAAAATCAAACGGGGTAATTCCTTACCCATAAATTTTTTGAGCTCAAGACAATTTTTTTTATTTGATTTGATAGAAAATCAAAAACTTTCCTTTATTTATAGAATTTTGTAAATTGCAAAAATTTCAAGGATTATCAAAACAAACTTGAAAACATTTTTAATTTCAAAATTTTTAAAATTTGATCCTTTTATTTATATACCTACCATTTTTAAAATTTCCAAAATTTTCGAATTTCCTTCAAGTTATCTAATATCTGATATCTAACTAATATTTTTAAATTTTTTTTTCACTAAATTCTTCAGAAATTTGCAAAATATCCAAATTTTTTCGTATTCCAATATCAAATATAAATAAAAAATTAAAAATTTTCGAAAACTTCAAAATTCATAAGAGGTTTCAGAGATTTGAGAAACAGTTTTTGATTGATACAGTTAAAAGTAGTGAAATAATTGAGAATAAAGAGATTTGAATAAGGGACCTAAACGCATATAAGTTAATGCCTTTAAGGGGAGGGCAGGGGGTATAAAAGCTTGTTAAGCTTTGTGTATTTTGGATAGAAAATCTAATGAGAATATGTAAGGTAGGTAGGAGAAAAGGTCTGAATTGACAAAAAAAAAAGACATTACGTAATATTTGGCCCTCAATTTTAGGAAACTTAGAAAAAATATATATTTAGTTAAAAGATTAGAGAGCATTGACAGAATTTAGCCAATCGAAATAATTAAGAGAGTTGCTGGAATTCAGAAAATTGAAAGAATTTTGTGAATTGGGCTATTTTGAGAGAACTTAAGGAATCTCTTAATTCTCTGAAGTTTTTTTTAATTCTTCCGATTCTTTTTACTCTCTCATTTCTATCAACAGTTTCGGTACTTTTAGTTCTCAAAAAAAAAAAATTGGAAAATTGAATGGCTATGAATGCCCGACTCTCACTTCTCTAAATTCTTTCAATAGAGAGATTCGAGTGTAACTAGAGGTTTTTAAGAATCGAGAAATTAATAAAAACTGGGATGAACTGCCAAAATTTAGAGATTTCCAAATAAAATTAAAGAATTTAGACATCTGATATAAATATGAGAAATGACAAATTTGAACGAATTAAAATTATTAAGACACTTGAGAGAATTAAGAGACAAATATTTAGGGAAAGAATTGATAGAAATATGTATGTAAAACGGCAGAATTGAGAGAAATGGGAGCCTTGCGAAATTTAGAGATAAGAGAGAATTCATAGATTTAACTATAATTTTAAACTATAACTATAATCTTAAACTTCATGTCTGATTTGGTTTTTCTTTTCCTCTATCTGTCTGAAAGGTCTTAATTTAAACATTTTTATATTATTTCAACTTATCATAGATAAGCTTTTATTTGCATCTGTTTTTTTTATTTTAAGTCATAAGTCATGACACGGCTCTCGAGTTTTTTTTTCATAAACCGATCATCGCTGATTCATAAGCTTAAACCAGTTTTTTTTTATTTAACTTTTTTTTTTCAAATGTACAAAGACTATTTAGAGTAGAGTACATCTATTTTGAAAAGATTTTTTTTTAAACAAATTTTAAAGAACTTCCCTGAGATTCCCTGAGATATACTCAGTTCGAAACCAGATACGAAATTTTGATCGTTCTTGCATTCGCAAGTTGACCAAAGTTCAATTCCCACCAAAAGTCGAGCTCTAATTTCCTGACCACGGCGTCGGCGTAAAAGGAACACAACAAGGGTGTCGTTCATAGAAAGGGGTTTCATTAAGCAAATTTCATTAGGGTTAAATGATTATTTGGACATTATCGCTCCACCACTGACTGGATCGAAGCCCCACGATACAGTTATGCCAGGATGCGCAACAGCACTTATTGGCGTTGTTTGTTTTTGCGTCCCAAAAAGGGGGAGTCAGCTTACTAGAAATAAAATAAAAATAAAAACAACCGATCAGCCAATAAGGAGGACTGCGCAGTACCTTTGGAAGGTAAAAAAATGCTTAAGAAATTGAACCAATTTCCAGGCTAAAATGAGGTAGGTTTCTGGTTGTCACCGATTGCATTGTGCGATATTGTTGATCTAGTCCAGTGGTCCGTTATTTTCGCGTAATCAAGGTTGGTCCGAGTTTTGTTTACAAGTTGAGTAATCGCTACTGTCTCTGTTTAGCTTTATTTTTGTTTTTGGTAGGTACATATTGACATCTACAATGTTATTATTGATGGAACATATTCCGTTCGATTTTCTAGCAAAACAAAATCCAAATGATATCGAATCTTTGAGTATCAGCTACCATGAGAAAGAAAACCTAAAGATTAAATGAGACAGACCGAATATGGTCTTCAAAACGCCCATCTCCTAACGGACTTCTGATATAATTTGTCTTTCGAGAGATAAGAAATTTTTGCAATCGGTTGTGGATGATTCCCCGAATTGTTAAGCTCATTATCGGCCTCAAGTGATCCAATTCCATGAATGAATACAACTGCCCCAAACATGTGCACCGCCGTTCGACGCAGATTAACCGATAAGGAGCTCGATTTGGCACAAGTCTCGTACCATATCAGGAGGGCGCATCGACCGAAATGCAAACAAAACATTAGGTACCTCTACTTTTTCCCATATCATAATTGTGAAATCTAATCCACAGAAGAACCACCCAGGAGCAGCAGCAAAACTGCAACAGCACCGCAGTGGATTTCGCAGAACGGTCAAAGATATTGCACAACACCCGGGCATCGAGGCGCCATCTGGTGGGTGCCGAAATGACACTGCACCTTATCACCGACGAGTGCGCCATCTACCACCAACCGATGGGGGAGGATTTTTGCTTCGCACGTGAACCATTTTGGGGCTTTTTCTGGCCCGGAGGACAGGCGCTGACCAGGTGAGGTACCGTTTTAAGGGGGTTCATCCACACTTCACAGGTGAGTGAAGAAAGGCAGCTTTGAAGTGTTTTCTTTAGATTGGTATATGACAGGGTAGCCAGATAACTTTCTAAGACAATTTCCCTTGAAGTATTTTAAACTTTGAAATCTTTGCATATTTTTGGTTGGGAATAATAACTAGAACTACACGTTGACTTGAATTCCACACGACTGAAATGGATTTATTATTTCATTTATTGTGAAATGCTCGTCCCGCTTCTTAAATCAAGAGTGTGTCGTTGAGCTTCTAACAGTTCTAAGAAGTGTATTCGAAAAAAAATGCAACACTCTGTTTTGTTAATAACTTTTGAATGCATGGATGGAAAGCGATAAAATTTTCGGCGAAACTGCTTCTCAGTGAAATGTTCCCATGTGCAAATTTTTGTAACGTTCGGTATTGTGATTTCCGAAATAGAGTCCAACGAAGAAGTATTTTGACTCAAATTTTTGGGCATCACGTGCGCCATCTATAATGTATACTATAAACCCCCCTTTTTCCATATCATGGATATTTTTGATAAATTTTTCTGTTTCCTGAAGCTTGTTCTTCAAAATTATTTAAAATGTAAAATTTGTCTCCTTTGACAAAAAAACATCGTATTTGACTTTTTACCACTCCATCACAGTTTCCGTGTAATGACATGATTTCAGATCCAGCGGAAACAGAGAACAAGCTTTATAGGATCTGTTTGAGTGCTATGCAGGGAAAACGAACGCATTTGGAGGCAGTTTTCGTTGAGTATTTAGCCATTCATCGTGTCAATTGTTATGAAACAACGACTGGATTGCAGTTTCAACAGCCTCCCCCGTACTAGACATCAATTTTTTTTTTCAAATATTTCCCTTGTTTATCTCCGAAGTATCCAGGCAAGACTTATCAGTGAAAAGTTTTGGCTGGAAATCTGGAAACCTTCCAGGTACCCGCTAAAGAGTTCGTTTTGTTTTCCATTGTGAAATTTTTCAAAATTTCTTTCCGCTAGCGGTCCATCCATATTTTGCGTACGATTTGACCTTTTTTTTCTTTTTGCCTGGAATTTACTACATCGCACACAGAGGAAAACGATGTAAAAAGGTGATCAAAATTGTTTACGCCAAAACGGAGCGTTTTAGACCCATAGTGTCTTAGGGACATTTTACTTACATTTAAAACACTTTAAAATGAGCTTTTGATAAAAATGATTAAATCACCTAGCAGTGAGATAGAAAAAATATTTTTTGTATTTTTCATTTTAGAGCACTTATGTCTTTGGCAAGTTTTTAGATTGTAAAAAATGTAGCAATTTTGTTGAAGACGTCAACATCGTAGAAGCTAACCCAAAAAAGTTAGAATGGTTCAAAATAAAAAAATATTTTTTATCAAAATTTTCAGTATTCTAACGATATCTTTTCAGGCCAAGCTTATTCAAGCAAGATATGTTTGAAAGAGTTTTGAGTCACTTAAAATCAAACAGCTTTGTGGAACACACTTAATAAAAATATTCAGACTGAAACGAGTTAGATTGGAAAAACTAACAAAAAATAGCTGTTTTCGAACACCTGTATCTTTCTAGTTCGGTTGAGTTCGGTTCATTTTTTGGTTGCATTTGAATCAGGCAGGTTTCAACGTTATAAAAACATGGAGTTTATAACGTTAAGTTGTTTATTTTGTTGCTTTATAAATGATTTAAGTTAACTACTTTCAAGGAATCTAGAGGACAAATTCCAAGTTTATTTATAATTAAACTGACAATTAGCAACCGTTTTTATTTTGGTGAAACTTTAGCCAAATCATTCTATCGCTCGCGTATGACGTTTTGAAGCCTTCATTGACGAACCTTACTATCTACCTTTTCGCTTAGAATCGGTGAATTATTTCCAATTTAGGTTCAAATGAAAGGGGAAAGTCCCAGCTTTCGAATGGTGCAAAAATTAGCGATGTTAATTTTGCAAAAATATATTTTCTCCCAGAGACACCGTGGCGGGGTAAGTGAAGACCAGCCTGCAGTCCATAACAATTAACGAGATAACTTTTCTCTCTTTGCACCTATCAAACTCATTAATAAACAACATTTTTTGCATCCCATTGAACCTAAAATCATAAATTTTAAAGTTGAAATAACGAGTGAATTCGATATAAAGGCAAAACTTTGTTTTGTGGATAAATTTCGCACTCATGAATGAAAATTAATGAAATTTTCAGGAAAATTACGTTGCAATGGAATGTTTACATGTGCAAAATTTGATTTCGATCCGTCCAGTGGTTTTAAAGATAGCATCCAATCAATATGTTCATAGACCAACATTTTTGAGCAGAAACGTGAAAATCTCAGGAGAGTTCTTTGGAGAGACCCCAAAAAAGCTGGAAATCAACTATTTAGATGGCACACGTTCGGCCCAATAATAAAAATCGATGCACTTATTCTCTAAACCCCATCTTAAAAACCACTTGACAGATCATTACCAAATTTTACGCATGTAAACATAACATGCTTTGTAGTTTCACTAAAAATTTCATCAATTTCCATCCATGCATTTAAAAGTTATACACAAAACAAAGTTTTTTTTTCGAATACACTCCTTATACAAAAAACCGTCTATACTTATCCCGGTGTACCTTACTGTGTGGGGCACTAATACAGACATGAGTCAGCTCGAATACTCAGCCCTCTAGAGAGGCAATCAGTCCTTCTCAGCAGCCAGTCGTCGCGCAACAGCTCAGCGGTTAAGCTGGTATTTGGGTCCGATGGTGCTATACGATTGGTGGGTGATTTCCTGAGTAAGATACGGCTGCACACTTACATCAAAAGAACACACATAATGTTTGAGGCCGGATTTTAGCAAAATTTTGCTTAAATTTGACCAGCTTTCAATTTAATTTTAGCAAACGAGAAAAACTAACTTAGCAGCCGCAATTTCTACTGAAATTTTTACCAAAAACCGGAAGAAAAAATCACCCCGGATCTGAAATTTCTAAAAAAAAACCTATTGTGTTCGCCGGTAGCTGTCACCTAATAGAAAAAAAACAAAAAGTTTTAAATTTTAAAAATCCAAAAATTTGTACATGTTATGATCGATTCTTACATGTACGCTTCCGGTGTTGATTTGATTTTCGTAGTTGAATTAATAAGCAGAGGTACCATAAAAATCGAATTTCCGTCTCCCAACTGGAATATTTTTGCTAACGGAACTAACAGCAAATTTTTGCTAAGTGGGACCCCGAAAATTTTGTAGGGTTAGTTGCCCAACTTTGGACCCTTTAAGACTCTTTTTAGAAAAATCCATTCGTAGTTAATGGTCTCATCTGCAAGTTTCAATGAAAACTTAATCCTTGATTTTGCCGTTTTTGATAGATTTTCAAAGATATGGAGGATCAAAATTTCCTACTTTGAACCTTCTGTTCCTGTTTTGGTACTGGACTTGTACCATTAATTGGACCTTGATCTAAAAAGCCAGTAAAAAAGTTAGATTTTACGAAAAACTATCAAAAATCTAATTATCTTATTTTAAATAAAATACACCATGAACTAATATAAGGAATTTTGACCGATTCTAATAAAAACCCTAATTTCTGTTATGATTATCTCAAACTTTTTTCTCATTAGCACATTTCTAAGCAGCATAATAGTTAGAAGGTTTTTTTTTGTTTACTTTTAGCTTATTTACCAAAAGCTGACAAAAAATGTTGGAAATGCTCATTATAGGTTCTCAATTAAGCCCTCATGAAAATTTTCACCCAATTGAATGGTTAGTATTGAAAAAAATGATGTCTGGTCTAAAAATGGTACATCATGGCCGACCCTTTACCTATTTTCCGTGTTTTCCTATGATTGTCTATTATGTTAGGAAAAAAATAGTATAGTTCATGTTCATCACAGAAATGGTAGTTTTCCTTTAAAATTAGGCATATCCTGTTAAATAATGTGATTTATTCATAATCTCTCTGATTTCTCGAAATGCTTCCTACTAATTGAGATGTTTGTTTTACCCCCTAAAGTATTTATTTTAAATGTTGAAAATTTTATTAGAATTACTTTCCATGGCGAATAGTGGTATGATAGGATAAAGAAAGAATAAGAGTTCATTATTTGCCCAAGAGTGTCTAGAATCTATGCAAACGAAATGAGTTATTTCCGATTTTAGGCTTTAGGTCCAAAGTAGGAACACTCACCATATATACTACAAATTTAAGATTTAATGAAGGTTTATTGGGTCGACTCACGAGTCACGATGACGTATGTTCCCTTTTGTGGTGACAGTTCGCACGTCCTGTTTACAAAATTTTACGAACGAGAAATGGAGTGCGGCGAAATTTTTCGTGTAGCTGCACGGTCAAGAAATTTAACTCAACACTCAGTTTGAGGATAGCAAAAAACCAAGTCCCGTTTTGTGAATTAAATTTAGCGCATTTTTTTTGGTTTTTAACGGTTATCTCTCCGGAAATGAACAGAAAGTTGAACATTCTTAAAAATTTCGAAAAGGAGGTTTGTTTTTAAAATGTTTCAATATGTTTTAAAAACCCATTTTTTAACACATTTCTTCTGAACCAACCAACTTTGCATTGAATATTCTGGGGCAGCGCTTTTACTTGAAACAAAAAATCCCATCGAGTAGCCAAATGTGGAAGCTTCTAAAGAAAGAATTTGAATGTTCCGAATCGATTGACTTGAAGTTTCTTGTGTTATTTTGACTGGAAACTTGTAACAAATACACATACTTGTATGACAACACTAAATACTAAGGAACAGAAGAACTCAATGTAGGAAAATTCTTCTGTAAACATACTGAAAAAAGGCTGAACTGGCTATTTTCAAAGAATAAAAATAACGTCGGATAGTTTAACTTTTAAGTTTAAATCCATTTATTTCAATGTTCCTGCTTCCAGCTGGATTAACGCACAAAATGATTGATTTTTCATTATTTGATACTAAAAACATTCAATTTCTTAACAGCTAATTTCCTTTTTAAATTTATTTTTATCTCAAAATTCAGCTGAGAACTATTGCTAAAAACGTGTGAATGAGAATTTATTAGGACCCAAATGTTTGCTTTGTTTCCTCAGCGTGTAGAATTGGAAAATAACGAATCAAAACAGGAATCGCGAAGTGTCAAAGACAGTGAGGCCAGGCAGTGCGTGAATCGACCTATAAAGATAACACCCATAGAAGAGGTTGCAAAAATCCAATTCCTATTTAGCCGGAAATGCGCTGAAAACACAGACTCGAGCTCCCAAGCAAAATTATGCTTTAACCACTACATTCAAGCGAAACCAGAAAAACATTTCATGGGATTTTCATTCTATTGGATAATTCATCTAAAAAAAATATAGTGAGAATCGAACTCACTGCAACATCTAATCTCGGCATGCCAGTCCGATATCTTACCATGTGCACCATCTGTGTCGGTTAGCAAATGAAAGTTTATTATCATAGTCCTTCTTCACACTCACTGCATTGGCCGTTGTTTTTTTAATTCTCCTTTGTCTTTGATGGGAATGGGAAATTAGAAACTGTTTTCTACTGCCAGCCGGTTTACATACTTACGCACATCTCATCTTAGCTGGTGGTTTTTTGCCGTTGGTTGGAAACCAAGATTTTTTTTTCTAATGCCGGTTTACAAACAGCGCTCGCTACATTATTCGACAATATTCTTGCTTGTTGATTGTTTCCATCTTGTTTTGTCTTGTGATAGGATGTAGGATATCTATGTTTTATTTGGTTTCTTTTAGACATATGCAATGTGTTTGCACTGGGAGGACAATGCTCCGATGAGAAAGCTTGTTAGTGCCGATCCGGCGTAGAATCTTATGCCTATTTTTCAACCACCAAGGAAGTTCATTATTGAAGTCTGATTTGTGGGTTTGTAAATTATGTATATTGTATCTTTTTGTGCTTTGTACAGAACTGCATGTTGTCTTCTAAGAAATTATTCTCTGACATTGAACCTTTATTTAAACGAATTTATTATGATTTTCCACCATTTCTTCATATTTTTTTATTTGAAGGCTTTTGAGGGTCGTCTTAAGGTTATACAATTTCAGTAAAATTTCGTATTTTAATTCAACGATAATTAGGGAGTGGGAGTTGCAAAATTTGGGCTTTGAAAAGCTCCATATAGCAAAAGGTCACCCATAAAGTGTCATAAAGTATATGGAATATCACGTCGTCATTTATTGGAAGAATAAATTCTGCATTCGTGCACTGTTCAATTCATTTTATATTTTGATTGTTTTTTTTTTTTTCATTGCTGAATATACATTTAAATAGTAAAGAAGATTAAAATTGCCTAATTTCCTGACTCCTGGGATTAGAAAAATGGTCGGAAAATGAATGCGTGCATCAAAAACTGTACTGGGTCACTTGAAAGTGGAACTACATTTCTTGTATTAAATTTTTATTTTATAAATATCAACAACGAATCCGCGTGAAGATTTAAAAAATAACTGACTGAACAATACATAAGTTTCTCGTAACCGATTTTTGTTTTAAATAAACTTTTATCGTGCCTTCCTCCAGATACATACTCGATAACGCTGCAGACAATTTCGCCGGACGGCGCGTTCTGGACGTCGGCTGTGGCTGCGGAGCATCTTCGATAGCGGCCTGGCTAGCCGGAGCACAACACATCACCGCAAACGACATTGACGCAAGTAAGTTCTGTTACCGAAATGGCCTTCAGCGTCATTTATCGTTCCGCCAAAATCGCACAAGCAAGCAACGGTTCAGAATTTTGAAGGAGTGATAAATGCAACTGAACTGGAAAAATTGCCAATACCGTTCAATGGTCTTTCTCTCTCTCTCGTCATCATTTGTGTGATTCATTCAGCTGCCCTGCAAGCAACGCTACTCAATGCGGAACTCAATGGCATTGTTGGGGGAACTTCCATCGACGGTCGCAGTTTTGAGGTCGATGGTTCCAACTGGATTGGACGGTCCTGCGACGATTACGACGTCTTACTGATAGGAGATTTGTTCTACGATGTGGAGATTGCCGACATCTTACTGCCTTGGCTATCACGTTTGGTTACCCAAGAGGGAAAGCAGGTAACTATTGAAAAACAAATTCTAACTTCATCAATGTTAACGCACATCTGTTTGTAGGTGTTCATCGGAGATCCGGGACGCCATGGGCTAACGAACACGCTTCGCCAGAACTGTATGATTCAATTAGCACGTTACGAGCTGCCGCCCAATGTTTGCCTCGAGAATAACGGATTTTCACACGCCGCCGTATGGAAGTTGACTGGCAATGTTGTATAGTTGTTAGATAATACGGAATCAGCCAAGTATTTGTCGTTGATTGGAAAAAGTAGATTCAAAGATTTATATTCCAAGCTTTGTTGGAGCCTGATTAACGTTTTATATTACCGAGAGTCATTGGGGTCAATCGAATCAAATTTATAAGTTTACGATATACGTTAAGATTGCCCAAGGATAGTTTTAATTTATGTTACATAATTAAACTTATTGTTATAAAACAGGAACTAGTAAATAAGAAGATCTTTTTCGAAACAAAATTTTTTTTTAAAGAAACATGTTGGTTTTGTTTTCAAAGCTGTGTAATTTTCTACACCTACATGTGCAAAGACAATCATTAAAATACATACAGTTGCGTTCAAAAAAGAATGAAATTGCGTGAAGCTGCGCATTCTCTCTCAACTTTAACAAGCTGCCATTTCCCACTCGGTTGATTTTTTCTTCATGAAATTTTCACACAATTTAGTTCAACTATCCAACTAATGATCTACAAAATTTGAAGTCTTTACAAAAAATGGAAATAAAGATGTAGCTATTCCCTTTTAAAATTGAAATTTGGAATTGCTTAATAAATTTCCTGTATCTTTGACAATTTTCATTGAAAAATCTGAAAATTCCGTTCAAAGATGTAAACAATGTTTGATCTCGTACCTGACCAAGTTTCATCCAAATTGATCTACTCGATCAAAAATGGTGCCGGTTCGAAAATGAGGTTCATAAAGTTTTCCTAATATTCCTCAAGATTCCAATTTCAGCCTCAATTGTATTTCGTGTTTCTCATTCTTCTGAATCCAAAACTGCATATCCAAAATTTTTTTGACAAATTACTCAACACCTCAAATTTCTCATTTTTCCTAGGTGCAAATAATATAAGAGATGATTTTGAATAATTTGGGTGCCCTAAATCCAAATATGAAATTAGGTTTTTGTCTAAGAGCTTTGTTTTTGAAATCACTCCAACTTGGTGAAAATCATTTCAATTTCTTTTTTGACTTTTTTGACAAATTATAAAACATAATGTGGTATCCTGAATGAGCATGCATTCAGCAACTGGGTACTGGCAGTATCGAAGTGAACGTGAAGGTGGTTAGTCGGCTTCGGCTGAGCTCAGTAGCTGCTCAGTGAAAATACGACACAAAACAAAAAATTTTAAACAGGCTTCAAATCAATTATCCACTTTCCGCTAGATCGTTACTTATTTTGGATTCCGCGAAAAAAGTTATAGCAGTCTTCTATTTGTTCACTTTACTCAATTTAAATCAAATTTAATTTAAGATATTTTTATGCGAAAAACAATGGAAGGTTTAAACTAATTGGTAAAATTAAATAATATCTTTTCTATTTAAAATTTCTTCACTAGAGTCGGATATGCTTGTAATGATTTATTCTAAATTTATAAAAACTGTAGAATTAAGCTTGTTTAAACCATGCATCATCATTTTTATTCCCAAATAAATTAAAATATAATAAACAAATAAGCAATCAGTTTTTTTGCATGGAGATTTGTTAGAGCATCAGTTCTCAATGATTGATTTCACAGACTGATTCATTTTTAAACTTATAAACTCCATATCATCAATACTAGAAACGTATCTTTTTTCATGCCTATTTTCTTTTAATATTTAAAAAAAGTAACCGAATTTTATAATTTTTTATTTTAAATTTTCACATGAATTTACGATTTTCATAGTCCAACATTTTTAAAATCTTTTACATTAATGTTAATATGTTACTCATTATTTTTTAATTCGGAATTTTTATGTTCTGAAAACATAATAAGCCTAGTAATTTAAATTTTTAAAATGAAAAACAAAGTTTATACATTTAGTTCTTTCAAAAACCAAGTATTTCAATTGACGGCTACAAAATATTCAGAGCTTGAATTACTATAACTACAAAACTTGTGCTTAAAAATTTATAAAGGTTTTACTTATTTTTATTCCTTTGAATAATCTTTTTTTATCGTTAATGATTTTTTAATTAATAAAAAGAATCGAAACCATTCCAACCTGTACTTTGTCAATATAAGCTTTCAATGATGAACTGAACATGTTGTTTTATAAATACATATATGTAGTAATTATCGTGAACTTCAGAAATGAACTTTTTCAGTCTTTTAGGTTGATAACTGAACAAATAAAAAAATCATGTTATCTCTGATTTTGACCACTGGTACTCTTAAAGTAAAATTGATATTCATCATTTTATCAAAATTAATTTAATCATAAAGTAGGTATGTGTTTTTGAACTTGGATTTAAAATGGATTTATTTCATTATCAAGATTTCACAATTCCAATAGCGATTCAATATTTCTTCAAATTTAAAATATTACAGCGCAATTTTTCAATCGAGCCTTCAATTGAAAATGAAAAAAAGGAATGTTAATCTCGACGATTAATAAACAACAATTATTATAGTTTCGCTGAACAATTTCAAATCATGATTATTTTCTTCCCTGATCTGAAATTTATTTTAGAACTAGCTGACACGGTGTGCTTTGCTACACCTTCCAAAATTTATTGAAATTTGTGGTTCCTAGTTATTCAACTTTTTATTTTTTAGCTCAATATTCTAAATTCAATTTAAAAATTATTTAAATGTTTTATCGAAATAAATTTGAACCTTTTTAATTAAAAAACTTAATAATTTTTTAAATCCGTGTTTTAATCCTTTTTATGACTCTGGATCTCTCTGCTTCATAAGTATTGGTATTCGGACGAGAGCCGTAGAACGAACTACTCTGCTTGGCAGTTAGAACAGGATTAAATTTATTTCAAATTGCATTCTTATGACTAACTTATAATCGCTTACTATGATCTAGACGTAATTCAACATCCACGTGTTTCAACACTCCTCCTCGTCTAGATCTCCGATGATTCCAATTCGTTCACGCAGGAACTTGATTCGCTGGTGCTGCAACGGCTTCGTCAGAATATCTGCTTGCATGTTTTCCGTCGGACAGTACCGCATGTTGATAAAACCTTTTTCATGAAGATCTCGGACGTAGAAGTATTTCGTCTCGATATGCTTGCTCCGCTTTTCGATCCGATCACCTTCGACGAGCTTGATAGCACTTTGATTGTCCTCGAAGATGGGGATTGGCGTGGACGTATCTTCTCCAAAATCGGTTAAAAGCTTCTTCACCCAAGTTAGCTCTTGACAACCTTCGGTGAGTGCGATGAATTCCGCTTCGGTGGTAGATAGGGACACACAAGTCTGTCGGCGAGATCCCCAGCTAACGACACCTCCTCCGAATCGTATCAAGAAACCAGAATTGGATTTCCGGTCACGATGATTACCAGCCCAATCAGCATCAGCATACATTTCCAGACCGGCTTGAGTGGCTCCTAGATGTAGGCGATGTGAACTGGTTCCAATCAGGTAACGTAAAACCCGTTTCGCTTCTTGCCAATCTCGCTGTGTCGGACGACTTGACTTCTGAGCTAAAATGGACACGCTGGCTGACACATCAGGGCGAGAGTGAACGGACACGTACAGTAGACCTCCGATGAGACTGAGGAAGTTTCTGTTGTTCGGAAGTCGATCGTCCTCCTCCTCCTCCTTCTGCTGTAGGTGTGTAGGGTCCAAAGGAATTTTTGATGGTTTCGCGTTTTCTAATCCGAACCTTGCTGCGAGTTTCCGGATGTACTTCTGCTGGCACAACGAGTAGCTTCCATTTTCTCGTCGTATGTCGATTCCCAGAAAATGTTTGACATCTCCAAGATTCGTCATCGCAAAATTCTTTTCCAACACGGCAAAAATTTGTTGGAACTCCTTCTTCGTTTGTGTGGCAATTAGGACGTCGTCTACATAAATGATGATGTAGGCGAAACAATTGCCCCGCTTTCGAGTATACAGGCATGGATCAGCTTCGGACGACTTGAACCCCATATCTCGAAAAACGCCGTCTATTCGTTGGTTCCATACACGGGCCGACTGTTTCAACCCGTAAAGACTCTTCTTGAGTAGGCAGACAATCCAAATTAGTTGTGATGAGTTTTCGCAACAATCCAACTTTCCGGGTTAATCCGGAATCTTCAAATGCTGCTTCCAGGCGTGACCACGTTTCTCGAGCGGTTCGCACGTCCCTCACATGCACGTAATTAACGGGATCGAGCAGGAGAATAATTTTCCCACGTGCTCGTCTATCCTTATCTGCAACTTCAAGATCGTCTGCGTCGTCGAGGAATCCGTCATCAAACAACGACGGAATATACGCCGGAGCAAAATGGACTGGCGGAGAGGTTGAATCGAACCATCGTGGAACGGGCGAAGTGTATGCTTTTCGAGTCAAATCTACCGAAGAGATTCTGGGCTGAGGCTACCGGAACAGCAGTTTATTTGATCAATCGCTCTCCTACGAAAGGTCACGGATCAACGCCAGAGGAAATGTTCAGCGGCAAGAAACCACATCTAGGTCACGTGCGAGTGTTTGGGTCGCCGGTGATGGTCCATGTTCCCAAACAGAAACGCCGGAAGTGGGATCGGAAAGCTGTGGAGTGCATTCTCACTGGATTCGACGAAGACACGAAGGCCTACCGACTGTGGAATCCGGAGTCGAGGAAAATTGTTTTTTCTCGAGACGTTACTTTCATCAGTGAGAAACCCAAGGATCCAGCCAGCGAAGCACGCCGCCCCAAGTTGGTACCGTTAAACTTGAGTGGCGATGTGCAAATCGATGGGACCAAGGTTGAAGGTAACGACGCCGATGGTGAGCCGAACGATGTACCTCCCATGGACGAGGTCAGCGACGATAGTTTTGTTGAAGCAGAAGACAGCCAAGAAAACTTCCCATCCAGTGACGTGACAACCTCTGCGCTCCCCACGCAAACAGTTTCAAATCCGCCCGTGTCACAGGCGTTGAGGCGAAGCGGAAGGGAGCGCGCAATTCCAGGCAAGTTAAAAGATTTTCTTGTTCCGAGCAAATATTTGTCCTCCAATCGTTTTACAGCAACCGAGGGAAGTGGTACAACCAACCAAACGATGTCGGTATCCAAACCAGTGGCGAACCATGCTGAGCTGGGACTGGTCGCGAGGCGCACAGCGGATAGTGCTGATCCACGCACACCAACCGAAGCGTGGGCCGGACCGGATGCTGCCTTGTGGAGAGACGCGATGGACGAACGGTAACCTATTGGTATTCGGACGAGAGCCGTAGAACGAACTACTCTGCTTGGCAGTTAGAACAGGATTAAATTTATTTCAAATTGCATTCTTATGACTAACTTATAATCGCTTACTATGATCTAGACGTAATTCAACATCCACGTGTTTCAACAATAAGTTTATAATTTATGCCAAAATATTTTTTTTATATATGGAACTTCGCTGTCCCTTTTTAATATGGAGTGGGTCTCAAACTTTCATAGAACATTTTATGAATCAAAATAACGTCAAGGGACATTTATTTCACCTACTTGTTCTCGAATTATTATCCAAATTGTGAGAGTGACCCCCTTGCCCATTCCTATATCCCTAATGGAAGAAAGGGGGGTTTCATAACATAAAAAAAAACACTACATCCTCCTCCTTAAATTTCTGATACTTTTCGGACCAATACTTCTCTTTTAAAAGAAACTGAGGCCAATTTAGTGGATACAGCTGTTTCGAAATTAACAAATTTGATTATTTTTGAGCCACTTTTTGAGCGTTTCTAATGGAATTTCAGTTGGCAAAATCTGGCAATAAAGAAGTAAAACCATGAGGAGATTGAACTTAAAGTATAACAGGTTAGTATAGATCGTAGGTTGCGAAGGGTTCATAAAAAATTACTCTTTTTAGGCTTTTGAAAACAGTGAAAACCATAGTTTTCGTTTTGAAAATTGTTGTTTTTATTCCACAGGAGCAGAATTTTCACAAATCATCATATTTTATACAAAATAACCAGCAAATACATACCTTAATATACTCGAGACCTTGCCATGAGTAGACGTGGTACAGGATTCAAACGCTGGAATTTGTTTAAAATAGGGTATTTCATAAGTTTTGTCGTTCATCAGAAATCATCTGTCTCATAGTCTCGGAACTGGATATACAGCTTACGAGCTGTGGATCTAGCAAAAACTTGTTGTTTGAGGTTAGGTTTGAATGACTTATTAAGAGGCAACATTTCCAGCTTATCGGAGAAAATTTTTTTTTCGGAAATTTCAGCGATCTACCCTAAGTTTTCGCTTATTGAAAATTGAAAATGCTGGTATGAGACTTGACTTCCTTGATGACCCTTAGCCGAAGTTGCCGATCATATGCTTCACTCAATGGTTGATTTGAATTTTGTGGACATTTTTGACAGTATTTGCATACTTTTCCACCACTCACACACAGTAATTCTTCTAATAATCAACGGTTTTGTCAGCTACAGTGAGCGAAATAAGAATAGCACCACTATGTGTTTTGCTTGTTAAAATATGAATGATTGAAAATTACGAAAATTTTCTTCCACAGATTGTTCTGAATTGCTTAACGGATAAATCAAGCATAAGTTTACTTTTTTTGGACGTAGCAATTGGCGTTGAGGACCAAAAATGTGGAAAAGGGGTGCGAAATAAGAATAGAACCACTTGAGTTTTTCGAACAAAAACTAAATTAGTTTTAAAAATTTACTGTGTAAAAGTGAATAATAATGCTTCTACGAGTTATTTGAATAGATAACTGCATTTTAGGAGTTTTCCAGAATTCCAAAGGTTTTCAAAGGTTTAAAAATGGGGATTTTAAGAGATGCTCATCTAGCGTTAAAGAATTAGATATTTGAGCTATAAAACTTTATCAAACTGCTTGATTTCTTCATTAACATTCATAAGTATGATGCAAAAAGATGAAACATAGATTTGAGGCTGAGTTTGAATCCAAAAAGCAGGTCGGAATTCAAAAATACTAATGTTTTTTAATAATCAAACACTATTTCTCTAGTTTTAAGTCATAGATGGCAGCACTATCTTGCCATTAAACCAAATTCATGCCCATTTTCGAATGTCCGGGATTAATTAGGGAGTGCTGGATGATTTTGGTCAAGAAATAAATACATGTACCGTGTAAACGCTTTGGAAATTCTAAGATCACTAAATCCAAAAAAATAGAATTGCATCAAGGTCATTAAAAGTGAATTTTTTGGACCGATTATCAAAATAAAGTTATACTTTGGGATGCAGCTTGATGAACCAGACGGCTAGCAGTATTATTGGTATGATTTGCAATTGAATTGGAAGTTGAGAAGAGCAGCAATTTTGGCGGTTGTACATTTTTGTGCTGGTGATTCTTTTGCAAATCCGGAAAAGCTTTCTGAAGTGTGAACTTCCACAAAACTGTAATGGAAAAATACCTCAAAATGATGAATATGGGCCTAAATAAACCTGGAAAATCAATATTGAGACAAAATTTGGTGTTAACTGCAAGATAGTGCTGCCATCTACGACTTGAAACTGGAAAAAAGTGTGGTTTACTGAACAAAATCAAAGTTTTTGATTTCCAACCTATTATTTCTGATTAAAAATAAATCCCGAATGTTTCTTTCATCATTTCACGTCATTTTAATGAAGAAAGTTAGTAATTTGATAAAGATTTATAGCTCAAATATTTAATTCCTTAACGCTAGAGGAGCACCTTTTAAAACCCCCCTTTTAAAACCTTTGAAATCCTTTGGAATTCTGGAAAACTTCTAAAATGTAGTTATCTATTCAAATAACTCGTAGAAGCATTATTATTCACTTTTACACAGTAAATTTTTGAAAATAATCTTGTTTTCTTTAGAAAAACTCAAGTGGTTCTATTCTTATTTCACACCCCTTTTCCACATTTTTGGTCCTCAACGCCAATTGCTACGTCCAAAAAAAGTAAACTTATGCTTGATTTATCCGTTAAGCAATTCAGAACAATCTGTGGAAGAAAATTTTCGTAATTTTCAATCATTCATATTTTAACAAGCAAAACACATAGTGGTGCTATTCTTATTTCGCTCACTGTATCAATTTGATAATGATGGATTTTGAATGAAACTGTGCAAAATTTTTTTTTCCTTTTTCTCTTGCATCGTAAATATCTCCAAAACGCGTGAATTTTAAATTTTGAAAAAAAAGGTCGGATAGTACTTTTTACAGGCAACAAAATGCTGTCAAAATTTTGAATGTCCTATTACTAGTAAACGAGCTATTAGCAAAAGAAAGTGTCCCATTTCTAAAAGAACTAAGCTTTATGGCTCCCTTCTCTATAAGTTCTCGAGATATTCAAAAAATGGATGACCTTCTCTCCACTTTATATATAAGATAAGGGGGCCTCAAATCACCGAAGAAACATTGCCCGTACACAAATATGTTCCCATGCAAATTTGGTTCCATTTTCTCGATTAGTTATTATCTTCCCACTTTTTATCGTACCACTGAATGGAGGGATGAGTGTTAAACTACCGGAAAAACATTTCTTGTGCTCGAATATCTTCTCATGCCAAATTTTGTTTCGTTTGCTTTATTAGTTGTCTTTAAATTAGTTGCTATAAAATTAGTATCGGAGCCCCTCTTCCAACCTATCTTCTACTTGGAAAGTGGGGATCAAGATCAAACATTCCGTGTATTTAAACACACTTCCATGCTAAATTCTGTTCCATTTGCTCGATTGTATGATTGGTCCCAAGTTATTTTTGGTTCCATCTGTTAAATAAGTTCTTGATTTATGCAAAACAATCGTATGAACCGTCTTCCCTAACTGTATTCCCAATTGAAGGAGAAAGAAGTCTCAAAAAAGGAAGTAACCATTTTATGTATCCAAATGCTTTCCCATGCCAAAGTTGTTTCCATTTGCTCGATTAGTTCTCGAGTTAAGCGAAAAACTATAAAGAACCCTCCCTCCCCCTCCTCATCTCCTTCCAATCACCCCACTGCAAGGAGGCAGTAGTACCAAATATTCACAGAAACATTCTTTGTGCTCAAATTCCCTCCCAATCCAAATTTCGTTCCATTTGCAGGGTAAATTCCCGTGTGATGAAACAAATTGTATGGGAGCACCCTCCACTCTTAAGATTTTCCGACTGTAAGAACAAAGCTTTCTCAAACTACCATAGACACATTTCTCGTAATCAAATACCTTCCCACGTCAAGTTTGGTTCCATTTGCTTGATTAGTTTTCCAGTTATACTGGAAATTGTAAAGGAGCTCCCTCCCCACTTTTTGTTTCATCACTGGAAAGAGGGAGGGGTACCAAATATTCATTGAACTATTAATCGTACCCAAAAACCCTTCCAAGCCAAATTTGGTTTCATTTGCTCGAATAGTTTTCAAGTTATGCATAAAAAGGTATGAAGGCCCCCCCCTTTCTTGTATTCCACTACCCTCCCATGCCAAATTAGGTTCCATTAGCTTGATTAGTTCTCGAGTTATATAAAAAATTGTAAGATAGGCCTCCTCCCCCCTTTCTATCTCCCCACTCGAAGGAGGGAGGGGTATCAAATATTTTTAGAAACATTTCTCGTACCCAAGTTCCCATCCATGCCAAGTTTGGTTTGATTTGCTTGATCAGTTCTCGTGTTATGAAGACTTATTACTTTTAAATGAAAGACCCCCTCTCCCCTTCCAAGAATAGGGAAGGGTCCCAAAGTATTATAGGAACCTTCCCCAGCCTCCAATACCCTTATACGCCAAGTTTCACGCAAATCGGTTCAGTAGTTTTCGAGTCTGTAGGGAACAGACAGACAGACAGAAATTCATTTATATACATATATATAGATTCGGATCTAGTTGCTTTTTAAATCTGGGTTGAAATTGATGTATTTTATTTCTATTATTCTCATGTCCGACGCTTAAACTCTGGTTTTATTCAAAATTTTAATTCGAAATCGTTTCCATGTTTTCTGAAATATTGATGTTAAATTTGTAAACTTGATTAAATTTTAAAACCCCCCCGTGTGACCAACATCTTTTAGCTAAGTGCTGGTGAATCTCGTTTCTATGCTTTTTTCTCTCAAATTTAACCTTTTTGGCCTTGAGAGCATAGAAATCTTAGAAAAAAAGCTTAAATCTGAGGAAAAAAGCTTAAATCTGAGAGATATGCTCCACACGCAGCCTTGTGTTTCTGAAACTCTGTTCTTCTTATTTTGAACTCTGTTGAAACATTTTTTTTCCGTAACAAAAAACTAATGAAGTTTTTATCAATTCACAGCATTCTTTGTGATAAATTTTGATTTTGTGAAAGAAAAAATAAAGAAAACATTCATTACAATGTTTTTCATACAAACACTAAAAGAATAAATTCGTCTGTTGGGCGATAATGAACCTCATTTTATACCCGGCACCATTTTTGATCGCGCTAATACGTAGCTTGACCAAACATTTTTACATCTTTGGTCAGAATTTCAAGATTTTCAAATGAAAATTGTCAAAGATACAGTAAATTTAGTGAAGCCGTCCTAAATTTTCCTTCTTTACGGGAAGAGCTGTATCTTTGTTTCAAGTCATTCTAAAGATTTAAAATTTTGAGGAGCGTTAGTTGGATAGGGTGATTTGTCAATCGTTGCACAGCTAAGAACATGATTTTGGTTTTTATGTTGTATTTTGGCCAAAAAAAACATCATTAAAAATAGCTTGTCTGTGCCCAATTGCTGCAAAGGCAAATTTTATGTCATCAATAATGTTGTCCGATTTTTCCATTTTCACATTTTAAAAACCTTCTTGAGGCTCAGCCACCATGTAGTTCAAATGAAATACAATTTGGAGACGGCTCCATTTGAGGGAGATCTTCCATATGAGCATATGTGCATTGAACACAATGGAAAAAAATCGGACCCAAAATCGAAAAAAACACGAAGCCGCCGATTTGAGAGTCTGGAATAGCATTTATCACACGTAAATTTCCTCAGAAACTTAAATCTGCCGCTGAATTTAACCGGAGCCATGTGAGTGAAGTGTTATTTAACCTTATTTGCCCAGTATTGAGCATTTTTCTATATATGTCCTACATAGCAAAAATTATTTCCTGTAAAATTACGCCAATGTCCTGTAACAAAAAGAAGCAGGACATTTACCGTAATTTTACGGTCGAATACATGCTTACGTGACATTTAATTTTTAGTGTACAACTTTTTCTCAGGACATTTGCTGTAATAATAAATGAATCTTCATTAACTTTTCTGGGACTGAGCGAAGTCCGTTGGCCTAATACTGGAGAACACAAGACACAATCCGGGCATGTCCTGCTTTACTCTGGCATACGAGGAGAACATGCTACTCGGGAACGAGGAGTTGGTTTCCTGTTGAGGCCGCAGGCCTACGCGGCCCTCATTAGATGGGAACCGATAAACGAAAGAATAATCGTAGCCAGATTTAGAACACGGGTTAGAAACCTTACAATGGTCCACTGTTATGCGCCAACTGACGTTTCCGATTTGCAGGAGAAAGAGCAGTTTTACAGTCAACTGAAGAATTCCGAAGTGTGACATTCAAATCCATTTGGGCGACTTCAACGCAAAGATTGGCTCCGACAGTTAGGTCCTTGAGCGTATTAAGGGGCGCCATGGTCTAGGACAGATGAGCGAAAACGGAGAGCTGTTTGTAGAATTTTGTGGCAACAACAACATGGTGATCGGTGGATCGCTCTTCCCCCATCGACCAGCACATAAGGTCACTTGGGTATCCCGAGATGGCCGAACAGAAAATCAAATTGACCACATCTGCATCAGCCGAAAATGGAGAAGGAGCCTCCTTGATGTCCGCAACAAACGAAGCGCAGACATTGCATCTGACCATCACCTCGTCCTTGGCGAGATACGACTGAGAGTTGCGCGTGTCCAAAGGCGCGAGGAGAAAGTCGGGTGTCGATACGACGTCCGCCGGTTGGAGAATCCAGTGGTGAAAGAGCATACGTTGAACAGCTAGAATCCCGAGCCTCGGAGCTGCCGACAGACGGAACAGTCGAAGAACAGTGGTGTGGAATCAAGAATGCCTTTATCACGACGAGCCATGTCTCGGTAAAGTTTGTGGAAGAAGGAGTGAATGGATGTCGGATGAAACTTAGAGGATGGTCGATGATCGGAGAAAGGCGAAAGTCGGAATTGAGCAGGCATGTACCGGGTCAGCCAAAGCAGCCGCCCGCTTACGATATGCGGAGCTGGAAAAGGCAGCTAAACGAGCTTGTAGACGAGACAAGAGAGCCTGGACAAACTCCCTAGCCGAAGAGGGTGAAAAAGCCGCCGCCATTAGAGATATCCGATTACTTTATGACATTTCTCGCCGCCTCAGTGGTGCAAGGACTAATGCAAGAATGCCGCTGAAAGACCGAGCAGGTCAGTTATTGACGATGCACTGAGCACTTCGAACAACTCTTCCGAGTTACGAATAGCGATGGCCAACAGAATCCGCAGCTCGAAGTGCCAACAGTAAGTCGCATAAATGGCGTCAACTCGGAAGCGCCTTCGCTGGCTGAAATAGAAGCGGCAATCAAAAACATGAAATCCAACAAAGCACCTGGGATCGATTGCATCCCTGCTGAAATGCTGAAAGCCGACCCTGCCCTGTCAGCACAAATGTTGCACCGTCTTTTCGCTGACATCTTGGATACTGCAACATTCCCGGCCGACTGGATGCAGGGTATCCTCGTTAAGGTCCCGAAGAAAGGAGACCTGACAGAGTGCGGTAACTGGCGAGGCATAACGTTGATCTGTACAACCCTCAAAGTACTCTGCAAAGTGATCCTGAACAGGATCCATGAGAAAATCGACGCTACACTCCGACGGCAACAAGCTGGATTCCGATCCGGACGATCATGTGTGGACCACATCACAACGCTACGAATCATACTGGAACAAATCAACGAATTCCAGGACTCTCTTCTGCTTTTGTTCGTTGATTTCGAAAAAGCATTTGACCGACTTAACCATGAAAACATCTGGGCGGCTCTAAGGCGAAGAGGAGTACCAGAGAAACTAGTCCATCTCATCGAAGCACAATACGAATCATTTTCGTGCAAGGTCTTGCACGACGGTGTCTTGTCGGATCCAATCCCGGTAACTGCTGGAGTCAGACAAGGATGCATCTTATCACTGCTACTTTTCCTCATCGTAATGGATGAGATTCTGACTGGATCGATCGACTGTGCACCGAACCGAGGATTGCCGTGGAATCCTTCAACAATGGAGCAACTGAACGACCTTGACCTGGCAGACGATATTGTTTTGCTCGCCCAAACACAACTGGATATGCAGAGCAAACTCGACGACCTCACCGAAAGTTCCAAGGCAGCAGGTCTCAAAGTCAATGTCGGAAAGACCAAGTCGATGGAGATCAACACAGCAAATCTCTCCAGTTTCATGGTAGCTGGGCAACAAGTTGAGAAAGTGGAGTGCTTCCAGTATCTTGGTAGCCAGATAACGCCTGATGGTGGTACCAGGAAAGACATCGAAACCCGGATCAGAAAGGCCCGTTTCGCATTTGCGAGTCTCCGAAACATCTGGCGGTCACGCCAGATCTCTCTACGAACTAACATTCGAATCTTTAACTCAAACGTCAAATCCTTATGTATCGTTGTACGGGTGTGAAACTTGGTGCACATATGCGGTGACGACGCGAAAACTGTAAGTTTTTGTAAATCGCTGCCTGCGGAGCATCATCCGCGCTTGATGGCCTGGCAATTGGATCTCAAACGTGGATCTTCATCGCCGGTGTCATCAAAAGGCGCTGGACATCGAGATTCGGGAACGTAAGTGGAGATGGATTGGGCACACGCTGCGAGGAGATGAAAACGAGATTTGCAGAGAGGCCCTCGACTGGAATCCAGACGGGCTTCGAAGAAGAGGGAGGCCCAGAAGCTCGTGGCGGCGTAGTCTAGCCGCTGAAATCCGCACAGTTGACGAAAGCCTTGGCTGGCAGCAGGTGAAGACGCTGGCTCCGGATCGCCAGCAGTGGAGATCTTTTATCTCAGCCCTATGCGTCGGTCAATCGGCGCCGGACCCTTAGGTAGGTTAGGGGAATGAGGGAATAAGGGATTCCAAAAGGATATTGGATAACACACTGATCAATCTATCGACTAAACTTGAAAACTAAGGACGCCATTCCGCATCGTATAGAAGTAAATTTTAAAAATTACTAGTGGCACGTGACGGTCGATAACGTAATTTAAGATGCGGAAAGGTTTCTGCCGCAGCATTGGGATTCAATAGATCGAATTAAGATTCCCAGTCGATGTTGAGCAGGATATGGGAGATGACATCGAAATCTGCTTTCTTGAATTCGAGATCGACAGGTGCTGATTTTTCTACAGAAGCATACAAACCAATTATCTCGAGCGAGACCAGTAAAGCTGGATGATGCTGGACTACCTTAACGAACGAAGGTGGGGACAAATGAATGGTCGGAACACGAGACCCATCGCTATCAAAGCAAAGATCCTACATACAGCCATTTTCGCTTGTAACTCTGTTAATTTGTCGCAAGGTCGCCGTACTCAGGGAGTCTTATATGGTGTTTGAAGAGCCGAGAATGTAGAGCGAACAGGATCCGGATTCAAAAAGCTACAATGATTGGATCACTACTTCAAACCGAGCACATTGAAGTCATCAATGAGGAGAATATCGTCTTCGGGGGGCGGAGAGAGCTCACTTTGGATATGCAGCAAGAAAATGACCCGTGAGCATGGCCGTAGGAACGGGGGGGGTTTTGGGGGTTAAACCCCCCCCCATGAGGGTCCAAAAAAGCATGCGAGGTATTCTACTCTATACTCAAAATTTTAAATTCATAATCAAATTATGACAATAGAGCAAAGATATTCAAGAGTAACTATCTGGACTAAAAACTAATGCAAAAACCTCAAAAATCCATCCCAAGCTTAAAATCTGCTACAGTTTTCAAAATTTTCTCACTGCTTCATAGAATAAGGTTGTCAGATTTTTTTCAGTTCGTATCCGGGCCGGACAAATCCATGCTGTTTTATATTAAAACCTGGCAAAAGCCGGGTATTTGATTCCAAAATTGTCGACCAAAATCCAGGCAATACCGGGCAATTTTGGTCAAAACCTAGGAATTGCTCATCAAAAATCTATAAAAAAAAACTTTAAAAAACCTTTCATGATTATTTTTTTGAAATTTGCTGCAAAAATTTTGGACGCGTAATTAAAAAAAATTACTACACAATTTGTTTTTTTTTTAAGTTTGATTTAAAGATGAGAATGAAAACAAACAAACCCGGGCCAAATCCGGGCTTTTTCAATGAAATCCGGGAAACGGGGCGGACCGGACTTTTCCCAAATTTTAAATTAAATATCCGGGCCAATCCGGTTAAAACCAGGCAATCTGGCAATCTGATTATAGAAATTCAGTTCTGAAAATTAAATTTTAAATGAAACCCATTTTGAAGGTTCTGTTTCCATATTCCCATAACAAAAATTATATTTCGACATATTTTCGTATTTCTGATTCTGTATCAAGTTTAGAATTCTTGATTTTCAGTTCGAGTAATCATAAGAAACTAAGAATGGAAAGCTGATTTGAAATCCTGGCTCAAATTCGGTTTTACATTTCATATAAAATTTGAATAATGTTTCTCGAAAATCACATGCATTTTCAATAGATTTCAAATTATAAAAAAAGAAGAATTTTGTTTTATATTCATATTCGAAATTCTTAAACTTTATTTTAGCACAAAATTTAAACATATAAAGCTTCTAGGTGGCGATCCAAAACTGAAAACTCAGATTCAATTTCATCATTTGAAATTCACATTTTTAACCAGATTCACAAAACAGATCAAAAATCAATCATTGAAATGATGAATGAAGATTAAACCAGCTCTACAGAATTTAAATAATAGATTCATGAATGAGGGCTCAAAGGCTTGGATAATAAAGTTCTAATCTAGAAGTAAGATTCCTAAATCATATTTTTTGTACATATCAAAAATCGTATAGAAATTTGGAAACAGATTCAAAGTTCAATTGAATAAGTTTTTCAATCAACATAAAATAGTTAAGAAATTCAAGAGAACATGAACTTAAAAATTTGCTTGTCAATTCAATTTTCAAATATTATATTTTTAATCAGAATTAGTTTGTACATACAATTCAACTGAAAATCACAAATCTAAAATAGAATTTGAGTAAATTTTCAAATTTATGATTCCTGCAAAATATCCCAAATTATATTAAAAAAATTATCCACATGATTTTTATCATGGAATTGATTCTTCATGAAAAATATTTCCAGTTAAAGAAACATGTACCTGATCTTCACTTAAAAAATCTGCATGAAATACTTTATTTTTTCAGTTTATTGTTAAACATTATTAAAATTGCAGTTTTTAAGGCCTAATTTCAAACTAAAATCATAAATTTAGTTCAAGCTTGCATCAAACATATTTGATCCGAAATTTTTTTTATCTCTTACTGTTTTTAATTTTGTAAAATTTTATTTATTTTCATCAAAGGTTAGAATCTTAGAATTTGCAAAAGAGTTTAGAAGATTGGGCTTGTTTGATTTGAGTATAGAATAAGTTTTTTTAAAGAAATTGAAAGCTACCCTAAAAAGAACTTATTTTATGCTCAAATCAAATAACTTTGATCTACCAGACTTTTAAACAATTTCAAAAATTTTAACCATCGATGAAAGCAAATTTCATATTTTGGCTTCATTATGAAAATTTAGCTCACCCTTTAGGCTAAGGACCACTGTATTAAAGTTACTTTTTTAAGGTTTTTTTAAATGACACTTTATCATCCTTGTGGCATTCGTGCCTTCTCTAAAGTTACGATTTCATACAAAAACTATTAATGAGTACTTCAAAATGAATAATCATCTAGTTACAAACATAATTTGTTTTATTTTTTTTATTCGTGTGTTGTTGGGCAAAAAATCATAGGTAAAAATAAGTCACCAAAACCCCCCCCATGAGTCGGTTCTTCCTACGGCCCTGCCCGTGAGATATTAGAGAGCTAAACTTTTTTAAGGGGGATCATTTGAGTGATAAACCAAAATTGCAGTACAATTTGTAGGGAGGTTTCCATACAAACTACTCACTGTTTTTGTGATGCAGTCACAGAAGCAATTCCACTGCCAGGGAGAGATCGACGTTCGACCCCGAATTCACAGTAGCGTAGTCGGTAATGCGTTGGCCTAGAAAGCCGGAGATTGTGTTGATGTTTAACGATATCTACATAAGAGTTCGATGGATCTGCATACAGTTTGACCAAGAGAGTTTTGTAGGACGATCAATTAATCTCAAAGTGTGTCCAAATGGATCGTAGATTGGCAGTAGGTAGGCAGAAACAAGACTATGAGTCATAGTCTACGACACGGTGGACTTCTTCATCCAGGAAAGTACTACCTACTCACTATTTTTTCTTTTACTTTATTTTACTTTATTTGAATACACATACCTACCTCAACAACACATTTAAGCGTAAGAGTTGGTTTGGCGAAGGGCTGCTTGAGCAAAAGGCGAACCATTTCGTAAATAAAAACTTTATTTTTCCTAATAAATGCTTTTCTAGGTCACAAACATCTCACGTTAAACATTGTACTTAATGCACAACCTTTGTAACTGTAAGGAAGCCAACCTCATATAACAGGAAACAACTGGTTCAATAATCGCAGGATTTCCCTTCTTCTGAGCAAGTTCCAAAGCGCTGCGACCCTCCCCATCCACCCGTTCCAACGCATCGTAAAGCTCTCGATCCACCACGTTGTCCATAAGAACACTAACAGCTTCAACACTGTCACACTGAATGCCGCAACCCAGCGGGGTGAAGCCCAGATGGTTCCGGAAATTAGTCAATTGAGCTCCCTGATCCAACAGGTACCGCACCAGATACTCGTGGTTGTTAACGATAGCTTCCTGTATTACGGTGTAGTTCTTGGCATCGTGTGCACTTTGGTTGATTAGTGTTGGATCATGGTTCAGGATCAACTTCACAATCGGAACATTTCGCAGGAAGACTGCATGCTGGAGCAGTGCCGCTTTGCCTCGATCGTGAGCCACCGTTGGATCGGCTCCGTTTTCTAGAAAGAATTTAACTAGATCGTAGTTGTTAGCTCCGACGGCATTCAGCAGGACGGTGAAGGCTTGGCCTCGATGAACGATCTGGTAGTTGAAGATGTGGGTTCCATTCGGAAGATGAGTTTTTCCCGTTTCCTGGCAGTGCTGGTAGATTCTTTTGATGATGCTATTCTGCACGCGGCGTGTCATTAGCGGTATAAAGAGTGAAATTCCTTTGGCGTTCACCATCGGTGGGTCTGCCCCAAATTTGAACATAAGGTCCACCATTTCTGGGAAAGCGTTTGGAGGCAGTGTGTGGAATATGTCTGGTTGTTTGGGCGCTTTGAATAGGAAGTTTGCGTTCAGGTTGTGTAGAGAGCTTTCGTGGGTGATCATTAATCGATTGTTTGTTGTCACAAAGTGGAACAGATCAGTGTTTATTGAAAACGATCCGGTTGTGATCGAAGAAGGAATTGCTTCGGTCGCTCTAAGAATTAGATTACCAATTGTTATTGGTGATACTTCTTCTAACAGGTGCACCTCCTGATTGTTCATAATAATAATGTTAGAGGATCGAAGTTTCAATATTACTGGAATCTCACACGTACTATTTTGAGGTCTACACATCAACAAACATTCAGCTTTGACTAATTTCTCCGGAAAGTTTTCCAAATCATCTAGAAGAGCTATAACTTTATCTGAAAAGCAATCAAAATTGGCACCCGTGGTCTCCAGCTGAAGCCACTCGTTAGAATCGAGAAATTTAAAGTTCTGAACCACTTTAGATCCACCTAATTTCCAAAAATCAGATATTCGTTTCAAAAGTCCTACAACTGCTGCTTGTCGTTTGCCAACGGCAAACGGAATGAACTCCTCCTTTTGCAAATAACGTAGAACGCGAATCTCTTGGAGAAGCTTTCTCCAAACATTAATCTCTCGATCCCCGGAACAGAGTTCAACGGCCTTAAAAATTTGATCCTCTAAATATCTGTAAACTTCCCAGTGATTTGCATTTTCCACCGCCGTTTTCAGCAATCCTTGAGTTTCCCAGAGTTTAATCCGAAGCCCGGTACTAAAAATCTTAACCATACCTAGCGTTGAATAGCGAACAACCCACTGGAAGATGCCGAACCGAAGTTCGTCGCCAACTGCCGGGGGAATCGAACGCAACATCCTGCGCATCAATTTGTGATTATGCTGGGAAGCCAGGGATTTGGTCAACTCATCATCAAAGCTCCAGGGATCGGCTCCGTGATCCATGAGAAGGTGAACCAGTGGCCATCGTCTCAGTTCAACGATTCCCCCAAGAGGCCTCGATAGCGCTGCTACTGTGAAACGTAATTCAGCTTTTTCCAACAACCTTTGGAGCATTTTGGGTCTTTTCATGTAGCTACACAGGACGACCGCCTCGTTCAAATCATCTTGGGAGAGTGAGCTGTGGTAGTTGTCAAGTAGGCGATCAAAAAGTTTTTGGTTACGGAACTCTATCGTTTTAAGGAAGTCTTCACTGATTGATGGAGCGTTTATGGTGTAAAATTTGGCGTAATCCGTAGGGAGCAAAACACATTCGCTGTATCCAAGTGCTGTCCTCAGCTGTTTTTGTCGATCTTCGGCAGGGTGGAAGGCGATTAGCAGCAGTTGGTGTGCGCAGTCAGTTGTTAGTAACGGCTGGAAAGTGTCATGGAAGTATTAATTTGGTAAATATTGAGATCTAAAAAATATGTAAGTAAAATTACCTTACAATCTTTCAAAAGTTCGCGCGCTGCGTCATAATCCTCAACAGTTTGGTAGAACTCTAAAATTGATCCAACGCAGGGCATATACAGCTCCGGTTGCGCTTTCTGAAACAGCTTCAACGCCTTTGGCATAAGGAGATCCGAAAATTGACGCTTATTTAATCCTGTAACAATGTTGTACTCTTCGCAATCGTAGTCGGCTTGCAACGTAGGGAAAACCTGAATGAGTTCCGGAAGTACCTGTTCGAAGTTTTTGTTGTGGTAGAAATGGTTGAGCAAAATGTCCGACATGGTATATTTTTTCACGCGAAATAGGCCTCCCAAATCGTATAATACCCGGCAAGTGTTATCTCCCTGCTGCTCGAGATAAGAACCTACGGACTCATAGTTCAAACTTTTCCAGGACTCCAGTAACCCATTTTGAACGGTTACCCAGTTGAACCCTTCACGCTCCAATTCGACGAAACCTTGTAGATCAAACTTGGGACTGTTGCAAAAGATGTTCATCCGATCTAAGCTCCAAGCCAAAACAAAGCCGTTGATGATAACATTTTCCTGCGACGACATAGTCAAGAGATCGTAGGACAGGGTATCGTGAGCCAGGTAGTTTCGGTACGTCTTACCCCAGATCATTGGTATTGAGGCTTTGAGGGTGCTGAAATTGTCACCGAAGTATCCGGTGCTGATCAATACTTCCAGGATCACCAATTGCCAGTATTGAATTGCAAGGTATCCCTTACGAGGTATTGTTTTGTGATTTAATATTAAGTTTTCCAAGGTATCACAACCGTAGTAAGTGAAGAGCTTTTGCAAGTTCACCACGTAGCGTTGGAACACTTCCCGGAGCTCCCGTTCGTCGGACGATCGCAGCTCTTCCATTCGTTTCTTGAAACGACGCAGCTCATCCCCTTTGAAATGTTTCTTCAACACCCCGCAGATGGCCTGTTGTTTGGAGTCGAGTGAGAAGATATTCTGATAGTAGGGCTTCCCGGTATTGGAAAGGGCTGAGTGAAGATCGTCCTCAAGTTTGATGAGAGTTGCGCGATCAAGAAGGGAATCCTTTGTAAAATGCTCGAGTATCTCGCGGGTTCTCTCCCGGTATCTCCACAGTTCAATCTTCTCGTGGTTCAGCTCCAGATCCCGTTGTACGAACAAATGCATCCGGATGGTTCGCTGTTCTTGGGAGATATTTCCGCCTTTGTCAGCTATGGCCCAATCCTTACAGATCTGATAGTAGCTGATCAGACTCATACCGTTTACAATCTTGCTATCAATCAGTCGATGGATCGTTTCCAGCGGTAAATTCGCGAAAATGGCAATAAAGATTGAGCACGTAGATGTTTCTTGTACTTGTTTTTTGAGATTGTCCAACATTCCACTCTTCTGATGGTAGCTTTCCCATTGCAGGGCCAGCTCCGGATCGTCCTTCCGATTCAACTCCTCTTTCTTGAGATTGGCCTCAACGTTTTTCAGGTGGTTTCCTATCGACTGAAACAATTTCTCGTGGAGATCTGCGATGGCATCACTGCCGGCGTACTTGACGAAGGCGCGCAAATCTTCGATCGATCGACAGCGTCGCATTGTGCCGTACAAGTTGAAGATCACATCGTTCAGAATGAAGACGCTGATGACCGCAAAAGTTACTGCCGTTACCATCAGATAATGATCCAACCGTTTGTAGATGTAGTGTTGATCTACTTCTCTGATGAACAAAAGGGAAAGTGGGAATCCATGGCTGGACATGTTGCGATATTTGGAGCTAAAAATGACACTGTCAGACATTAACTTTTGAAGCATGTTGTTCAATCTGGCGGTGAAATTTGGAGTATCAGCAGTACTTTTGATGGATTCCCCGAAAATCTGCATGAACCTTCGAATGGCAGCAATCGTGATGGATGCGTTCTCTTTCTCATAATCTGCAGCTGAGAGTTCACCATGTATGACACAATTACGCATCACTTTGAATATCGAATGAATCTGCTTCAAACGACGGAATGTTTTGATAAGTTTTTTATTCACGCACGCTTTCTTTCTCTCGGTTCCCTTTGCTACACTATTCAACTGTGAACTGATCGAGATCAGGAACACCATCAAGTTACGTTTGTTTATCACAGCTCTGTAGACCTCTCCTCCTTCTATGTCCTCATGAATTTCGATGAAAATGGCTACGCAAAAGATCATCTCGCGCAATGGCAGCCGTTTGAACATACCGTGATCTTTAATGAAGTACAAATGATTGTGTATCAATCTCAATCGTAACATCACTTGATCGTCAAGATCCAAAAACTCGAAACAACCTTTCCGGTTTCTCAGCTCCTGGACCAACTGCCTCACCAGACAAACCGACTCCTGCCAATATGAAGCTGGTCTCTTTACAGCCGGATCTCCACACAGCTTCCTCAAACCGTACTCCGAAAACTGATGCAACAGATGCAACTTCAAGTCCTCAAAAACCATGACGCCTCGAGTCTCCAACTCAACGTATGCATTCGAACAATGACGAAACAGGTCCCATTCATTGCACAACTCCAAATCCACCATCAACCGATACAAGGGAACCGATCCTGAGAGCACAATCTGCCGGCACGTTTCAGCCGGCCCAAATTGCGACCACACGATCCGAAAGCCTTCATCCGCTTCCAAACGCCGGTCAGCAGCTAAATCTTCCTGTACCGAAACCAAGCTGACCATTTTCGATTCACCTTTGCACGAAAATTCCGTCCATTCGAGTCGAGTCTTTGTTCACGAATGAAAACGATCGTTGAGAAAAGCTCCATTCATTAATAAATTGAACGTTTCGTTCGAATGGTTGCTATAGATAGATGGGCATTAGTCATCACACCGTCTGGCTGGTCAAGAGAGAACCCTTTCGGGTCTCATTTTTTTTACTGTTACGAGAAATTCTTATCTTTAGAGCACAATTTTTCTCAACGTTTCAACCTCAACTGAGCAAAACTGTTCGGTCGTTTTGAACAAATTATTGTTACGATCTTGAAAGGGTTCGCTATAACATTGTATACAAACAAGTTAAGCGCTTTGCTTATCACGAGAGTGGTTTCCTTTGAATTTTGCCTTGTTTACTCAATCGTTGTTTATAGTTTGATTTCTGTTATCCGATTGAAACGGTTCTAATTCAGAAACGATCGAAAAATAATTTGGTTTTCTTAAGTTTGAAACACCTTTTTAAATTACATCGAACATGCGCAAACTCAGCTGATATATTCTTACATTTTTATGAAGAGCATAACATAACTTGAGATCAGAATCTTTAAAGAGAGGAGAGCATAAAAATCCAAAACCGTTCCTTCGGAACGGGGGTTTCCCCCTCGTTTAGAGAAAAAAAATCCCCGTTTCATAGCATATCTTTCAATGTACTCTCGAAGCGATGTTGATTAATGTTTACAAACGATTGATCGCGCGATGCATGAAAAAGCAGTTGCATGTATCTGCAAGATCGAGGAAAAAAATCACAAACTATAACTTGACTGAATTCAAGAAATTTATTAAATATCTAAAATTGAAATAATTTTTTGTCATTTCTCTTATTTTTGTAATTATTGTGTAATTTTTATGCCATTTTTGGTGTTATATTTGATGTATTTTATGTAAATGTGTGTCTATTTTTTGTCACTGTTCAACTTTTGTTTTTTTTTACATTTTGTATTCTTTCGTCAATTTTGTCACTTTAATTATTTTATTATTTTCGTCACTTTTGTTAATTGTTGTAAATTTTTTAAATATTTATTATTTTTGCAATTTTTTGTACATTTTGTAATTTTTTGTAATTTTCGTAATTTTTGTAATTTTTGTAATTTTTGTAATTTTTGTAATTTTTGTAATTTTTGTAATTTTTGTAATTTTTGTAATTTTTGTAATTTTTGTTATTTTTGCGATTTTTGTCATTTTTGTAATTTTTTGTAATTTTTGTAATTTTTGTAATTTTTGTAATTTTTGTAATTTTTGTAATTCTGTAATTTTTAAAATTTTTGTAATTTTTGAAATTTTTGAAATTTTTGTAATTTTTGTAATTTTTGTAATTTTTGTATCTTTTGTATCTTTTGTAATTTTTGTAATTTTTGTAATTTTTGTAATTTTTGTAATTTTTGTAATTTTTGTAATTTTTGTAATTTTGTAATTTTCGTAATTTTTGTAATTTTTGTCATTTTTTGATTTTTTTTTATTTTTGTAATTTTTTATTTTTTTGTCATTTTTGTATTTTTTTGAAATTTTTGTCATTTTTGTAATTTTTTGTAATTTTTGTAATTTTTGTATCTTTTGTATCTTTTGTAATTTTTGTAATTTTTGTAATTTTTGTAATTTTTGTAATTTTTGTAATTTTTGTAATTTTTGTAATTTTTGTAATTTTTGTAATTTTTGTAATTTTTGTAATTTTTGTAATTTTTGTAATTTTTGTAATTTTTGTAATTTTTGTAATTTTTGTAATTTTTGTAATTTTTGTAATTTATGTGATTTTTGTAATTTTTGTCATTTTTGTAATTTTTGTCATTTTTGTAATTTTGTAATTTTTGTAATTTTTGTAATTTTTGTAATTTTTGTAATTTTTGTAATTTTTGTAATTTTTGTAATTTTTGTAATTTTTGTAATTTTTGTAATTTTTGTAATTTTTGTAATTTTTATAATTTTCAAAATTTTCGTTATTTTTGTCATTTTTGTCATTTTTGTCATTTTTGTCATTTTTGTCATTTTTGTCATTTTTGTCATTTTTGTCATTTTTGTCATTTTTGTTATTTTTCTCATTTTTGTCTATTTTGTCATTTTTGTCATTTTTGTCATTTTTGTCATTTTTGTCATTTTTGTCATTTTTGTCATTTTTGTCATTTTTGTCATTTTTGTAATTTTTGTAATTTTTGTCATTTTTGTCATTTTTGTCATTTTTGTCATTTTTGTCATTTTTGTCATTTTTGTCATTTTTGTCATTTTTGTCATTTTTGTCATTTTTGTCATTTTTGTCATTTTTGTCATTTTTGTCATTTTTGTCATTTTTGTCATTTTTGTCATTTTTGTCATTTTTGTCATTTTTGTCATTTTTGTCATTTTTGTCATTTTTGTCATTTTTGTCATTTTTGTCATTTTTGTCATTTTTGTCATTTTTGTCATTTTTGTCATTTTTGTCATTTTTGTCATTTTTGTCATTTTTGTCATTTTTGTCATTTTTGTCATTTTTGTCATTTTTGTCATTTTTGTCATTTTTGTCATTTTTGTCATTTTTGTCATTTTTGTCATTTTTGTCATTTTTGTCATTTTTGTCATTTTTGTCATTTTTGTCATTTTTGTCATTTTTGTCATTTTTGTCATTTTTGTCATTTTTGTCATTTTTGTCATTTTTGTCATTTTTGTCATTTTTGTCATTTTTGTCATTTTTGTCATTTTTGTCATTTTTGTCATTTTTGTCATTTTTGTCATTTTTGTCATTTTTGTCATTTTTGTCATTTTTGTCATTTTTGTCATTTTTGTCATTTTTGTCATTTTTGTCATTTTTGTCATTTTTGTCATTTTTGTCATTTTTGTCATTTTTGTCATTTTTGTCATTTTTGTCATTTTTGGTTTAATTTTTATTTCCTTTTTTCGGTAAGCAGATGTATGTTTCAGTGTTAAAATTTGATTGCAAAATTTCATCTTAAATTAATAATTAAATTTACAGAAAGAAAAACGTTTATAAAAATATCCTATTTTAGGACAGAAATTTGAAAAAGGATTTATAAGATTTTCAGAATCAGATAATTAGAGGGTTTAAATATACGTCCATTCTGTTTATTCTTCAAACAGAATTGAAACACCTCATTTGTATTTAAAATTAAACTTCTTTAAACTTATTGTTTGCTCATGGCATTTGATTGCAAGTTCCTTTATCTGCTCATTGACCGTAGATTTCCCTCCAGAAAGCAACCATCTCCTCGTCGAATCCTACCCGGAAGTCAATCTTAACCGGTTCCCTCGGAGAATCCTTCGAATTGGTGTACTCCTTGATGTAACATAGGTTTCCTACGCAACTGTTCCGTTCAACTCTAAAAATAAAAAATAGAATGAAATCAATAAATTTTCAAATTTTTTCAACACTTTTGAACTTCAACGCATACCCATTGTTGGCAAAGCGGACGTAATCGTCGACCAAAATCGAGGACATCAGCGCTTCCGGCGAGTCCGGTTCGTAGTCCGGGAACATTTCCCGGGCCCGGAACAGATAGGACAGATCGTCCGAATGGCACACGCCAAAATCGATCAGGGTGTTCGAGTAATACCAGGAATAGGAATGGTCACCCCGGAAGGTAAAGTTGTACAGGGCGACCGGATGTTTGGCGGGATCTTGGCGAGCCAGGTACTGCTGCATGGACAACGCAAACGGGTACGCGATGGCCGATTCCGAGAAGAGCTGTGGATAGGAAAGCATAAAAAAGAAGTTTATACTCAAAGGCACCTTCGAATTGATTTGGGTTCCTGGTTGAACCTTGATTTCATCTCTGAAGAACGTCAACGTGAGAGAATGACATTTACTTTACCCATTCCTGGTAAATATGCAACAACAAAACTTGACCATGTTCGATTGTTTTAAAGTAACTTACAGCTTCTATTCCTCTAACATTCTGCTCCGTGATCCAACGCTCTGCAGTGCCCCCTGGGAAGAACCTTTCCCTCAACATTTCTCGAACTTTATCGGTTTCATTTGCTCCGACTAGCCTAGGGAAGTACAGCCTTGAGTTTTCATTCAGCTGCCGCAACAGAGTGGCGTTGGTTTCAATCCAAAGAGATTCAGCCGCTCCTTCGTTGGGGACAACGCCAGACATCCATGGGATCTGCATGTACCGTCCCTGAGCCCACAAATCATAGGGAGCTTCGCTCAGGAACGTGCCATTGTCCACGAAATGTTCGACCCCTAGACGGTGAACCATCAACGGATAAATATGCCAAAAGTGGAGCTTATCAACGCTAGCCATCAAATCGTAAGGATCTACTTTGCGTAGAGCATCAACGACCTGCTGAGAGCTCATCTCAGCTGCCGCTGAAATTCCGGCAGCAACAGCTTGCCTTCGAGCTAGTCCTAGAGGGTCACTTTGTGGCGTATTCCACCCGGCCTGTGAACTTCCGCTCATGCTGATAGCTCTATGGAACAACCCTTTACTCAAAGGACTCATCATGTGCAACTGTACTGCGGCAGCACCGGCACTTACACCGAACAATGTCACCAAACCTGGATCACCTCCGAAACGATCGATATTCTGGTTCACCCATCGAAGAACTAAGGATTGGTCCTTGAGACCGAAGTTTCCAGGAGCCGCGTGGTCTCCCGTTGTCAGGAATCCAAAAACTCCTAGTCGGTATTGCATCACAACTATGATCACGTCCTCAGTATCCATAAACCTTTCTGGACCAAACTCTCCGGTCCATGCCGACTGGCCACTGAACAATCCCCCATGGATGAAAACCATGACGGCGAGTTTTTTCAAGGGATTAACACCCTTCGGCCGAAACACATTAATGTACAAACAATCTTCACTCCCTTCAATGGGTTGGTTCGGATAAATATCATTTCTTTGAGCACATTTGCTTCGTTCGAATGTCGCATCGTAAACCTTGGGAGACCACGGATCAACAGGCTTGGGATTCCGGAATCTCAGCTCACCTAGGGGTGGCTTAGCGTATGGCACCCCCAGGAACGCATCGTACTCTTTGCCGCGAAGTGTCTTCAGTGTTTTACCCTGGAGACATCCATCGGGAATGCAAACTGAAGTTTGTGCGACAGCTATCAACAAGTAATTAAACAACAGTAGGCTTATCAAAACAATTTCCCGATACATGATTGCCTCTTGCTATGCGAACAATTGGCACCTGAATAAATAATGTTTTGACAGGTTTTTAGTATTTTATAGCTGACTTACAGATGCTACACCCGATGAGCTTCGCACCAAGTTCTTAGAGAATCAGCACACATGTTTACATGTGCTTACACTGTAGGACCTACATGCTACATGTGTTCAGTCAAGGTGATCCAACGAGAGCATGGAACCTCTATGGAACGAGGGTGTTTTTTTTATCTAAGCGCTCATGAGCTTTACATGTTTACTAAAGGTTTTTTTTCACGATATTTTCGCCACGCAACTTTGTAGCTCAAAGCTGTGCAACGAAAAATATTTTCAAGAAATTGCTGTGTATAGTCGAATAATTAAGGTTCACAAAGTTTAACAATTCCAATAATTTTATTTTATGACCAAAGTCCAATCAAACAAGTTGTTTTAATAACAGCTGCCCTGCAATAGGTTGTTAGCCCAAGTGAAATGCAGAAGACTGTTGAGATTTCTCTGATCGTAACAATCTATGAGACAAATAACAACAAACACATTTTTAGTAATCCATTATAATTGTTACCATGGAAATATTTCACTATTAAATAGAACGCCAAGTTGGGCGGACGTTTAGCCTAGTGGCTGCGTGTTTGGCTCATAAGCCAGACGACCGGAGAATCGCAGGTCATCAAGGTTGGAACCAGAGCCACTGGAAGGTCATTATGCCGGCTCCGTTGGAAGGTCAGCGAGGAAGGTTGTCGGACCTGGACACAGCTGGAATGTCGTCGGACCAGAAAACCAGGGAGAGGTCGTCAAACTAGGAAACACTGGAGGTCACCGGACAGGTGCCCAGAAATTTCGTTCGGCCGAATACATTGTAACCGGAGAATCCATTGGTCCAGATGAAAGGTCTTAGTGTCATTCATTAGTGAGGAAATCAAAGAAAGTAATTTAATCGTAGCTACTGAGAGGTTGTTGGAGGACTGAGACCCACTAAAGGGGGTCCACGATGAAATTGCCACACTATGACATTGCTCTAACTTTTTAACCGTTGGGTAGAATTTAATGAAAATTTGGGTGGATTTAGTTCATCGTGCATTGTTTATATCCTGCAAGTTTCAAAATCCTGCGATCAAAATTCGCGGAAATGGAGTCGAAAGAACAGCCCGTGCGTGATAAAGTTTTGCGCATTCCTCACGAGAACAAGGATATCTCGCATCGTTCCATCGCTAAAACGTTAGGAATCGGCGAATTCCACGGTGTTGCGAGTGGTTAAACGGTTTGAGGAACGATTGACTACCGATCGGAAGCCTAGAAGTGAAGGAAAAAGTATTCCGTACCACACCAAAAATCACAACCGCGTAATTTGGGCCTTCAACTGAAACCCGAACGCCTCCGTTCGGGATGTGGCTAAGAAGCTACACCTAAACCGAAGTTTTGTCCAGAAGGCCAAAACTAAAGCTAGGCTTCGAACGTTCAAGGTACAAAAGGCCCCTAATCACGACGAGAAATAAAACAAGTACACCAAAACTCGTGCTAGGAAGTTGTACCTCAACATGCTGACAAAAGTTGATCCCTATCATCGGATCCTGGATGGACCGGAGACATGGAGAGGTGGATTTCTGCATGACACAGTTCTTGACTGGTCACGGATGTTTCATGCAGTATCACCATCGGTTTGGACACGTGGCCTCGTCATCCGGTGACATAATAGAGACACCAGAGCACGTAGTGTTCAACTGTCCGAGGTTCGAAGGGGCACGTGCTAACATGCTTGCCGCCTGCGGATCAGACACGACAGCCGACAACATCGTGCGGAGGATGTGTGAGGATGTCAATACTTGCCGCGTGGTCATCGATGGGTTCACCCGGATCATGACTGCTCTGCAGAGGAGTTGGAACCAGCACCAGTCCGCGAATGATGTAGGGTGGCTCCTTCGTCGGGAGCATCTGAGTAGTGTGCGTCCGACCCTGGCAGTAAAGCATACAAAGATAAGACTTTACCTTCTTCTTTTTTATTAGTTGTTAACCCAGGTGGTAAATCCAATTTACGGATTGCATTCCAAGGCACGGCGAGCCACCGCGTCTCCCCGATTTGCTACTCTGGGTCCATGGGTGCAATTGGACGACTCATGATACAATGCTAAGGAACACTGTACCCCCTACGTCATAAAGTCCACCTGGGGCCACTGACCTTTGTTCCCACCTCGAACTGTTTGACACACTTTACTTCAATAGTGGGAGGTCAATTCGCGCTAGTGCGCTCCAAGGCAATACTCGTTTCCGAATCCTCTACCAGCAATGCCTCATTCTAATACAACTCGATGCTCAATCCCTCCTCTGACGAGTTAGGATCCGACATCTCATCGTGTGAATGAGGTCCCCACACAGCGCAACTACTAACTTTGTGAATCCAGTCCAAGATCCAGAAACACAAAGCGAGTTGTCGACGACACTTTCTCTGTTCAAACACGCGGGTAGGAGGGGTAAGCCCCCTAAGCCACGTGTAGGACTCAGACTCCTCTGAACTCACAAATAGTGTTGACTTAAGTCACCACTCAGCGCAACTACCCGATCTTCAAGTCGGGCGCTTGACCACCCGAAGCGCAGATCGAGCTATAGAACGCCGTCATCAGGTCACACTCGCGGTTCAGGCGCATCAATTCCCGAAACGCGTGTCGAACCCTGACACCTCCGGCAAAATGTGCCTCTCGGACACTGACGTGTAAACACGTCCCTAAGTGATCGGCCCACCATTGGCCACCACTTTGCGCATCTACTCATTTAGCGAGTCGGGTCTATACCCACCGAAGCGCAAAACCCCTCCGGTTGCATCCGCATATCAGGGTCATGACCCCCCGAAAGCGTGTTGGACCATCACGCACACACCCAAGAACTGGTACCTAAGTACCCGGGTGCACCACTTCTTCCGGGCGGGTTTGGCAGACCCGTCGACGGCCTCTAGTGGGTTTGGTGTAGTTCTCTTGGCCGTACATCTGCAATACGCCGGACTTGCAGACACGTTTCCACTCTGCACCACGGGGAGGTGGAACTACGTCGCAGAGCTGCGTATGCCGACTTTACCTTCTGCGTATGCCGAGCTGCTAGGTACGTCGCGCGTCTGTGTGTAGGATACCTCCAACGTTACCGGTGGGGGGGGGGTGTGGTATCCGAGTCGAACGCGCCCTCTGCGACGGAGGCTGTAGGTATAAGACATGACCTTCTCCGCAGTCGAACTTGTAGGTAGAAGAGTATTCACGCCGCGGAGTACTCTCGGGTAGAGTGGTCTAACGTCGCCGTCGGATGAGCCACTCGACTCAGGTACGATGACATCACCGTCGGGATTCATCTGAGTCGCAAACATCTAAGACCCGTAGGTTCTTCGTAGTCGAACTCGTAGGGGGAAGAGTATTTACGCCGCGAAATACTCTCGGGTAGGGTGGCTTAACGTCGTCGGCGGGTGAGTCACCTGAGCCGGTGTAGGATGAATTCTTCGCCGGGAATCATTCGAGTAGTCTTTCGTAAAGCCCCGGACGTGTGCTGTGACAGGCGCGTGTCCAGGATAAGCTGCTTTCGATCGGCACACGGACGGGCAAAGAGGAGAGGGCATCGAGCCAAGCCAAGCGGAGTCAAGATCTCGAGTCATTAGAGGAGAGGTCATTGGTCTCTTACAGTGGTCTTGAACAGAGGCGGAGCGCACGATAGTCGTGGGAACCAAGCGAGTCTCGAGTTCCGAGTAAAGGCCGGACCTCGAGTCGTCAGAGGAGAAGTCCTTAGTCTTGAACCGTAGCAAGAGGCAGGGTATACATGTTGAGTTTTGAATCGAACTGGAGTTGCCGATGAGCGCTTAAGCGCGGACTTGGTTTCCCATCTCGGGTATAGCCTTCGATGCAGGTCCGGATGGGAATTATGGCCAGAGCCTCCACGTGCACTTTATGGTGTAGGGGTGCATAGTATCATGAGTCGTCCAATTGCACCCATGGACCCAGAGTAGCATACTGGGGGGACTCGGTCGCTCGCCGTGCCTTGGAATGCAATCCGTAAAAAGGATTTACCACCTCGGTGATCAACTAATAAAAAAAAGAGCCACTGGGAGTACGTCGAGCCGCAACAGGGCAAGAGCGTCGTGCAAATAGTAGCGTCGTGCAAATAGTAGCGTCGTGCAAATAGTAGTGTCGATTGAGGTCCGGTGCGTGCGTTAAAGAAGAGCAGCTCCTTCTCCAAGAGGCACGTTATTACAAATCAATGCAGTTAGTTCTTAGTTAGTTCTTTGAACTGCTCTTATGGATTGGCAGACCGTCTAGGTTGATATTGAGCGATATTGATGAGGGATTTTTAATTGAAGTCAATGCTTTGCGCAGGCAGCTCTCAACACCCTGATGCCAAACTTTCCACCATTCCCCATACTTTAATCTCGCTTACCCGCTCGCACTCACTGACCGACTTACTTTCTCGCGTGCACGCTCGTGTCGGATAACCAAGGGTCGTTTCAATCCATACACACACGCAAGCTACTCCCGCAAGCGCAAGCGTCCCGCCCCTGGCTCTGTACTGGATGCAGGCTTCCACAGTCACTTACCATTTCCAATGGTGCTTCATCTAAAGCTCGTGAAAGATTGTGCAGCGTTCAAGAGCTTTGACGTCGACGGTCGATGGCGCTTCGCGCAGAACCAAAAAATGTACCGTAATTGTCTCAACTCTCACGGTCGAAGACCATGCCGCGTACCCGGTTGTTGTAAGGTCGATGGTTGCAACAATCGTCGTCATCCTTTTCTTCATAATCCTCATGCGCCTTCCTCTTCTAATGCCAGCCCAGTTGTTTCCATGGAGAATGATCGGATCATCGCTCACTATGATGAAAGAGAGCCTGTTTGAGCAGCTGAACGTCGAGGAAGTAAAGCAGCCGTTTTATTTGACGTGGGCAGGAAATGTATCTCGGCTTCCCATCAAGAGCTATAAGAAGGCAATTCCCTGAAGCTACTCATCGGCATCGCGACCTGCACCTCTCCACTCCTTGGTCAAAGAATTTTTTTTGGCACAGAGAACATTGCACCGAAACCAAGTATCGAGTTGATTTCAAGTGAACAACAGCGAGCTTTGAAGATTCTCGAGGCAACAACAAGGCGCATCGGAAACAGGGCTGCTTCGGAGATTCGACCACTTCGAGATGGCAGAAAAGCGATCGGCCTGTCTAGCCCGTCAAATGCAGCGAGATCCAGAGCTTCGGAAGAATCTTGTGAAGCAGACCGACGGTTACATGATGAAAGGCTACGCGCATCATGCCACGGAGAAGGAGTTTAGAGCTGGAGATCCTTGACGCGTGTAGTACTTGCCACTGGGAGCCGTAACAAACCCGAGGAAGCCTGACGAGGTTAGGCTGATTCGGGATGCAGCGACCAAAGTGTGCGGTGTGTCGCTGAACTCCATGCTCCTGAGAGGTCCAGATCAACTAACCTCCCTACCATCAGTGCTGTTCCGGCTCCGCCATTTCCAGGTAGGTATTTCAGCCGACATCAAGGATGTGTACCACCAAGTAGTCATTCGCCACGAAGATCGCCTCATCGTTTCCTATGGCGCGTGGACCCCGAAAAACCAACTGAAACCTTCGTTATGGACGTCGCAACTTTCGGATCAACATGCTCACCTGTCTTTGCACAATACGGCAAGAACCGGAACGCTGCGGACTTCGCCGATCAATTTCCGAGAGCAGTGATTGGAATTGCGCAAGGGACATATGTGGACGATTACTACGACAGTCTTGAGCAAGTTGAGGAAGCAGAACAGGTCCAAGTTCAAACTATCTACACGCGAGCTGGGTTTCAACTCCACCCAATCGTCCAAAAATATTGGAGAAACTGAGACAAACGTCTTCGATCGGAACCAAAACACTTAGCCTTGAGATCGATAGGATCGAACGCGTTTTGTGATTAATATGGCGATACTGCGAGAGGATGTCCTAAAATTCCACACAGAGCTACCAGCGGAACTTAAGGCAGCGATGTCGTCTTCTTCCGCTCCAACAAAACGACTAGTTCTGAGGTGTCTGATAAGCCTTTTTGACTCCCTCGGCCTGCTATCCATTTACACGGTTTAAGGGAAAATCATTTCGATCGTATAAATGTCGTCTGAAGTCAATTTGAATCGGATATGATAGAAAGTCCGCCATGTTTATAAATTTTGAAATGATTGAGCAGTGCATCCAGATGGCTAAAACTCAGATGGGAATTGGTTTCAGTATTGACCAATGAGAGAACTGAAAAATATTGTTGCTGGCAACGATTTGAAGCCTATGAGAGCAAAATCTTGCGCTCTCTCGCATTCTTTCGATAGGAACAGATCTGTGCAACGATTTACAATTTATGTCAGATTTAAGCTTTTTTCCTCAGATTTAAGCTTTTTTCTTCAGATTAAAGCTTTAATCTCCTATGCTCTCAGGGCAAAAAAAGCTTAAAACGAGATTTACTAACATTTTGCAAATATATTTTGGTCACACAATACATAGACTAGAAATGAAAAGAATCTTGCTTTCTTTAAAAGGGTTAAGTGTTCTTTTGGAGCTATAACGGGATCAAATTTTCCTAAAATTGCACGCCTGAGATACAGCGGTTCTCAACCATGGAACCACCAACCGATTAAGGTGGATTGGTGTATTCAACGAGTGATAAGAGCTGGGGAAAATCCAACTAAAGCATTAGCTGTTTTTAGATCTAAAACCGAAGAAAAATATGCTGATTATAACAAGATGTTTACAAATGGTTCAAAAAAAGATGGTTTGGTTGGTTATGGAGTTTACTCAGATTCTTTTGAAATCAGAGGTAGAATAAACGATGAATGTTCGGTTCTATCTGCGGAGCTAATGGCCATTCGTATTGCTATACAAAACGCCTCAGAAAATACCAAAACAGTAATCTTCTCCCATAGTGCAAGCAGTTTAAGGGCCATTGAAACTGGCAACTCTAAAAACTCATGGATCCAAGCATGTGAAAGAGCGGCCCTTAACACGTTCGTCGCCATGTCACCCATATTCGGGTGACGGGTGTATTTCTTGGGGGGCCCCGTTACATAAAAAAACGTGTGACGCTCTCTTACTCAAGTTAGCCGCTCAGTTAAGCCACACGTTTGTAATCTTGGAATCTCCCTCTTTTCTTTCTCGCTCCGAAAATTTCTTTGGGCCCGGCAAGTAAAGCTATCAAAATGAGCGTGGCGACGAACGTGTTAAAAAGGACATAATTCTGGTGTGGGTTCCAGGGCATGTAGTGATCCCAGGTAATGAAGCAGCTGACTCCTTAGCCAACAGAGGTAGACTCTCAGATATGACCTATAAGAAAACTCCAAGAGTTGATGCAGTGCGATATCCAGAACGAATTATTTGGGAAGCTTGGCAGTTGGAGTGGAGTGCATACAATCCGGGTACACAATTAAATGGGATTAAAGACAAAGTAGCCAAATGGAATGATCGAGATAATCAGTACGAACAACGCATACTGACAAGGATTAGAAAAGGTCACAAACGACTAACACACGATTATCTCCCAACACCACAATCGAATGCTCCCCTGTGCTTAGGTTGTAGTGAAAAATTATCAATCACCCACTTATTTTTACATTGTAAAAAATTCGAAAGAATTAGGAAACAATATTTTAGAGAACAGCATTTGGACATGAAGAATTTACTTAAAAATGTAGGGAAACAGGAAGATATATTTTTAAACTTTGTGAAAGCAATAGGTTAACTAAAAATTTGCAAAATATTGTATTTTTTTATGTTTAGACAAGACGCGAATAACCAGTGTAGGTTAAAACGTCTCTAATAAAAAAACAATACTAAGACAAGTCCTGTATCGTTGCAGGGATCCGTATAGGAACGAATAAGGTGTCGTATAACGCCCAATTGCTGTACACTCAGCCGAAAAGGAAACGTTATATTCACCTGGATTTTCACGTAAGCGCTCATTACGTGAATTTTTGATCGATTTACGTGAAGCATTTAAAAATTATTAGAAAATCACGTGACCTTTACGTGAAATTCACTTGGTTGTATGCGGTAAAAACATAGACACATTCGTTCTATGTGAAAATCCAGTGATCCGCCAGGTATAGACGGGTTTGATGAATTCTATGTGATATTCACGTAACTCTGAATGGATCATTCACGTAGAATCTATGTGAAAGAATACACTATTCAATATGGCGTAGATCAACAATTCGGGCTGGAAGACAGCGAGACATTCTGTGATGGGAAAGCAGATTTTTTCGTAAGTAGTAAGAATTTGGTATTATCGTTGTTGTTCACATTTTTTGTTATTTTTATAGGATTTGGAATTGGGACGCCCAGCATCCGCGGCTCATCAATTGCCATTTCATCGGTAGTGTCTTAATAAAATTGCTGAAATGTTAATGTGCAGTTAAAGTGGTAAACTACAGTTACTATTGAAGTGAAAAATATGTGCATTGTGTTTTTAATTTCATTCGACATAATAAAACTCCTCTGCGAATTTAAAATATGTTTTAATTCAAGATGCGAAATAAAACACCCGCTACGTTCATATCAATATAATATCTACGTGAATTACGTGTAGCAGAACGAATTCCTTTTCCACGTACACGCTTCAAGTGGCATTCAACCACAACACACATGAAAATTACGTGAATTCTGTTTCCTGCGCGAGCTCTGTTTGCTACCTGAAATTCACGTAGATTCTACATGATTTTCAGGGTGGCAAAAATCTATGTACATTTTCACGTAGCGATAATGTGAAAAGTTTTTTCGGTGTAGTTTTCGTCGTTTCAGAAGCAGATCCCTGCAACGATACAGGATTTGTCTATGTATCGTGTTGCCGACAGAACTTTTAAGAACTTGAAATGAATCAAACATGTTTTGCTTAACATGAAGTTGAAAATTTAAAGCACTGTTTTGTAATCGTTTAACTATCCAACTGTGAGTTCGTGAATAGTCTTTGTGAATTTAAAGCAACAAAATTTAGTTTGAATGATAAACTTACATCTTCTACACCTCTGACATTATCCTCCGTGATCCATCGCTCCGCAGTGCCTCCTGGGAAGAATCTTTCCCTCAACATTTCACGAACTCTTTCGGTTTCATTAGCACCAGCTAATCGAGGGAAGTACAGCCTGGAGTTTTCGTTCAACTGCCGCAACAGGGTCGAATTGGTAACAATCCAGAGCGATTCCGAGGCTCCCTCGTTCGGAACTACCCCCGACATCCACGGAATCTGCATGTAACGTCCCTGAGCCCACAAATCATAGGGAGCCTCGGTCAGGAAGGTTTCGTTGTTCACAAAATTCTCGATTGATGGTCTGTAGATGATCGCCGGAAACACGTGCCAGAAGTGAAGACCATCGATGCTAGCGGCCAGATCGTAAGCATCTATTTGGCGAAGAGCATCAACGATCTGTTCAGAGCTCATCTCAGCTGCCGCTGAAATTCCAGCAGCTGCAGCTTGCCTCCGAGCTAGTCCTAGAGGATCAGCTTCTGGACTGTTCTATCCGGCCTGGGAACTCCCGCTCATGCTGATAGCCCGATGGAACAACCCTCTACTAAGAGGACTCATCATATGTAACTGAATCGCGGAACCACCTGCACTTTGCCCGAATAGTGTCACCAACTCCGGGTCACCCCCAAAACGGTCAATGTTCTGGTTCACCCATCGAAGGACTAGCGATTGATCCTTGAGGCCGAAGTTCCCAGGAGCCACGTGATCACCCGTAGACAGGAATCCAAAAACACCAAGCCGGTATTGAATCACAACCAGGATCACGTCCTCGGTATCCATAAACCTTTCTGGACCAAACTCTCCGGTCGAAGACGACCCACCAAAATAGGAGCCCCCATGGATGAAAACCATAACAGCTAGTTTCCTCAATGGATTAACACGCTTCGGCCGAAACACATTGATGTACAAACAATCTTCGCTTCCTTCAACCGGTTGATTCGGATAGAGATCATATCTCTGGACACATTTGCTCCGTTCGAAGCTTGCATCGTACACTTTGGGGTGCCAAGGGTCAACGGGCTTGGGATTTCGAAACCTCAGCTCACCGAGAGGAGGCTTGGCGTAAGGCACCCCCAGGAAGGCATCGTACTCTTTACCGCGCAGCGTTCTGAGTGCTTTACCCTGCAGACATCCATCGTTGATGCAAACTGAAGGTGACGGGACAGAAGCTCGCGTGAAATTCACCAATAAAAAACTATACAGAAGTACTCTGGGAGACATCCTTTACCTCCAGTTATTCGAACAATTGCAACTTGAATGGAACACGTTCTGGCAAATATTGAATGGCAAGTTTAACTTTCAGGGAGCCTTGCACCAAGTTCATTACGAATCAATTCACATCGCCTGCAGCCATGTAAACAAACTGTAGGTGGAAATGATCCAAATAACATGCATACATTTTGCGTGCAGTCTAGCGTTATTCGTACAGTCTACAGTCAAGGAGAAGAGCAAACTAGAACAAGAAGCCTCCAATAAACAGAGGGTTAATTAATTTAAACGTTAATGAGCTATGACTGTTCACTTAGAGATTTTTTCCACTAATGATAGTTGCCCAAAGCAGCACTTAAGTTGCAAGTTTAACCCAAAATAAACTTCTAATCACTTTTTATTTTATAAAATTTTAATCATTTTTGCAAAGTTTGAAATTTTTTATATATTTTTTAAATTGAAGTAGCTCCCATGTACATAGCTATCCGCAGTACGGAAAAGCATACACGTGTTTGTTAAGGATTAATCACGCTGTTTATTGAATTCTTATAAAGCCTCAACGTCAATCAAAAGGTAAACCAACAAATAACTTAGTTTTAAAGTTGTAAACCAAAATGATTTTAAGACCCCAGACTAGAACGTTCTTAGTTCAACAGAAGAAGTTGTGATCGATTCGATTTAAATTTGATTTTGGATTATTCAAAATGTGTCCCACCGGAGTGTTACTAGTCGTTTTGATCGGGATCGTTCGGGCTCAAAACCAAGAAGACGGTCCCTTGGTTTGTATCCAGGATGGCTGCCTAAGGGGTCGATATTTGGAAGGACTTTCCTCGAAACGGTACCAAGCATTCTTGGGCATTCCGTACGCCAAACCCCCGGTCGGGGAGTTGAGATTCCGAAACCCTCAGCCCCTGGATCCGTGGACCGGTGAATATGATGCCAGCTTTGAGCGGAGCATCTGTGTCCAGAAGATTTACTACTTTCTCAATCAGCCAATAGATGGCAGTGAAGATTGCCTATATATAAATGTTTTTAGACCGAATCAAGAGGTTGAAAATGGCGAGAAGCCTCTGCCAGTCCTGGTTTACATTCATGGAGGTGGTTATTCGGAAGGATCGAGCTCGATGGGCGAACACGGACCGGAACGACTGATGGATTCCGGAAAAGTGATTCTCGTGTTGATGCAATATCGTTTGGGGGTCTTCGGGTTCCTTTCTACAGATGACCACGTGGCTCCGGGAAATTTTGGCTTGAAGGACCAGGCTGCAGTTTTAAGATGGGTTAACAGAAATATCGATCGCTTTGGAGGTGATCCAAGTTCAGTGACTTTGATGGGACAAAGTGTTGGTGCAGCCGCCGTTCAAATGCACATGATGAGTCCCTTGAGTAGGGATCTGTTTTCTCGGGCGATCAGTTTTGGCGGGAATGCCTTAGGATTCTGGAACAAACCTAGGGAGGATCAGATTGGAATAGTACGCGAGCAGGCCACTGCTGTCGGTATTGCCTCAGCCGATCAATTATCCTCTGAAGAACTCGTCCAAGCCCTGAGGAACGTAACTGCCCTAGAACTTTGTGAAAGTATTGAAAAGCTAAAGTTTTGGCACATGTTTCCTCTTACTCAGTATTGACCTGTTGCCGAAAAGTTTACTAACAATGAAACTTTCCTGGCCGAAGATTCGCAACAGCTTTGGTCCAGAGGTGAATTCCCAAAAGTTCCCTGGATGACAGGATTCGTTCAGAACGAAGCGGCCTTTGTCTCACTACAAATCCTATCGAACGACACCCTACTGAATCAGCTCAACGAAACTTCTAATCAATATTTCCCAAGAATGATCGAAACGAAAGACACAGAAAAAACACGTGCGATGCTGAAGAGACGATTTTTCCCAGGTGGTTCTTCGAATCGATGGCTCACCGAAGACAACAAAAAAGGACTTGAAGATGTAAGTATGGGGCACTTCAATAAGCAATAAACACAAATTTAAGCCCCTTTTTACAGTTTTTCTCAGAATCCATGTTTCTGTACCCATTAGCGGAGGCAATCGACCAGTCTGACGACGGTCACATTCCAACGTCCTTGTACTATTTTGCCTTTCAATCGAACCATTCATATTCCAAGTTTTACACCAACTCGGATGACAACTATGGCGTCTGCCATTGTGACGAACTGGCCTATCTATTTCGTGCCAAGGATCTTTTCACAGACTACGAACCGAGATCACCAGAAGCCGCGATGGCTGACCTTTTTGTCAACTATATTGTTCGGTTTGCCTACGATGGGTATGTTTTAAGTTAATTTCAAACTTTTTAGATTTATGAAAACATACTTATTTTATTTTCAGGGTTGAAAAATCAAACAACTGCGTCGTTCAAGAGTGTGACATTTTGGAATTTACAAACGCGGAATCAAACTTCCAACGTCTTGGAAAGCTGGAAGACTATGGAGTCGATGATGAAATGGTTGAATTTTGGAGAGAACTATACAGTCAGTAGCAGTTGGCAGTTGGAAACCTCACCTTTTAAAAGAAAAATCTTGAATAAAAACCCCAGCTAAAAGAAACCTATTAACATTTAACTCTTCTATTCAGACTTGCCCCGGAAAGGGGCAAGATGTGAGTTCGAGTCTTACCGGTAGACAAAGCGAAATTGTTCGCATATTTTTCAACTTTTTTTTTCCTCAGATCTATTTCCTGAAATTTCAACTACCATCATGTCACCATCTACCGCCCAGTTAAGCGGTTTTTCAACTTCAAACATGTGTAATAAAAAAACGACGGCAGATTTTTATTCGCTTTCTTTTCCAATACATCCCAAAACTGCTCTTCTTTCAATAAAAAAAAATTAGTGGAATGCGAAAAATGTACGCTTTTCAAAATAATTAACAAAACTTTGGGGAGTTCAACTGGCCCTATTACCGCCCACTCGACTTTTTCGGGTATCGATAATGTTTTCTTAAGCAAAAACTATCTAAACAACACGGAAACTGTTCTTTTTAGTATTTTCCATACAACGAGCTGTCAAAACCATATTTTGGATCTTGAGATAATACATTTTGTGAAATTTTTTCCGCAAATTTAGTACAAATTTTAACAAAGTGCGTTGACTGACAAAATGATGATTCCCGGCAAACAACCTCAAGTAACCGGTTACTTTCAGCGATAAAACATCATTTTCTAACATAATCAAACTAAATGCTTCTTACAATTTACAAATTTGACACAATACATGCGTTAAAAACAAAGAAATTGTGCTTGACCGGTCATTAGGAACCCACACTTTTTTTTATACACCAATTACCGCCCGTCACTAAACGCTTCAAAAAACAACAACTTTTGAAAAAATCGAAAATTTTTTGATGCAAATCTATTCTACGAAAACAAAACTATCGTTTCGAGTCGATTTTAGATCCAATAGGTACTATCTAGTAAACAAAAACCCTTTCGGCCCTAGGAGTACAGTAATGCTTAGTTCGCTAACAGGCGTCGATTTCAATAATTTGACCGGAAACGAAAACCCAAATATTTTATTTCTGGCTATAGTTAGCATAATTAAGTGATGTTTTTTCAGTGAAATGGTCGAACAATGATGCCGACACAGAACACAGATCTTTTTTTTGGTGAAAACATCCCAGTTTTTTCAAAATACACACAAAAGGATGATTTTGGGCGGTAAATGGTGTCTGGGCGGTGAATGGCGACTTGATGGTACCTTTTAATGATAAAATGTCTCAAATTGGTGATCTTTCCCTGACAGTATTAAAGCGGAGGCTTTCCAAAACTTCAAGACTGTGTAGAAATCCAAGATGTTAAAAATTTCATAACGCCAAAAATGACAAAAATTCCCAAAAAAAATCCTGCAAAAATCTTAAAAGTTAAAAGAAAAATTTGGAATATTAAATAAAAGGCAAAAAATTAAAAAACGAAAAAAAGTCAAAAATATAAAAACGAAAAAAAAATCCAAAAATAAGAACAATGATAAAAAGCTAAAAAAAATGTCTTAAATGAAAAAAATGTCAAATGTCAAGAATATCGAAATGTCAAAAATGTCAATAAGACTGGAACAAATATCAATTTTTTCTTTTGCTACCTCCTCCGCTTCGAAATTTAAAAAAAAAAACCCGAAGGGGGGAGTAAATTAAGTTTGAAATATTTTATGTAAATTTCGAAGAAAAAGAATGAAAAATATTTGAAGAGATCCCCCCCCCCCCCCTTCCACACGAAGTTCCAACTCCAAGTGATCAAAGAAAAGAATATGAAAATTGTAAAAATGTCAAAAGTGTCAAAAATGTCAAAAATGGCAACAAATAAGAGAAAATTACAATAAGTACATAACGTCAAAAATGTTAAAACTGTCAAAAACGTAAAAAATTCAAAAATGACAAAAATGACAAAAATGATAAAAATGGCAAAAATGCAAGGAATATTTAAAGAAGGTAGTGCCAAGGCAGCCCTGCTTTAGTATTGGTACAGGCTGAGACGTCACAATCACGACAAATCTGTGAATTTACTAGGAAACTTTTCGCTGATTATTCGAAGAATCTGTTGGATTTTTTCCACTTTGAACACATGTTATTGCAGAAGGATTCGTGTTGAAGATCGGTACAAAAAAAAAAATGTATTTCCGAATAATTTTTCTATAAAATAGACCACCGAAGATAGAAAAAAAGATCGATTTTCACCACTGAAATTTGCAAAAATTTAAAATTATTTCAAAGTCTTCCATGAAAATGTTCAAGTCAGTGCTTTTTAAGCTCCTTATTACAACAAAGTGATCTACACACAAATTTTTATGCAAAACAACAATCTAATCTTGGCATTTCAGTAAACTGACTTAACAATCATTTATTGATGTTAATCGTTCTACATAAGAATTGTATATGGTAAACCGGTTGAATTATAATGATGACAATCAGTTGAACACGCAATATCTACCAGCTAGACCTTTTAAAAGCTGATTTTTCTTCATTTTTGCACGTTTCAACTTCAAGGCGACATTGCATTCATTAATAAAATAAGGAAAAAAAACATAATGCAATCTTCAAAGGACAAAAAAACTTCATAAAATAGTGAAATAGAGGCCTTACAACATAATCGAAATGAAATTGGAATTTATTATCGTTCTAAAACGTGTTTTTCTTTGAAATTCCTACCATTTTCATATAAATTTTTGAAACAATCGTTTTTGTGACGTCACAAAAAAAATCCAATATGGCTCTCCAGGGCCGTAGGAAGAACCGGCTCATGGGGGGGGGGGGGGTTTTGATGGCAATTTTTTTCCTATATCATTTTTATATCGAACAATGCATACACAAGTGAAAAAATGTATAAATATGTTAAGTAGGTACAAATAATTCAGGTTAAAGTTATTTAGCAAAAAAGTTACAAATTTTGGAAAATAAGTTCTAGGAGTTGCCTATTTTTTCATGAAGCTTCAACAAATATGGGGACTAGTGATATAGCTCAGTTGGTAAACCACTTGCCTCCTGAGCTTATGTACGTGAGTTCGAGCTCAAGAGTAAACATCGAACACAGTTGTTCCAGATTAGTTTTTCGATGCCTGGTGCGCCAGGGTGTCGTTGATAAAAGTCGCGAGTGGCACAATGACATAGAAACTACTATAATCGAAACAAAAAAAAAAGAATTTTGAACGTTTCATTTAGAAAAAAAATCTTTTGCTCACTAACATGAGCAAACTTATTCAAAAGAAAACCCATTTAAGCATGGATAAAATGTGTCAAATATTCAAAACTAATAGTTGAAAATTATGTTCACGATTCAAATAAGGTTTATTTTCTGCTCTACACGATTAAAATTTAAGATTTTAGTAAGAACCTTTGAATTTGAAGGATCTTCAATATATGTAAAAAATGTTTAAAAAAATTTCCAGCAGAATTTTTACCTGAGGATAAAAAACAAGTTCAAAAATTATCTTTTATTATTTTACACTTCATAATTTAAACCCTGTAATTAAAGTTTTCAAAACAAAAATCTAGATTTTTCAGAAATCAAATTCTTTTGAATGAGTCCAGATCTTTTTATGTGTAATTTTCACCAGGTTTGTATTTCTGATCTGACATTGCTTTAATTTAAAATTTAATTTTTAATCGAGAATCAAAATTATCGATCAGCGAACTCCTTCAATTTGAATTCTTAATGGAATTTTGAAATTGATATTTTAATACTGATTATAAAACTTAAATTTGGGCTTAATATCAATACAAATCTTGGATTGTAGTTCCAAATCTGATTTTTGCATTTTGAACAAAATTCAAAATCAAAATCTTTATTCCAGATATGAGAGATCACATGAATTTGTAACCATAAAACAAAATTTGTATCAGATCCTCTAACCAGAAATCTTACATTTGATTTAGAATTTATGGTTTTCAAAATGATTTTTTTTATTTATTGAAGTTATAAAATAAAATTGTGAATGATGAAATTGTTTCACATTTTTCAATTCTGGACACATGAAACTTTCTTATGTTTAAACTCTACATCATTCAAATCCTAATCTTAAAAATGGTTTGAATTTTAAATATTTTCTTTTTTCATATTCCGAAATTATGGGATTCGAATATAGAAAATTTATCAAAATTTAGATTGAACTGCAACACGAAGGTTCAAAGCAGGATTCTATACCAATGATGATTCAAACTGAAAATCAAGAACAATAAACTGAATACTTACTATCCAGGAGATTTTATCCTAAAACCTTGCGAAATAAGGACATATTGTTTCAAAATTTTCCCAAAATTCCAGCCAATATGACGGCAAATTTCGGAATCGTTCCATTAAAATCAAGAAGAAAAACACATGGGAAACTGTTTTAAATTTTTTTTTGAATAAATCAGCCGATTCAGAATCATCAAAAGAATCAAGCTTCCGAAAAATCGTTTATGTTCATTTTGACAAAATTTGTTCGAAAAAATTATTTGAACACAAGATACATAATTCTAAGAACTCAATTAAAATTTTCGTTTTATTTTGAAAATAGAGTGAAAAAACCTGGTCAAAATCCGGACAGTCTGGTAAGCTTAGTCTAACTTTATTGGGATTCAATATTTGGGACACAATTACTATCAACAAGTGAGAAATTTTTTGAAAACCCGTTTTAGAATTTTGGTCCTAGAATGAGATTTCGGGGTTTTGGAGACGAGATTGTACACTTTGTTACTCTTGAATAATTTTAGTAGCTCATAACAATTTGATTAGAAATTTCAAATTTTTAGATAAGTAATACAATTTAACATGGAATTTTTGGACCTTCATGGGGGCGGGGGGTTTAACCCCCAAAACTCCCCCTGTTCCTACGGCCATGTGGCTCTCGGCACTACCTTATTTAAATATTCCTTGGCAAAAATGACAAAAATGTCAAAAATGTCAAAAATGTCAAAAATGTAAAAAATGTCAAAAATGTCAAAAATGTCAAAAATGTCAAAAATGTCAAAAATGTCAAAAATGTCAAAAATGTCAAAAATGTCAAAAATGTCAAAAATGTCAAAAATGTCAAAAATGGCAAAAATGTCAAAAATGTCAAAAATGCAAAAAATGTCAAAAATGTCAAAAATGTCCAAAATGTCAAAAATATCAAAAATGTCGAAAATGTCGAAAATGTCGAAAATGTCAAAAATATTAAAAATCAGAAAAAAAGGCCATAAATATAAAAAATGTCAAAATTGTCAAAAATTTCAATTGGTCAAAAAAGTCAAAAATGTCAAAAATGTAAAAATTCTCAAAAATGACAAAAATGTCATAAATATTTAAAAAAAAATTCATACCAAAAGTTGATAGCAGTTCTCCCAAAAACGTTTATTCATCCATTAGGAACTTTTGTATTTTTTTTTAATTTATCTATAGAATTACTGGATTATTGGATAAGAGTAGTGCATGTGTTAATATTTTTAAAGACTCAGTTAGTTCTCACGTAAATACTTAGATATTTTCGTCGTATGTATATTGAATGTATTTCGCTGAAAGTACTACTGATTGTACAGCTCCCTCCAAAATTCCACCATCGTCTCGTCAAATCCGTATCCCAACATCATTCCCGGAGGACGCCTCGAATCCGATCCGGAGCCCAAAAACTCCATTACCCGGCACTCATGATCGGCACACCTCATGGTATCGTCGACTCTGTAACGAACATTTGCTTTGTAGATTCGAACGTATTCACCCTTAGAAGAACATACCCATCGTAAGCGAATCTGACGAAGTAGTTCACCAACATTCGGGCCATTGAGGCTTCCGGTGATTCCGGTTTGAAATCTTGAAACAAAGTCTTCGGTCGGAACAGGTACGTCAGCTCGTCTCCATGACAAACTCCAAAGTCGTAGTCGATTCCGCTGTACAGCTGTGAATATGAATGGTTAGCTCGAAACGCAAAATAGTACAACGAGATCGGGGTCTTAGATCCGTTTTGCAAGGCTGCATGCTGTTCGATCGCCAAGGCAAGGGGATACATCGTCATGGCTTCGGAGAAGAGCTGGAATAATTGGTGGGATAATACATTTTCATTGTAAAAATGTTTGGGAATCTAGTTACATCTTCAATCCTTCGAAAATTATTCGCATCAAGCCACAAGCTGGAAGAGCCTCCAGGGAAAAATCGATCCCTCAGCATCCGGTGCGTCTTTGCTGTATCTTTAGCGCCAACCAATCGTGGGAAGATAAAGTTGGAGAATTCGTTGAGTTGTTCAAGCAAGGTGAAGTTCGTTAGGATTCCCAGCGATACAAGAGCACCCTCATTTTGAACGTAGCCGGTCATCCAGGGTATCTTCGCGTAATCACCTCTAGACCACAACTCGCGTGGATCTTCACTAATGAACGATTCGTTGCGGATGAACGTCTCAACAACAGGTCGATATCGAGTCAATGGAAACACATGCCAAAACTTCATAATGTCGATGCTTCTGCAAAGCTCTTGGGCATCAACAGCCCGAAGAGCTCGAACAAGTTCTTCCGACGAAAGGTTACGAGCCGCAGCTATTCCAAGGGCTTCCGCTTGATCGCGAGCTATTTCGAGGGGATTTTCCTCAGGCTGATTCCAGAACGCAACTGCATTTCCACTCATGCTGATTGCTCGAGAAAATAGTCCCCTACTCAGAGAACTCATCATATGCATTTGAACTGCAGCACCCCCAGCGTTTTGACCGATGAGAGTTACCAGACCAGGATCGCCCCCGAAACGATTGATGTTCCTGTTGACCCACCGTAGAACTGCAACTTGATCTTTCAATCCAAAATTTCCGGGAGCCGCACGATCACCCGTTGAAAGGAACCCAAACACCCCTAACCTATACTGCATCACCACCAAGATCACCTCCCCTGTGTTCATCAACCGTTCCGGACCATATTCACCCATCGAGGCCGATCCTCCGAAGTAACCACCTCCATGAATGTAAACAAGCACAGCCAGGGGTCTCTCGGGATTTTTCCTCTCTTCCGGTACAAACACATTCATATAGAGACAATCTTCCTGACCCTCAACGGGTTGATTCGGATAGAGATCATTCTTCTGTACACATCTACACCTTTCATAAGTGGCATTATATTCCCCACTCCACGGATTCACAGGCTCCGGATTCCGGAACCTCAACTCCCCCACCGGTGCCTTAGCGTACGGAATTCCCAGAAACGCTTGAAACTTTTTTCCCCCAAGATCCTCAAGCAGTTTTCCCCTCAAACAGCCATCGGTGACACAAACCAAGGGACCAACATCCTCCTGCTGGCCAGCACTGCCGGAGATCCAAAAAACCAGAAGCACTCCGAGGAGCATTTTTTTTCTGCCCCCATTCAACTCGGATCTCGATACGCAATGATCGATAATTATAGACTTACAGAACCGGAGCCAACGGTGACCATCGGAACCATCCGCAAAGTTCACGCAAAATTCCACCGCACCGGCTCTTGTTCGTCATTGATGCAACATGGCGGCTAACAAGCTTTACCCTAATGATCGTTCAGCATCATAAACCAGTGCCAGTGTTCATTCAAGCAGGGAAAATGAGCTTAAGTACGAAAACTGATCATGAGTCGAGCTATTTGCCTTATCTAAAATTTAAGAAAGGTTGATAAAAGAATCCCGTCCAGATGTAAAGAAGAAAACACTTTTCAGGATTCTTTCAACGCAAAATGTACAGTTGATGTGAAAAATGGGAAGTTAGTAGGTAACCAAGAATAATTTCCAACTTCATTTTGCTTATTTGCTTTATAAAATGGATCTTTTACGAAGTAATTAAACTGACTAATCCTAATTAAATTAGCCGGTTAGAACTACCATGAAAATATTTTTCTGGAAAATTAAGTTAACAAATGTCTCTAACCCATTTGGACCACTTAAGTTAGTTAAAACCATTTTTCCAACAGTTTTTTTGGTTTTTACTTATCTAATTTTAATTTTTTTAACCATATTTCTATAGATGTTCCAACTCTTTATTTTTCATATTTGAAATTTTTCATACTGTTGAAACTTAAATCATTTTTGTTTCTTTTGTGATTTTTTTTAATCTTCAACATTGTTGACCTTTTTGGCTATTTAAAATTTTGTGAAATATTTGCTATTTTCGCAGTTTTTGACCTTTCTGTTTATTTGTGCTTTTTGACAGTTAAGTTTTTTTGCCGTTTTTTTTTAAATATTTTTCACATTTTTAAAATTTGTAAATTTTATATCATTTCAAAATTTATGATTTTTTAAATTATTTTTCATTCTCGTTATCTTCCACATTTTTGACATTGCTTAAATTTTTGACAATCTTAAAATTTTTGCAATTTTCGACAATTAACATTTTTGAAATTTTTGACATTTTTGGCATTTTTGACATTTTTGACATTTTTGACATTTTTAACATTTTTGACATTTTTGACATTTTTGACATTTATGTCATTTTTGACAATTTTGACATTTTTGACATTTTTGACATTTTTGACATTTTTGACATTTTTGACATTTGTGACATTCTTGACATTTTTGACATTTTTGGCATTTTTGGTATTTTTGACATTTTTAACATTTTTGACATTTTTGATATTTTTGGAATTTTTGTCATTTTTGTCATTATTGTCATTATTGTCATTATTGTCATTATTGTCATTATTGTCATTATTGTCTTTATTGCCTTTATTATCATTATTGTCATTTTTGTCATTTTTGTCATTTTTGTCATTTTTGTAATTTTTGTCATTTTTGTCATTTTTGTCATTTTTGTCATTTTTGTCATTTTTTGTCATTTTTGTCATTTTTGTAATTTTTGTCATTTTTGTCATTTTTGTCATTTTTGTCATTTTTGTCATTTTTGTCATTTTTGTCATTTTTGTCATTTTTGTCATTTTTGTCATTTTTGTCATTTTTGTCATTTTTGTCATTTTTGTCATTTTTGTCATTTTTGTCATTTTTGTCATTTTTGTCATTTTTGTTTTTTTCCACATTTTTGTCATTTTTGACATTTTTTACATTTTTGACATTTTCAACATTTTGGACATTCTCAACCAGTAGCTCGACCAGTGCGGACGTATTGTTCTCGCCGCAGTTTCGAAGTCTTTTGTTTCGACAAATCGGAGTGTATCAGAATGGGGGGGGGGGGGTTGTCAATTGCCGAAATTGCAGTTCTCGGGGGTTGCAGTTCTCGGGGCATTCCAGCGTCGACCGAGATTAACGACGTGACGACGCCATCTTTTTTCATCGAAGGACCACGTGGTTGAAAAAATTAATCAATTGTGAAAAGTGTTCTACAAAATCTAAATTGGTTTCGCTCTCCTCTTGACGTCGCCATCTTTCTTCAGAGGAAAACCACGTGTTTGGACAGCGGGCGGTGGAAACAAAAATTAAAAGAAAAATTGTGAGTTCTTTTTTCATTCTTCCTTCACTTTACTACTTCTATTTTTTCCCTACATTTGTTATTGAACTTATTTTGCATCGCTCATATTTTCAACACGGAAGACATCCGTGTCTCCGTAAGAAAATATGAGCGATGGCGGGGGGTTAAACCCGTCTTCGGTGGACGAAGAGGAAGGTATGTTCGAGAATGAAGAGCATCTGGAGGATTCAGATGATGCTGGTCCCTCAAATGCTAATCATTCTCGGACGACTGTTAATTTTTCATCACCCACAGCTGACAGTGTAGCACCCCGGCTCCGAACCTACACAGATGGTTCGTCTTTTTCTGGGCCATGGGTGGTTTTCACCCGGCCCAAAGCTAACGGTAAACAGCTCAACGTAGTGCAGATCACGAAAGATCTGGCTAGATGGTCCTCCGTAACCAGCGTGACTAAGGTGCGACCCAACAAGTTGCGCGTTGTCGTGGACAATCGAAAATCCGCTAATGAAATTGTTGCCAGCAAATTCATTACCTTGGAGTACCACGTCTACATTCCGTCTCGAAACGTAGAGATAGAGGGCGTGATCTCTGAAATGAGTCTGGAGGCTGGGTACGTTAAATCCCACGGCGTTGGTAAGTTTAAGAGCCTTGATTCGACTTCGGTCGAAATCTTGGATTGCCGACAACTCAACACTACCACCGTCGTAGAAGGAGTTAAAAGGTACTCGCCTTCAGCCTCATTTCGAGTGACCTTTGCGGGAACCGCCCTCCCTCACTACGTCTTGATTGACGGAGTTTTGAGGCTTCCTGTGCGGCTCTTCGTGCCTCGCCCGATGGAATGCAAAAATTGCATTAAATTGGGGCATACAGCTTCCCATTGTTGTAGCAAGAAGCGTTGCCCCAAATGCGGGGAGGTTCATGGGGATGGAGCGTGCTCAGCAATAGAACAGAAATGTGTCTATTGCGGGGGCTCACCTCATGACATCTCTTTGTGCGAGGCGTTTAAGAGCCGCTAGGATAGTCAAAGGCGCTCTTTGAAGGAACGATCAAAACGTTCCTATGCCGCCATACTAAAGGGCGCGGCGCCGCCGATCCAACCTCAGTCCTCAAACATCTTCTCAGTGCTGCCAGTTGACAACGAGGATACAACAGATGAGGAGAATCCATTTATTTTCGTAGCAAACTCACGAAAGCGTGCTAAAACGAATATCAAGACCCCAGGATTCCGAATAAAATCCCAACGGTCAGCCCTACAACCAACATCACCAAGAAAGCGATTGCTACAGAAAAGAAGAAACAAATTCCTCCTGGATTCAGCGCGACCTTTTCACCACAGAATAAATCAACAGCAGCGGGGACCTCAAACGCCCCCATTACTGATGCAGTTTGCCAAGAATCAACTCCTCAAGCGGGACTTTTTAAGTTTTCTGACATCCTCGATGGATTTTTTTCGTTTTTCAACGTATCTGAATCTATAAAAAGCATTATTAGTGTAATGCTTCCTATTGTAAAGACACTTTTGAAGCAATTGATGCAAACTTGGCCCCTTCTTTCAGTGTTTATCTCTCTCGATGGCTAATTTACGCCCAGAGGTCGGAGATATCACTGTTATACAGTGGAATTGTCGTAGTTTAATCCCTAAATTGGATCCGTTCAAATTCCTTCCTTATGAAACTAGTTGCAATATTTTTGCCCTTTCTGAAACATGGCTTTCTTCTCAATCAAACATCTCATTCCACGATTTTAATATTATCCGTTTGGATCGCAACGATTCTTATGGAGGGGTGCTTTTGGGGATCAATAAGTGCCACTCCTTCTATAGAATCCACCTCCCTTTATCAGGAGGAATTGAAGCTGTTGCATGTCATACAACTATAAGAGGTAAGGACTTATGCGTTGTCAGTTTGTACTGGCCTCATAGAGTTGCAGTGGATCGAAATCACCAAGAGGATCTGTGCTCAGTACTTCCTGAGCCAAGGTTGATCCTGGGTGACTTCAATTCACATGGAACTGTCTGGGGAGAACAAATTGACGATAGTCGTTCTACTCTTATTTATGACATTTGTGATAGTTTCAATTTAACAATTTTGAACACGGGTGAAAAAAACACGGGTACCTAAACCTCCTGCAAGACAAAGTGCAATTGACCTCTCACTCTGCTCAAACTCACTATCATTGGATTGCCAGTGGAAGGTAATCTCTGATCCCAATGGTAGTGATCACTTACCAATCAAAATAACAATCACCAATGGGGCCAGCACTTCAAATTCAACATATATGGCATATGACCTTACAAGACACATCGATTGGAAAAAGTATTCGGACAAAATAACAGATGCCATTGATTCTATGAATGTTCTACCTCCTTTGGAGGAGTACCACTTTCTTTCACGTTTGATCCTTGAAAGTGCACTTTGTGCTCAAACAAAACCCATCCCAGATTCATCTGTTCTTCGAAGGACCCCAAATCCATGGTGGGACCAGCAGTGTTCCAAGCTTTATAAGGACAAATCAAAAGCATTCAAAGATTTTCGAAAACATGGAACCCTTGTCCTTTTTGAATCATATGTTTCCCTTGAAAATCAGTTCAAAAAATTGATCAAAGGGAAGAAAAAGGCATATTGGAGAAATTTCGTGGGTGGTTTATCACGGGAAACATCCTTGAGTACTTTATGGAAAGTTGCACGAAGCATGCGCAATCGATCATCTACAAATGAAAGTGAAGAATATACACATAGATGGATATTCAACTTCGCACGGAAAGTCTGTCCAGATTCTACACCTGTGCAAAAAATAATCCGGAACGTGCCTCCTGATAGGTGTGGTCTGGATTCCAGCTTTTCGATGGTCGAATTTTCACTTGCCCTCCTCTCTTGTAACAATTCAGCTCCGGGAATTGATAAAATCAAATTTAACTTGTTGAAGAACCTTCCGGACGCCGCAAAATTTCGCTTGTTAAATTTGTTTAATCAATTTTTGGAGAACAACATTGTTCCTCAAGAGTGGAGACAAGTGAGAGTTATCGCTATACAAAAGCCCGGAAAACCAGCGTCCGATGCGAATTCGTACCGTCCAATAGCGATGTTGTCTTGTATACGCAAATTGATGGAGAAAATGATTTTGTTTCGTTTGGATAAATGGGTAGAAACAAATGGTCTCCTTTCAGATACTCAATTTGGGTTTCGAAGGGGCAAAGGAACAAACGATTGTCTTGCTTTGCTGTCTTCAGAGATACAAATGGCGTACGCAAAACGTGAGCAAATGGCTTCAGTGTTTCTAGACATAAAGGGAGCTTTTGATGCAGTCTCAATAGAGGTGTTGTCAGACAAGTTGCACTCCCGGGGTCTGCCTCCTTTATTGAACAACATCTTATACAGCTTGCTTTGTGAGAAACATCTGAACTTTGCTCACGGAGATATTGCAGTTAGAAGAACCTCTTACATGGGCCTCCCCCAGGGTTCATGTTTGAGTCCACTTTTGTACAACTTTTACGTAAGTGACATCGACAGTTGTCTCTCTGAAGGCTGCACTTTAAGACAACTTGCAGATGATGGCGTAGTATCTGTAACAGGTGATACTGAGTCACATCTGCACAGACCTTTACAAGATACTTTAAACAGATTGTCTTCCTGGGCTTTGGGGCTTGGGATCGAGTTCTCTCCAGAGAAAACTGAGTTGGTGGTTTTTTCTAAAAAGCATAGACCAGCTCAACCACAGCTCCAACTTCTTGGCAGAACGATCACTCAATCGAGGTGTTTTAAGTACCTTGGGGTTTGGTTTGATTCCAAATGTACCTGGAGAGCACACATTGAGTATCTGAAAGGAAAATGCCAACAAAGAATCAATTTTCTCCGATCAATCACTGGCACCTGGTGGGGAGCCCATCCGGAAGATCTTTTAAAATTGTATCGAACAACTATTCTTTCAGTGATGGAATATGGTAGCTTTTGTTTCCAGTCGGCTGCCAAAACTCACCTCATCAAACTCGAGCGTATCCAATACCGTTGTCTTCGCATCGCTTTGGGCTGTATGTCCACAACGCACAACATGAGTCTTGAAGTTTTGGCAGGAATACTTCCTTTGAAAGATCGATACAATCTACTATCACTTCGGTTCCTCATCAGGTGTGAGGTCATGAACCCATTGGTGATCGTTAATTTTGAAAGGTTACTAGAGCAAAATCTTCGTACCAGATTTATGTCTATATACCGTGTCCTCATGTCAATGCAGGTAAACCCTTCTTCGTACTCTTCAACTCGTGTTTTCATCCCAGACTACGATAATTCTTCTGTCCAGTTTGATTTGTCTATGCAGCAGGAAATTCGTGGAATCCCGGATTCGCATCGCCCACTTCAGATTCCAAGAATTTTCGAAGCTAAATATAGACACGTCGATGCTGACAAAATGTTCTTTACCGATGGGTCTCTAATTGAGGAATCAACGGGATTTGGAGTTTTCAACGAAACAACTAGCGCCTCTTATAACCTCCAGTCACCATGCTCTGTATATATAGCAGAGTTAGCTGCTATTCACTGGGCCTTGGACAGCATCGCCTCACGGCCTGTTGGGCACTACTACATTGTAACGGATAGCCTAAGCTCAGTTGACGCAATACGCTCAATACGACCGGGAAAGCACTCGCCGTTCTTCCTAGAGAAGATACGGGATATTTTGAGTGCTTTAACAAGACGTCGCTTTTCCATCACCTTTGTTTGGGTTCCCTCTCATTGCTCGATAGTGGGCAATGAGAAGGCAGACTCTCTGGCAAAGGTGGGGGCGACGGAAGGCGACACGTATCCACGTGAAATCGTCTTCAACGAATTCTACTTCTTGGTACGAGGGAACTCTCTTGTCAACTGGCAGCGCAAATGGAACGAGGATGACAAGGGTCGGTGGCTCCACTCGATTATCCCAAAGGTAAGCCTTAAACCATGGTTCAATAGATTGAACTTGAGTCGGGATTTTATTCGTATATTTTCCCGTCTCATGTCCAATCATTGTTCCTTAGACGCGGTACTCTATCGTTTTGACATTGCTGGTAGCAATTTGTGTAGTTGCGGCCAAGGTTACCATGACATCGAGCATATTGTTTGGTCGTGTGGCGATATGGCTGGAGATTCAACGTATCTAATCAGTGCAGTTTGAGGGTAATACGCTATTGAAACATGGCATGAAGAAATTTGATTGTTATATAAAGCCAAGAAAATTTAAAAATTCAAACAAGATTTTTGTCAGTTTTGTTATAATATATTGAACTTTAATTATTGTGCGTACAGATTCTGTGAACATTAATTTAAATGGTTTTTCTTTCTTATTCATCTGGAAATCGGAAATTCAACTAATTGAAGCTTTTGGCAAAGTTGTTAATGATAAGATATTGGAATAAGAGACAGATTCTGAATGCCCATATCAAGGCAGGTTAAATGCCTATATCAAGAAAAATAGATTAGTCTTATAATTTTTTTACTTTTCATCATTGAAACATCAAATCTACGCTCAAATCACGATCTTACAGCGAAAAAAGAAGAACTTTATAATGATCCGATGAAAATACGATATGAACAAAATATTACCATGAAAAATGGCCATATGGCATACCTAATTATGTGTCTTGCAAAAAAACTAGTGATGTAAGAAATTTCACCAAAATTTCAGCTTTGACGTATCCGTTTCTACCATTTTCAATCAAATAATATCAAAATATTACAAGTGTAAATGAAATATAGCTAAAAACATAAATATGCGCATTTAGCCCGCCAGTTTCGGAAATCGGCGATTTTGACTTCTTTTATTAAAAAATTATTTTCACAAAAACTGTTAGAGATTTTAACAGAAAAACTGCTCTAACGTATGTAAAACAGATGTCCGCTCATGTGTATAGAGTTTTCAGACTCATATCTATTGGAATATGGGAGAAAATGAGTCCTTTCCTTAATATGCGCATATAGCCTTCCTCTCCCCTACTCTTGTATTTGAACTAGCCAACTGAGCAACACATATCGCAAGCCCATAGATTTGTCTTTGTCATATTTTGTCATTTTTTCTTCATATTTGCCATATATTTGTAACACCTTCTTCATTATATTTTAGGATTTTTGTCATTTTTTTTTAAACTTTTGTTATTTTACTGTCGTAATTGTCATCATTTTGTAATTTTTTTTACATGTATTTGAAAGTATTTTGTTATCTTTTTATTTCATGCTTTATAATTTTGTCAGATTTTTGTTATTATTTTGTCAAATTTTTGTCATATTTTTTTGAGAACTTTGTCATATTCTAGCCCATTTGTCTTATTTTTTTCAATTTAATGTCAAATTTTTGCCATATTTTTACCACCTTTGAAATATTTTTTTTATAGTTTTATATATGTGTCAGTTTTGTTATTTTATTGTTTATTTTTTTTATTACTTTTTCATTTTTGTAAATTAGTTGTCAAATATTTATCTATATATAAGTTCTGTCAGGTCATTTTATTGTCAAATTTTGATTATAATTTTGTCATATTTTTTCACATTTGTCATAGTTTTGCTTTTTATGTGAAATTTTTCTCATATTTTTGTCTAATTTTGTAATATTTGTTATATTTTTCGGTATAATTTTTTCAGCACATTAGTCGTGTTTTATTCAAAGTTTTGTCATTTGTCATTATTTTGTTTGTCATATTTTTGTCATAGTGCTTTCAAATTTTTGTCCTTTGTCAAATTTTAGTAATAGTTATTTATATTTTTACCACAGTTTTATTATATTTTTGTCATTATTATTTTATTTTTTAACACTTGTCATATTTCTGTTTATTTCTTTCAGTGCTTTTCTGCAGTTTTCTCAAAATTTTTGTTAAATTTTTGTCAATCATTTTTCATCTACTTTTTGAGCCCTTTTACTAATTACCTATATTGTGGATGATTCATGCGATTTTCAGTTATTTACTGCCCTTTGAATTAAACGGAAACCACCATCTTTGATTTAAAGATGGCGTCGAACAGCCAAATTCGACTTCTACTTATTGAGCCCTTTCATCGAATACCCAGATGTGGGAGTTTCATGCTTTTCAGTCACTTCCAGCATTTTAAAGTTGAATAGAAGGGGACATATTGGATTTCAAGATGGCGTCGGACAACGAATTCCAACTTCTATCCGTTCAGCCCCTTCGCCCTATACACATATTGTGGCACCGGTCGTTTATTGCCAGTTAGATTTTGTTTCAATTGAAAAAGACTGACACCGCGTTATTTGTGAAAATCCACGCTAAAAAACCGTGCATTTTTCATTACCAACACAGAAACGGCAATGATAATTAAATAAATAAACTTTTGAAAAAGATTTTTTTATAATTATCATTTGCGATAAAAAATATCCCAGAGAATATCTTCAGTGTATGTACGGATGAACTGGATGAATTGGAGCGATCGAGCCGGCTCTTCGCAAGAAAATTCGCTTGCACTGTGGCCGGTCGATGTTTTTTTCAACGTGTTTCAATGAGAAGCGGATTTTCGCGCGAATTAAAAATTCGCTTCGCACTTCGCTTCGCGCTCACTGTGAATTCGACCTAAAGGTATGAGCCGTTTCAAATAAAGAATTGTTAAAAAAAAAAAAACATTTTGGACATTCTTGTCATTTTTTACATTTTTTGAAATTTTTGACATTTTTGACATTTTTGGACATTGTTGACATTTTTGACATTTTTGTCATTTTTGTCATTTTTGTCATTTTTGTCATTTTTGTCATTTTTGTCATTTTTGTCATTTTTGTCATTTTTGTCATTTTTGTCATTTTTGTCATTTTTGTCATTTTTGTCATTTTTGTCATTTTTGTCATTTTTGTCATTTTTGTCATTTTTGTCATTTTTGTCATTTTTGTCATTTTTGTCATTTTTGTCATTTTTGTCATTTTTGTCATTTTTGTCATTTTTGTCATTTTTGTCATTTTTGTCATTTTTGTCATTTTTGTCATTTTTGTCATTTTTGTCATTTTTGTCATTTTTGTCATTTTTGTCATTTTTGTCATTTTTGTCATTTTTGTCATTTTTGTCATTTTTGTCATTTTTGTCATTTTTGTCATTTTTGTCATTTTTGTCATTTTTGTCATTTTTGTCATTTTTGTCATTTTTGTCATTTTTGTCATTTTTGTCATTTCTGTCATTTTTGTCATTTTTGTCATTTTTGTCATTTTTGTCATTTTTGTCATTTTTGTCATTTTTGTCATTTTTGTCATTTTTGTCATTTTTGTCATTTTTGTCATTTTTGTCATTTTTGTCATTTTTGTCATTTTTGTCATTTTTGTAATTTTTGTAATTTTTGTCATTTTTGTCATTTTTGTCATTTTTGTCATTTTTGTCATTTTTGTCATTTTTGTCATTTTTGTCATTTTTGTCATTTTTGTCATTTTTGTCATTTTTGTCATTTTTGTCATTTTTGTCATTTTTGTCATTTTTGTCATTTTTGTCATTTTTGTCATTTTTGTCATTTTTGTCATTTTTGTCATTTTTGTCATTTTTGTCATTTTTGTCATTTTTGTCATTTTTGTCATTTTTGTCATTTTTGTCATTTTTGTCATTTTTGTCATTTTTGTCATTTTTGTCATTTTTGTCATTTTTGTCATTTTTGTCATTTTTGTCATTTTTGTCATTTTTGTCATTTTTGTCATTTTTGTCATTTTTGTCATTTTTGTCATTTTTGTCATTTTTGTCATTTTTGTCATTTTTGTCATTTTTGTCATTTTTGTCATTTTTGTCATTTTTGTCATTTTTGTCATTTTTGTCATTTTTGTCATTTTTGTCATTTTTGTCATTTTTGTCATTTTTGTCATTTTTGTCATTTTTGTCATTTTTGTCATTTTTGTCATTTTTGTCATTTTTGTCATTTTTGTCATTTTTGTCATTTTTGTCATTTTTGTCATTTTTGTCATTTTTGTCATTTTTGTCATTTTTGTCATTTTTGTCATTTTTGTCATTTTTGTCATTTTTGTCATTTTTGTCATTTTTGTCATTTTTGTCATTTTTGTCATTTTTGTCATTTTTGTCATTTTTGTCATTTTTGTCATTTTTGTCATTTTTGTCATTTTTGTCATTTTTGTCATTTTTGTCATTTTTGTCATTTTTGTCATTTTTGTCATTTTTGTCATTTTTGTCATTTTTGTCATTTTTGTCATTTTTGTCATTTTTGTCATTTTTGTCATTTTTGTCATTTTTGTCATTTTTGTCATTTTTGTCATTTTTGTCATTTTTGTCATTTTTGTCATTTTCAAATTTTTCACATTTTAGACATTTCAGACATTCTTGACAATTTAAACATTTTTGAATTTTTTTTTTTATTTTTAACATTTTTTACGGTTTTGACATTTTTGACAATATTGTCATTTTTACATTTTTGACATTTATAGCATTTTTTGTCATTTTTTGACTTTTTTCGCGCATCCCGGGAATATGAAACATTGAAGTGAGTTTTTCGAATTTTCGAACTTTTGCATCCTTCGACCCAAAACGCCTCAGTTTATACCTTCATTCTTCAGTTGCCTTCTCTGAATCTTTAAATACGAATCCATTATCACCATTTTTCTTAAGATAAATCGATTTGTGCAACAGACGCGCGGTTTACAAATTCAAAAGCTTAGCAGGCTTTTCTTTTATAAGAGGTGTTTGAGCTGTCGACTTTTATAACATAAGACGAAAATCAGTTCCAAATTTCTAGTTTCATTTGTTATCAAATTGATTGTTTAAAAACCTTTCCAAAAAATTTTAAAATTCTGTATATTTGGCAACGTTGACTCTAGGTAATCAAAGTTCTCTTAAAGCATCGCAACGACACCTTTGACCCGTCGTCGTAAGCTCCAGTCCGCAGGAGTCTGGTTTTTTTCTGTCCATCCATCAGCCAGTCAGTCAGTCATCAATCGATTGTGTGCGCTCCATGTTGTCCGTTCTTGGCCGTCGTCCGACATTCGTTTCGCCATTTCAGCACATCATCAGAAGCAGCAGCATAAAGGGAGACCACTTGCCATCCCCAGCTAGTAGAATAGTGCTGCAACCTTGGAAAAACAAAATATTGAAACGCCATCGTGTGAACAAGTTCCGCGGATAACCGTATACAGTGTTGTTCCGGGATTCTCGTGTGACGGACAATCTCAAGTGTGTGGATAATATTCTGTGCTGTTCTTTGCTTCGAGAACCACAAGATGTGTGAACGGCCACTGGGCTTAGCTGCAGAAGGCACATTAACTGCTTACGAAATTGGCCACGAAAAGACTGCGTTTACGTCACGCTTTTACGCCCTTATCAGTCGTTAAGCTGGCGGCCATTTGAGAGTGATGAAGAAGTGAAAAGGTGCAATACCACCAGCCACAGGAGGCCGAATACCATTTGCTGACTCTTCCGGAAGGACCGCGCGTCACTTAACGTCGGGACATTCCGAAGTGTTTGTTGTGTTTGGTGTTTCTGTACTGCTCGAGCTTTCTCGAACTGGTTCCCTTCTGTGCTGTGCATTTTTTGCGGGCAGCTTTTCCTTCTGCTGTAAATAAGAAAAAAATATTCCAAGTCTTGGAAAATGTATATACCTATATCTTGCAACACCGAGAACGAGTTCGAAATTTCCTTCCTCTAAGATAATTGCACTCACGTGCAGCAGCAGCTTGGGAAAAGTTAATAGCATTCGCAAGTTGCAGCCACATTCTGCACCGCTTCGTTGAAAATTTGCTAATAATAATAGTAATGGTGAGTACATTTTTCTTATTTCCTCTTTGGTCGACTTTTAGTATGGATGGGGTGATGAAATCGGGGACCACATTTCAAAAGACCGTATGTGACCAAAGCAGTTTTCACGTGAGAGATCTTTTACGAATACAGCAAAAAGGACCTTTTGGAAATTTAGAGCCACCACATAAGATAGGCATTGATCTTTGTTGTAACCTTTTCTTCCCAACCATCGATGGGATCAGGTTGGTTGGAAACAGTGAAACAGAACAAGATGCGTGCGGAAAATGGTAGAAATACCTATGTCTTCTGGAAGACTACTGCGCAGTCTAGAGGCGGGTTCCTCAACTATCACCTGTCTTTTTTACGTACACGTTTAGAAAGTTTTGCTCGTTTCAGTGTAAAATTTTAACGTTTTCCTGTGTGCTTTTTACACTGCCCATCTGTGTAAAAATAACACTATTAAGTAAACAATTCAAGAAGAGGATAATATCTAAAAAAAACTAGTATGAAATACACAAAATCGGTAGAGCAAAATTGAGATAACGCGATTCACAAAAACTTGCAGTTATAAAAATACGAATTTGACCGCCATGTGTTTCGAAGACTCGCAAACGCGAATCGGGCTTTTCTGATCCGAGTTTTGATGTCTTTCTTGGTACCACCATCAGGCGTAATCTGGCTACCAAGATACTGGAAGCACTCCACATTCTCAACCTATTGTCCAGCTTCCACGAAATTGGAACGATTTCCTTTGTTGATTTCCATCGACTTGGTCTAAGAATCCAAGTGGGCGAAAGGTTTCAACCGACACCGGGTTATTCTCCCCAAGCGTGCAGTCAGCGAGTGAATCAGTCGGTCGTCCAAGTAGTGTGTGTCGTTCTCCCCGGTAGTTCGCGATCCGGGTGCTCTCCGGTGCTGCTTCCGAGCTTCAGAGCTTCGAACAGGTGTAATTTCTCGTTAACTTCTAAAACGAGAAATTACAAAAGAAATTTAACCAGAGAAAAACGGTAAAGAAAGGCGAGCATCAATTCACGTTTAACAAAATTTCATCAAACTTTCTTGAAAATCAAGTAGTTTGTTAGTTATCCAGTACGGAAAAAAGTGGTTAAATGAGTAAACTAAAATATTCTGAGATATTTCGCGAGCCGTAAGGACAGCTTGATCATGTTCACAATTCCAAGTGGGTTGAGAGGACAGCCAGAACGAATCGATTGAAATTTAAAGCGCTTTGAGAGGACAGCTTGAAAGTAAAAGGCGGTTTGAGAGGACAGTCTGATCATATCGATAGAAATTTCAGGCGAGTTGAGAGGACAGCTTAAAATTGAAAGCCTAGTTGAGAGGACAGCCTGATCATTTCGATGAAATATCATGCGAGTTGAGAGGACAGCTTGAAATTGAAAGGCGAGTTGAGAGGACAGCCAGAACGAATCGATAGAAATGTCAAGCGCGTTAAGATGACAGCTTGAAAGTAAAAGGCGATTTGAAAGGATAGTCTGATCATATCGATAGAAGTTTCAAGCGCGTTGAGAGGACAGTCTGATCATATCGATAGAAATTTCAAGCCAGTAGAGAGGACAGCTTAAAATTGAAAGGCGAATTGATCATACGAGGAAATTTCAAGCGAGTTGAAAGGACAGCTTTAAACTGAAAAGCGAGTTGAGAATACATTCTGGTCATATCGATAGAAATATCATGCGAATCGATTGAAATTTCGAGCGCGTTGAAAAGACAGCTTGAAAGTAAAAGGCGATTAGAGAGGACAGTTTGATCAAATCGATAGAAATTTCAAGCGAGTTGAAAGAACAGCTTTAAACTGAAAAGAGAGTTGGGAGGACAGCCTGGTCATATTGATAGAAACATCATGCGAGTTGAGAGGACAGCTTGGAATGGAAAGGCGAGTTGAGAGGACAGCCAGAATGAATCGATAGACATTTCAAGCGCGTTGAGAGGACAGCTTGTAAGTAAAAGGCGATTTGAAAGGACAGTTTGATCATATCGATAGAAAATTACAAGCGTGTTGAAAGGACAGCTTTAAACTGAAAAGCGAGTTGGGAAGACATTCTGGTCATATCGATAGAAATATCATGCGAGTTGAGAGAACAGCTTGAAATTGAAAGGCGAAGAGGACAGCCAGAACGAATCGATTGAAATTTCGAGCGCGTTGAGAGGACAGCTTGAAAGTGAAAGGCGATTTGAGAGGACAGTTTGATCATATCGATAGAAATTTCAAGCGAGTTGAAAGGACAGCTTTGAACTGAAAAGAGAGTTGAGAGGACAGCCTGGTCATATTGATAGAAATATCATGCGAGTTGAGAGGACAGCTTGGAATGGAAAGGCGAGTTGAGAGGACAGCCAGAATGAATCGATAGAAATTTCAAGCGCGTTGAGAGGACAGCTTGAAAGTAAAAGGCGATTTGAAAGGACAGTTTGATCATATCGATAGAAAATTTCAAGCGAGTTGAAAGGACAGCTTTTAACTGAAAGGCGAGTTGAGAGAACAGCCTTATGATATCGATAGAAATATCATGCGTGTTGAGAAGACAGCTTCAAATTTAAAGGCGATTTGAGAGGACAGCCACAACGAATCGATTCAAAATTTCAAGCGCGTTGAGAGGACAGCTTGAAAGTAAAAGGCGAGTTGAGAGGACAGTCTGATCATATCGATAGAAATTTCAAGCAAGTTGACAGGACAGCTTTAAACTGAAAAGCGAGTTGAGAGGACAGCTCAATCATATCGATAGAAACGACAGCTTGAAAATGAAAGGCGATTGAGAGGGTAGCCTGATCGTATCGAAAGAAATTTCAAGTGAGCTTGAAATTGAAAAGCAAATCAAGAGAACAGCTTTGATATCCTATCGAATTGATAATCATGTGGGTTGAGAAAGCAGCTTAAGATAAGATAGATGAAATGAGAGGACAGCTTGAGATAAGATTCAGCTATGAAGCGAGTCGAGAGGACTGCTTGAAATTTGAAAAAATTGAGAGGTCAGCTTTTCATATCTTATCTTATTGCAAATCAAGCGGTTTGAAAGAACAGCTTGAGATGAGATTAAACTATGGAGCTAATCGAAAAGACAGCTTGATATTAAGAAAAAGTATGTCGAGAGGACAGCTTGAAATTGGAAGGCGAGTTGAGAGAACAGCCTGATCATATCGATTGAAATGTCAAACGAGTTGAGAGGACAGCTTGAAATTGAAAGGCGAGTTGAGAGGACAGCCAAAACGAATCGATTGAAATATCAAGCGCGGTGAGAGGACAGCTTGAAAGTAAAAGGCGATTTGAGAGGACAGTCATGAGTTTGAAACTTGTAATAAGAATGAACCATACAGTTTATGTTAATTGATCCAAATTAGAAGCGAATTGTCAAAATAGCTTAGAATCGTCACATTTTTTTCGAAAGGACAGCTTTTCGTTTAAAAAATAAAATAGATTAAAACTGAAAATGAAAGAACAATTTGAGATATGAATAAACTATTAAGCGTTTTGAGAAAGCACCTTGAACTTTTTTTTTTTAATTTCAAGTGAGTGAATTTCCACTTGAAAATGGAAATTATGTTGAGACATCGAGTCTAGAGGATAACCAGAAGAAATAGTTTCAAATTTCAAGTTAAAAAAAATGATAATGTGCAAGTAGAATGGAAAGTATGAAAAAGACTGAATACCTTGATCACAGCTGTAGTTTCTGTTAAAATTAATTATCAAACGAGTTGCGGGGGGGATGTGTGAATGGTTTAAACCAACACCGGGCCATTCTCCCCAAGCGTGCAGCCAGCCAGTGAGTCAATCGGTCGTCGAACAAGCGAGTCAAGTAGGTGCTGCTTCCGAGCTTTCGAGCTCCGGACAGATCTGCAAACCAAGCAACCAAAATTCTTTTTGAACGAGTTCTAAAAGCTTAATCAGCTCTCAGTTTCTAGAGAATTCTTATCAGCCCAAAATTTAAGTTCTTGAACGAACTTGAAAGCTTTTCACGGTGTCTGAAGAGATTGTTATACAGCATTTAAAGGAATATCTAAAACCCCTCCACAAGCTAAAAAAATCCGATTTTTTTAAAGTTTCAAACAAGCTCTTTACGATACTTTCATTGTTCGTATTTTCTGATGCACGATGCTTTGAGTTTAGTCCATTCACGAAAGTCACTGCGCGTTTCTTAAATCAAAACAAACCACCTTGGGGCCGCAACATCGCAAAACGCTGACAAATCATAATACTAATCAGTTGTTGTTTTTCCCCCATCATTTTTCGTTCCCGAAAAATTATCTTCCTCCAGATTGTAAACAACCACGAGTGAAATTCCATCCACTCGATGATCCGACGGCCACCCATACACGCTCAATAGCAAAAAAAAACAAGAAATCACAAATCCGCACCCCGCTCTGATTATTGTCACTGGGCCCAAGTTCAGCAGAGGCAACCGAACCACACTACATCTCACATCGCAAGGTTGCTCTCGCTTGCTTACGAATTCGCCTGGAGCAGCGCGATAAGAGAAGGAAGCACCCGAGATCCTGACCCAAGAGATGGCATCGGCATTGAAGGCAGGCCACAAGGCGGCAGCCGCGGTAGTGACGGCCTCGTCCGGGGCCACTAGTCCCGGTGGCGGTACCGGCACCGGCGCCAAGTTTAACTGGATGGCCCACGTCAAGTACGAGCATCTGATGGCCGGTGTGTCCGGTGGAGTTACGTCCACGATTCTGTTGCACCCGTTGGATTTGATTAAGATTCGATTCGCAGGTGAGTCCGGGTGCTCTTATCACCTTTAACTGATGCCGTTTTGAGTTATTAAGCTTTCGAACAAATTATGAGTTTTAAAGATTCAAAACTCTAGCAGAAATCATTCAATACTTAAAAACGAAAGATAAGATAAACCGACGGCAGTGGAGATTGTTGATTCTCTCTAGGTCACGTCTCTCTATTGAATGATGATGATAATCAGACTGTTTTGAAATTTCAGTTAACGACGGCCGCACGACAACCGTTCCGCAGTACAGGGGCCTGACGGGCGCATTCTTGACCATCTTCAAGCAGGAAGGGCTCCGTGGTCTGTACAAAGGTGTCACCCCCAACATTTGGGGCTCCGGAAGCGCCTGGGGCTTCTATTTCCTGTTGTAAGTGACTTGTCATAAAGTTAAAGTTTTGTCGATTTTTAACATTCCACCTCTTCCACAGTTACAACACCATCAAAACGTGGATCCAGGATGGCAATGCAGCTCAACCTCTGGGACCGGCTCTACACATGCTGGCGGCAGCCGAGGCCGGCATCCTGACGCTGGTGATGACCAATCCCATCTGGGTGGTTAAAACGAGGCTCTGCTTGCAGCTGGATGCTCCCGGCCAGAAGGGAAGCTACGCAGGAATGATGGACGGGCTGAAGAAGATTTACCGCGCTGAAGGAATTCGGGGATTGTACAGTGTATGAAAGACTGCAAAATCTTTTCTATCGGACTTTCGAGATCGATTTTTTAAATTTGTGTTCATTGTTTTTGCAGGGTTTCGTACCTGGAATGTTTGGGGTGTCGCATGGAGCGCTCCAGTTTATGACGTACGAAGAGATGAAAAACCGATACAATCAACATCGGATGCGACCCATCGATGCAAAACTGGTAAGTTTATTCAAAACTTGACAACCCATAACAAAAGGGCTTCGATTTGTTTATCTCATAATGATATGATAGTCCAGCTCGCGGTTTGTGCACGATTTGTATTTAGCAGATGACTGCTGAACAAACAGCATTGATTAGCACTTAGCTGAGTAGAGGAAATCAGTTGAAATAGTAAATTATTAGATATCGGTTGCCTAGAAACAAGACTATCCTAGTTATAAGGTAGAACACGTCAAAAGCAATATTCAAAATATTTATCATATCCGAGATATGAGGCAGTGTATCAAAATTCTCACGACAGCGTCCATTTATATAACTTAGCGATCAGAATAGAACAAAATTACTTTACTCCGGACTACGAGTAGAAAACGCTGCTTGAAAATTTTAGTACGTAACTTTGGTCAAGTGATATGACGGTTTACAGGAAAAAGATCCATTTTGCGCTGACTTTAATTAGTTGGTAAGACAAATCGATGTTTTATTGAAAGATATTGTTAATGCACTTGTTCTTAAAAAAAACTGGTACTAAATGGTACTCCAGAAGCTTAAGTGAAATAAAAAGACGTAGAGCCAAACTTTACACACAATTCTTAAGAACGAAATGTTCAAAAATTTGGTATAAGTACAAAGTTGTAAGAAGCGAATATTCGCGAAAAATAAATAAAGCTAAGAACCAATCCAAGACAAGCTGGAAAGAAACAAATCTAACGGAAAAGGTTGAATAAGTCAAATAGTACCACGACAGATTCGGTCTCTTCAACTGCGTTGAAGTCACAGACGAAAAAGAAATAGCAGAGAAGCTCAAAAACTCCTTTATTGATAGAGTTATGGAAATTAATAACAGCATTACGGCAAGGTCTAATAGCTACGTAGGTCAGAGAATGTACAACAGTGGAGAATTTCACACATTCGAAACAATGAATAGTCAAGATTTTAACGATATGAAACCCACAGCCGGTATCAAAAATGTCTCCCTAAAAAAATTTAAGGATTCTTTGTCGGTATTAGCCAACCTGTTGAGAAAAAAATGTTATAAACACTAGTCTTCAGTTAGGAGTAATACCTAAAACGTGGAAGTGTTCTACTGTAGTTCCCATAGAGGTGAAGTTTTATCGTCCTACAAAAACATGTTAAAAATTCAAGAAAAACTGCTAGAATTAGCAGTAAAACAGCTATTCTTAGGTTTTATGGAGTGTGGAGACATATTGATTGCTGAACAGTCTGGATTCAGGCAGCATTTTAACCGAATCTGCAGTTAACTTGATACTTCGAAATTGGAAGATTAACATTGAAAACGGAAAGAACATAGAGGTTGTGTTTCTAGACTTCAAGACTATTTTCAAACTATTGATCGGTTAGAAGTGTTGGTAAAAATTCGCATCAATAATGGTACGGTTCTAAGCTGGAGACGGTTCTGTTATTTGGAGAACTGAATGCAACGCACAAAATATAGTTCATCTTACTCGCGATACAGAGAAAATAACCTAGGAGTTCCCAAAGAAAGTGTGTTGGATTCCTTGTTATTTATACTGTTCATCAATGACATGAAAATGTGCTTGAATCCTGGCCGTCTCAAGCTATTTGCAAGATGATTCAGTCTCCTATAGGCGATGAAAGCCCTGACAAATTTGGGTGACGGTTTTGCATTAGTGCAAGTGGAATGCAGCTATAATTTCACCCAACTTTTGTCAGTTCCAAAGGGTTTTTCTTAAGGAGAAAAAGAAATTTTTTTTGCTTCCATCGCCCATTGGTGTGGAAATGACTTAGAATTGTCGTACAAAAAGCAAATGCTGACTTGAAAAATATTGCAAATATTTTGAAACACCGAAAATCATGTCTTAATCTTGGTTAAACCATCTGGATGATTATTGAAAATCGCACAATAGAGGTAAAACCTAAGTTATTAATCGATGGTTTTGAGATCGAAAGGGTTCGTCAAGTCATATATATACAAGTCGATGAAATGCTCGACATACTTCAGTGGAAGCCGCAAAATCATTTTCAGAACCTTGTTCTGAATCCTCTGGATGGTTTTCTTCCTCGTCGCGCAGCATTTAGACCAAATGGGAACTGCATACATTATTGCTGGTCGGAACACCTGTTTGTATATAAACATCTTATTCCTCAGACACAGTCGGGATTTCCTGTTGATGAGAGAATAAAGAGATTTAGTGAATTTATTACACTAAGATTGAATATCTTTAGTGTGATAAGTAAGATTCCGACCAAGTGTGAGTCTCAAGTACCCCATTAAAAGTTATGGAACGACTTTCATTAGGTTTAAAAATTGAGCTCTTGGCTTATGCGGAAACAAAATAAGCTGAGTTTTGGAAGCGTTAGGAGAAATTTTCCACGTTTTCAAGTAATTCAAAAAGGAATTTAAATTTGGTTGCAATCTATTGCGTACCACCCGTAAATTTCGACCTTTGGATGAAAGCAAAGTATCATCAGCAAATAATCTTCAGAAGTAGTAATAATTATAAAATTGGCCCAAGTATACTGCCCTGAGGGACACCAGCTCATGGGTGTCCTTGCAGAGCATGAATTTTGATAGCTTACTTGCAAAGTTCGACTAGTCAAGTTATTTTGAATAATTTTGGTGAGATATACAGGAATATCAAATCGAGCGAATTTAGCTACTAGAAGAGCAACACCAGTTGAATAAAGGGTGATACGGTCAAAATTTGGTCAATATCAACTTGCCGTATTTCTTTCAATTTTGCATTTAAAAAACCTGAACACCCCTCATTTTGAAGGTGTGTGTGTAGAATGTTGCTTCTATTTTGATTTTGGAATTCACTCTTCAGTTGTCAAAATGCCGTCCAAGGAAGAAGAGCAGCGTATCAAAAATTTTCTCGCGCATCCGAAAATCCGAGCTACTCGCACGTAAAGCTGGCAAAATCGTTAAAAGTTGCGAAATCAACCGTTACATGATAAACAAAATACGACGGCCAAAGCGCGATCCCGGAGGCTGTACACGACGATGCTGACGAAGTTTGCCTGCGTGGTAATGGACGACGAAACCTACGTCAAAGCCGACTACAAGCAGCTTCCGGGACAGAAGTTTTATACGGCAAAAGGAAGGGGAAAGGTAGCAGATATTTTCAAGCACGTGAAACTGTCAAAGTTCGCCAAGAAATATCTGGTTTGGCAAGCCATCTGTACCTGTGGCTTGAAAAGCAGCATTTTCATAGCTTCCGGGACTGTCAACCAAGAAATTTAGGTACGTGAAAGAGTGTTTGAATAAACGTCTGCTGCCTTTCCTGAAGAAACACGGTTGTTCCGTACTGTTTTGGCCGGATTTGGCATCTTGCCATTACGGTAAAAAGGCCATGGAGTGGTACGCCACCAACAACGTGCAGGTGGTTCCCAAGGACAAGAACCCTCCCAACACGCCAGAGCTCCGCCCAATTGAGAAATACTGGGCTATTGTCAAGCGGAGCCTAAAGAAGACCAAAAAAACTGCTAAGGACGAGCAGCAGCTCAAGGCAAACTGGCTTTCTGCGTCGAAGAAGGTGGACAAGGTGGCTGTACAAAATCTGATGGCAGGGGTTAAGCGTAAGGCCCGGCAATTCGGATTTGGAAAAGAGGAAGCCTAACTGAATATTTTTCCTGAATTTTATACTAATTAAACTTGAAAAAGAAATTTAATTTGAGTTTTTAAATAAACGATTTCACCGATTTACACGCGTTTTCCCTTGACCAAATTTTGACCGTATCACCCTTTAATCTTCAGATTTGCTAGCGTTAACCATATTTGTTACACTCAAAAGTTGATGTGTAGTAGAATGTCCATGACGAAAACCAAATTGTTCAAACGGCAACGATGTTCAGAGCTACTATATGAGAAGAGCCCATGATTTCAGTTTACCGAATTACGAGAAAAAAAAAAGAACAAAACGATCTGTTTTCTACAACGGTTTAAAAATGTTTAACAGAATATCAAAGACAGTTCAAACATAAACACTTTTAAGAAGCTGGCAATACAACACGTTAAACAGACAATTTGAAAAAATGACTAATCCTAAAAAGGATCATATGCTGATGAATCACTATCACAGAGAACAGACGTACAAGCTGACCCCCGAAACTTGTGTAAAATTTCCAACGATCGTTTTGATCCAATTTTTGTTTTTTGGCTGGGCCAGCAGATGTCTCCAAACACACCAAAGAGAACTGTCAAAACCAAACTGTGAAAAAAACAAAATTTTGATCAGTTTTGAACAGGTCGTATTAACTATTTGGCATGTTTCAAGAAACTTACTGTTAATGTTTCGTAACACTTTCATTCGGTTGCATAATGGAAAAATATCTTAAAAGTTAATCGCTATTGCCTTCAAGCTGGATGTGCTGAATTTTGGACAATCGGATGCAAAACTGACACTTGAAAGTAATCCACATTAAGATGTCTAGAATCAGTTCTGATGGGTAAAACTGATCGTAAAGAATGTTCCTGATTGACTGGATATATAGACGATCCGTCCTCTGACGATAACCGTTCAAGAAGTGCAAAAACTTATTGTAAAACTGTTTATTTCGACTTCCTCAGTAGTGCAAAAATAAAGGAATTCATAAAATTTTATCACCGGTACTTTTTATACGGTTTTTACCTATTAAGTTTTTTCGGTGAGTGAACAACTTTTTTTTTTAATTTTTAAATTTACGTAACGTTTCGGGTTACATAACTTTGGGGGACATCTGATAATGGGTGAAGAAAAGTAACCCGAAACGTTACGTAAATTAAAAAAAAGCTTCAAATTAACAAAAAAGTTTCACCCACCGAAAAAAGTCAATAAGTAAATACCGTATAAAATAAAGGAAGTGAAATTCTGTCCAGTCAAAAGTAACTCTTATTGCATTCATCTAGCAATAAATTAAACTCGTCTATTTTAGAGCGGCATTAGTTTTAATCATTAAAGATTTTATATACGATTACGCCTTTTCGAAAACTGGGCACTTGAAAATTTGATTAGTAACTTTTGAACGGGCAATAGATGGCACTGTTTCTAGTCAATTTTCAACGTATTTTTTGGATGTCAGCATTTGAAATTTTACACACTTTTTTGAAGATTTTTTGTTCGAGCTTGTACGTCTGTTCTCTGTGTCACTATATAGTGATAAAGATTTGACGAAATACCAGATATAAAATTGTACGGTGATGAACATACGCGTACAAGTCGTACAAAATTTGAAAAAAAAATGCATACAAAATAGGATAAACTGTCCTTCCCATTTCTAAAGAAGCAAATGAGTTGGAGGAAGGACCCAAACGGGCCTGTGGGACCATCCCAAATAAATTTAACGTGGTTAGTTTCGAATTTCGGGTCCTTGAACATTGTTCTCGGTGGATGACCTGGATTTTCCGAGATGGCTGCAAAGAAAATTAAATCGGCCTAATTTGCATTAGCTAAAAAAAAAGTAACCTCCAAAGCAGTTTCAATTCCTTAAAGGGTGTCCACGATGGAATTGCCACATGCACTATGGAATAGCTCTAACTTTTTAACCGTTGAGTAGAATTTCATGAAAATTAGGGTGGATTTGATTCATAGTGCATTGTTTACATCCTGCAAGTTTTTAAGTCCTGTGATCGAAACTCGCGGAAATGGAGTCGAAAGAACAGCTTGTGCGTGATAAAATTTTGCGCATTCATCGCGAGAACAAGGATCTCTCGCATCGTTCCATCGCTAAAACGTTGGGAATCGCGAATTCCGTGATGTCGCGAGTGATTAAGCGGTTCGAGGAACGATTGACCACCGATCGGAAGCCCAGAAGTGAAGGAAAATGTATTCCGTACAACACCAAAAACACAACCACGTAGTCTAGCGAAACCCGAACGCCGCCGTTCGAGATGTGCCTTAGAAGCTGTCCAGAAGGCCAAAACTAAGACTAGGCTTCGAACGTTCAAGGTACAAAAGGCCCCTAATCGCGACAAGAAGCAGAATAATTCCGCCAAAACCCGTGCCAGGAAGTTGTACCTTAACATGCTGACGGAAGTTGAATGCTGCATCATGGACGACAAAACATATGTGAAGGCCGACTTTAAACAGATCCCCGGCAATCTGTTTTTCACGGCCAAGGATAAGTTCAGCGTTCCGGAGCATGTCCGCACTCAGAAGATGTCTAAATTTGCGAATAAATTCCTGGTTTGGCATTCCATCTACACGTGCAGGAAGCCGAGTGCATCTTTCGTGATCCACGATGAACAGACAGGTGTACTTGAAAGAGTGCCTTCAAAAGCGGCTGCTTCCTCTTCTGAAGGCCCACAGGGTCCCAACAATCTTCTGGCCGTATTTGGCCTCATGCCATTACTCCAAGGACGTGCTGAAGTGGTATGCGAACAATAAGGTTAATGCCGTGCCGAAAATGTTCAACACTCCGGAGCTCCGTCCCATCGAGAAGTACTGGGCGATTATGAAGCAGCACCTTCCTGAACGACCTAAGGTAGTGAAGACAGCCGAGGAACTGAAGAAAGTATCAGTATAATTGCGAAAAACGGTTGATTCACAGGTTGTGCAGAATCTTATGGCTTGACCAAGGTGCGGGAATTTGCGTATGGACTGTAAATAAAATACGAGTAAAATGGTAAAATGAAGTTTAATAGTTATTTTTTAATCCTTGAAAATTTGATGGCAATCGGATGAAAACTCGAATTTTGTGAGTGGCAATTTCACGGTGGACACCATTTAGCGGCTATCTAACGAATTGTCAAGACCCCGTTACAAGACCCGCCTTCATCGATAAATCAAGCTTAGATATTTGATCGATTAGAACAATATTTTAAGAATTATGTTGAGTAGTTTGGTGCTGCTAAAAGTGTATTGATAACACTCACACCAGTTTTAAGATTTAAGGAGCTTCGTGATAAAGTTTAAATTTGCAAAATCGACTGGTTTCCCCCTTTTGTCACCTTTTATCAGCTTGTTAATCATTCTTTCTTTATCTCCCCCATTTCAGACCACCGCCGAGTATTTGACGTTCGCCGCCGTCTCGAAGCTGATCGCCGCGGCCGCCACCTACCCGTATCAGGTGATACGGGCCAGGATGCAGGACCACAACCGGACCTATGCCGGGACCTGGGATTGCATCGGCCAGACCTGGAGGTACGAACGGGTGCGGGGATTTTACAAGGGTCTAATGCCGTATCTGGTGCACGTCACACCGAACATCTGTCTGGTGATGTTGATCTATGAGCAATTCACCAAACATTAGGAGGGTAGGGTCGATGCTTGCTCCGCGCGCGTGTGAACTACATACTCGGGAAGATGTTCCGATGAGCAGTGTGCTATCTGAAGCAGGAAAACGTGATTCTCTTAAGCCGTGGGCTGTTTGTTTTGCTCAGCCCACATTTCCATTCACCTACTTTTGTACCCCACAACATTGCGATAGTTTGTTAAGACACTCAGTGGATATCATTTTATTTGTAAACTCATTGCTACAAAATCGTTAAATGTCATCTCATTCAATAATGCAAGAAAAAAAATCTACATTATTACTATTATTATTAGTCGAGTAAGGAAATGTGTCTCGTTCAAATTTTCAATGTAAGCAACATTAATGTTTAATCTATTTATGATTTATTTTTTGCTCCTCGGTTAAGGGTACTTTCTGTTAGCGGACTCGCTAGGACATACTTAATCTTTTTAATTTGACGCAAATTTTTAATCACTATTCTGCTTATCTCATGTTGCAAAAAAGCACAAAAAATATATATTGTTTCCATCGTTAGCCAGAAAAAAATAACACTCAAAATGATACACTTTTGAACTGACGCTCTTGTTTTTAATATTCTCGAAGTAAATTTCATAGTTTCAATTTTTGTTCTCTCCTACACTTTCGTAAAGGCGTAATGCTCTTTATATTTAAGCTAGGCTTCTACTTAACCCATAAGTACAAGACCGATCAATTCCAAACTGAAATATAAAAAAATACGAAAATAAATTATCAAAAAATACAAGAAAAATCGAAAAAAATCTGCGAAACAACTAAAAATAATGGATTGTTTTCTTTCTTTTCCTCCCCCTACCCGGCGCACCGCATCACCCACACAAATCCCGTTTCCCCCGTTTTTTACTCCTATAATTTCAGATACGAATCTTGGCGTGGCTTCTATAAGGGTCTAGGTCCAAACTTATTGCGGGTGACTCCGGCGACCATGATTACGTTCGTTACGTATGAAAATGTGTCGCGCTATCTGATGGACTTACGCAAACCCCCCGCCCATTGAGGCTGGGGCAAACCAAAAAAAAATGGAATAGCGTGTGTGAAGGTTTGAACGTTTGGTTTGAACTTTTTCAAGCTAGACCTATTTTAGCAAACTATTTGCGCACACACATCCGCGGAATCCGAAGGATTCTGCTTCTACCAGTTAATTGTTTTCCTTTAGAAACCAAACTTAGGTTTAGTACGATTTGATAAGCTTGGCTTAAGAACTAAGTCATCATCACACGGAGGTTTTCTTATCAAATAGTCCTCCGCATGAGATAGTTGTTAGCTTTAATAAGAAGAATTACGCTTTTGATAAGACAAATTCAGCAGGAACGCTCAGAGCAACCTAGTGCCATGCTGTATGTTCCTGGTGGTTTAGAAATTGATAGAATAGAATAGGTTGTTGATAATCGAACTTTACATTGGTTTTATTTTCGATAAAATGTATCCTGTTCCTATTGTGAAACTCTTTCTATTTTTGGATATGTTCATCCTCCTCCTAAATAATTGATTTGAAAGAAAAGAGATCCCTTTTTAACTTTGAAAAAAGGTTTAATTTAACAAACAGAACATAAAAGAAATAAAAACATATTTGAGTTGATCTTAAAAATTTTTGCTCAAAATATGCAGGAGATATTTCATCGAGCGTGAGCTTTTTTTTAACTGTTTTCGACAATTTTTAAATACACTAAATTTGATAACATTTGCAAACTGTTTCCCGTTGGTTGGCATTGAACATTTTTAAGGCCAGCCTTCTGGTCTGGAGTTAAGGCTCATGTAAGCTGGGTTTCGGTTCAGCTTCACAAAAAAAGAAATGTATTAGTCAGAGCTACCTAACAGACAGATTTTGTTTCATTTATTTATTTATTTATTCATAATTTACATGGCCATCAGCACATAGAGGCTATTCAGGCCGTAGATTTTGTTTCAAACGATCATTAATGTTCTACCACTGATCAGTGATTCTACCTACATTCATGGATAGCTGGAATGAGTTAATCTTTATGACAATTAGGAATCATTTTCATCGTTAGAATCATTTAAAAGAGTAGCTTAATTACTATGTGTTGTATGTAATTTAAACTTGAAAAAAATTAAGATTATTGTAATATTACAGCATTTTGGATTTATCTTTTTCAGCGTGTATCAGCTTTGTTTACCAATAAAGTACTAAAACCCATCAATAGGAGGCGTTGAGTTGCTAAAGAGAAAATCATGAGCGTTCAATAAATTGTATAGGCTGACATCTGGTTGTGGCTAGGAATTTAATGGCCCCGAAAAATGATCGGTTCGAATAAAACGGGAGGGCATATAAAATAAAAATATTTCATTAATACCTATCAAGATTTTTAATAAGAATAGTAAGGATGAATATTCCCGAAATAGTTAAAATCGATTAAAAATTATTCAAAAATGATCAAGCTTTAGTGATGTACCTTGTTTTCTTGTGTTAAAAAGTACTGAATTAATACACTTGATAGTGGATTGTAGCCTTTCTGGCAGCATGTACATCAGGCATGTCAAACTCGTTTAGGTGTGCGGGCCGCATTAAAAAATTTCTATGACGTAGAGGACCGCAGCCAAAATCAGTTAAATCAGTACATTCAGCTTTAGTTTTTTTGCAGTAATATTTTACATAAAAATCAGTGGTGTTTTTTTTGTGACAATTTAAGACGGGGCTACGCGGGCCGCATTGACCTAGGCCTACCTTCTGTTTGACATGCCTGATGTACATTATATTCGGATACAGTTGTAACCTCAATATCTTTACAATGGAAACCATCAGCAGCTAGGTTGAACGGAATAATCTTTATTCTTCAACTTGTTTTGTTGGTAGACAACTAGCTACTCCCGTTCACATTGATTGCTTAGTTTTATGTGGTTTTATATAGAATCTATTCTAAATGCAAAACTACCACATCTTCCTTTCTTCCAAATTTGACAAAAAAAACATTTATTGGTCTGGAAAGGTCTGGAACAGCCTTGCGGTAAAAAGTTGATGTTGGAGGCCTCTGCAGCTCAAATCGAAAAAATTGACAAAAATTAAAAATGAACGCAATGGGAAATTTCGGCCAAACTGAAAAACATGACAAAAATGTCAGATTTGAAAACCAAAAATTGAAAAATTGGCAAAAAAAACTCAAAATTGATAAAATGAAAAAAAAAATGCTAAAAATAACCAATTTGACAACATCGATATTTTTTCTTGAAAATTTACCAAATTGAAAAAAAAAGACAAAATGGCAAAATTGATAAAATTATCAAAATTGAAAAAAAAATCAAAATTGACAAAACTGACAAAATTTAAAATTGACAAAATTGATCAATCTGACAAAATTGATCAATCTGACCAAATTTACATAAATGACAAAAAGTGACAAAATTTATATAAATTACAAAAGTAATAAAATTTTTTCATTTTTTTTTTTCAATTTTGTAATTTGTATTAATTTTTGTCGTTTTTGATATTTTTGTCATTCTCGTCATTTTTTACACAGATTGAAATTCACGGACATCGTCAAAACTTGTCGAGCTGGAATCGTAATCCGGGGTAAGATCGATTAATTTTTTCAATATTTTTCGATTATTTTTCAGATTATTTTAAGAGGAATGTGGCATGTTTCATATTTTTAAAACCAGTACTGAACTGCTATGAACGTAAAACATGGTTGCAGAAATTTATTAGATTATTATAAATTTGATTTAAAAATCGAATTCGTCTCTGTTTAGAATTTGATGCTTTGGGATAACAAAAGTCTCTATTTTGACGGTTTCATCGAGTTTTCTCGATCATCAAGGATACAAAACAACTTCTGAATTTTTGTGTTTCTTGGTTTAGATTTCATCACCATAAAACAACAACATTGCGATCCTTAATGTGTTAAGGCCGAACAACAATCAAATTCGAATAATGGACAATGATGCTGCATAAATTAAGGGGCTAAATTTTCTAACATTACAAATAGAATTTTAACTACAAAAACAAATGAAATTTTGCTTCATTCGATTTCCGATCGGCCCTCGCACTATTTCCCTTTTTATTTTTTCCTTCAAACTTCACCATTTGATAGGGTTTCTAGCCTTTTTTCTAAGACTGGCTTACTGTTGAAAATGTCCCTATTTTGAACCTAAAACTACAACAAAAACTACACCAAAACTATACATTTACTAAGGCAAAAAAAATTTAAACTCTCACTCAAATGAAACCAAGTTTTTATCAAAAACAGAATGCATGCTCATCAGTCGTTTGCAGCCAATAACTCAGTTTTGTTTATATTGGTTCATACGACTGCAGTATCAGAACAAGAATACATTCGAATATGTTTCCTTATTGTTTTTTACTTTTACAACTAAGCATGCCAACTTAGAACAAGAAAGTATAATAAACATTCTAGTGTCAACTACCATCAACTACCATCAAGTGCAGATCTCCTGAAGTTAGTTCTCTTTTACAGACACTTTGAATGCTTAGAAACTGTTCCTGTATCTGAATATTACATTGGCGACGAGGATAAAGAACCATTGCGTTGGGTAAGAGACGGAAGTCCAGGTATGTTATTTTAGAGATTAATTTTCGTGGAATTTAGAGAAAAATGAGAAACGAATCAGTTGCTTAAATGCGAATCGGAAGTCTGGTTTGTTCTGAAAATATGCAGCTGGATCAGGCGCTTAAATGCCCATTGGGAAGGCTGATTCCATTCTGCCGAAAAGCAGCTGAAAAACTATTTTAAAAGTTGTTCAGAAGTTGAAATGGATCAGGCGCTTAAATGCGCAATGAGAATGTTGATTCCATTCTGCCGAAAAGCAGGAGAAAAACTATTTTTTGAAAAGTTAGAAATGGATCAGGTGCTTAAATGCACATAAGGAAGTCTGATTCCATTCTGCCAATCAGGCAGGTAACGAATTGCAGCTATGAACTAGGTAGTCGCTAAATGCGGAGTTCAATGTCTGGTTTCAGCTGGAAAATAAGATGCAAATCATAAAAATTGACAGACCAAGAGTTGGAAAATTGTTTTGACTGGAATTAGAGTGCCTATAAGAAGAGTGACGCCAATGTCAAAATTGGAATAGCGGATGAGCTGTCAGAGTCATTCCAAACGAACAAATGACCTATCAAATTCAGCCTGAGAAGAAAATAAATTGCGAGTATTGTGCTCATTGTGTTTTCAGAAAAATGTTTGTAACTTTTTCTATTCTATCCCTTTGCTCGATTACAGTAAGTAAATTCATTATAATTTCAATGTTTTTATGATCACCAATTATTTTATTGATAATTGATAGGATTGATATTGATAGGATGTTTTGCAAACTACTGCCGAAAAGAGTTTGTCCTGCTGCTAGTCTATTTTGCTCAGGTCATCTTCTTCGAGAGTAAAGTCGGCAATCTGTGGAACGCAATCGTACACTGGGACTGCCGTACGTCACCACATAATTTTTCCTTTGCCGGAAGCAAAATATACATCCTCCTGCAGAAAGTGAAACTGTTTTTCGCAAATATTTAGTTAGCTCCTTATGTTTCAACGATTTTTACTTACGCTGCACACTTGACAACTAGCTGTAATTTCGAAATATTCTGGGAATCCACAGAACTTTTTCCATGCAACTTGCAGGTCTTCATCCGCTGGAAATCGAAAGAACCCAATGTTTTTGAATCCCGCTGTTATTTTATTTGTGCAATATTTAGCAAAACACTTCATTGTTTCGAACAAATTCTTGTGCTTTCTCACTAAAACTAAACGCAATAATCCACTAAACCGACAATCAAAGTACAACGGAAAGTAAACAAAAGCATCATTTCGCAAAAGTCACTTGAAGGCTTAAACTGAACCAGTTCTACCAGCTGTATAAATTTCATTGTTTCCAAAGACATTCATTTTGTTTGGGATAGAATGTCGTCACTCTCCTCATAGGCACTCTAACTGGAATTTGTTGAAATGACAGATTACTGCGATGAGAGAAAAGTGATTAATTATTCTGCAAAAGAGATTTAGTATAAAGAATGGATCCGGAAGTTCTGGACAGGCTTCGGACGAATCCTAAGGCGCGACTCAAAAGAAGCAGAGCAGTACCACTCATAGAGGAGGAACTCCCAAACTCTTGGCAGTCGAAAATAACTCTTTCCCAGTAAGCGCGTCCTCTCAGAAATCGACAGAGCATGCAAAAAATTGAGAGTTGAGTCACCGAACTTAGAATAAAACGGTTAACTTCGGCGACACTCCAAGAACGCAAATATTTTCATTCGGTTTGTCCTGCCGAGATACCTAGAGGCAACGAATACGAATGCGTACATGCGAAATCAGTTTGAATCGTACACTCGCACGGTGTGGTCGCATTTTGTCCCCGTGTCCCGTGTGTGCTTTCAATCGTAGCTGTCGACTTCTCAGGCAGGCGAACACGCGTCTCGGAGGGAAACATACAAACACGATTCGGATTGTGTTCGTGTGTTTCTCTGGAGGGCGTGTCTTAGCTTAATTCGTGGCGCTCACCCAAGGCACGCGTATGGTGTGTTCCTCTCTAACGATGTGATGATGCAAAATCGCCAGAGAGATCGTTACGATCCCTCTGGCGATTTGAGTTACCTCTCTGCCGATTCAAATTTACCGGAAGCAGTCGAAAATAACTCTTTCTCGCTTCTCCTAACGCCAGAATCTCTAAGAGCGCCAGTCACTCTTTGCTCTCCCAGAGGCTCTGCGTTCCTCCCAAAGAGGCCTCCCTGGGAGGAATTACTTTGCGTGTGACGATTCAGAATTACGTTCGAGTTAGGTAGGGTAAAACTGTACATAACGCACCAGTTAAGCATTATTGCTATTTATAGCAATACCAATCATTTAAGAACCAAATTGAAAGTTGACGACGATTCAAGGATGAAATTTACGTATTATCGAAAAGAAAAAATATGATAAAAACTCGATTTTGACTATATTTTTGTAAAAAAAACTAAAACAGCCAGAAATCAAAACGCGGGGTAGAATGCCAAAACGAGTATACAAAACGCACCAAACAGGAAGGGTGGTAAGAAATAGAACAATGATTATACGGAATGTAATTATTGCAACACCAAATGTTTAATTGCATATTCATCGTATTTTTGTAAACTACCATTCTTTGGCTAAAAATCATTTAGTATTGCTAAACTCATCGAAAATTTCGCTTTTCAAAATACACTTTTTAATATCCTTATATATAAAACGCCTTCAAGTAGGCAACGAAATTCAATTTTTTTGACTGATATAGTGATATCGCGGCAAACATGGCGGCCGATAATTTTTTCGAATCGAATATTGGTGCACCGTTTTAACTCGAACACGGACGAAATTTGTTATAATTATGCATTGTCATCGTAATTTGGGAGTCAGCAATTAAAAACAATGGCATATTGTTTTGATATTCGGATTTTCTCAAAAGTTAACAGCATTCAAAATTTGAGCGTAAAACACGTGGTCTTGTGGGCATTCTGCCCCAATTTTCATATGATTAATTTTCGATGAAATTTGTAGGAAGTTAATAAAATACAACAAAATACTTATAGTCTTCCGAAAGTGCACATGAGTGGTAAAACAATAAGCTGTAGTTTGGTCAGATTGCGCAGGCTGTTTTACCATAAAACCTTATATGTTACTTATGAAAAATAACAAGTTTTACGCTGATTCCATTAATTCCACTGTTTCTAAGAACTAAAATAGATTTTGTGAACTTTTCATCTATTGAATGATGAAAAAGCTTGTATGCTACAATAAAAATGAAGAAAAACATCATTCGAAGCCGTAGGTTAGTGTATATTTGAGAAAGAATGACATGGGCCATCTTACCACTGACCATACTGACTGGACACTCGATTTTGTTTTCTGGATAATTTTTCCAACAGTACGCAATGTCGATTCCAGAGTGCGCATCGATCGATTTGAAGAAATGCTATCCCAGTTAGGAAATGCCACCCAACTTTAAAAATAAAACACGCAATTTCTACGATAAAATCGGGCTAAACAGGACCATTTTTCCTACAGGGCATTTTTTGTCAAATTTTTTAGGTTCGCCACCTGCCGTCGGTATTGCGAACCTGCAAAATCTAACAACAAAAAATTAGAAAGAAAAATGGTTGAATTTTTGTTCTAAGTGTCATGTCAGTGTGGTCAGTGATCTTACCCCGCTGGTGCGTCTTGTACAGTTTTCCCCTACATATTTGGTTGCTTCAAGTAGCTCACAGCTGCTGGCTGGCTGATGGGGTGGCTGTGCGGCGATGACTATTTTTAACTTTAACAACGTTTACATTATTACTCTAATTTACATTCAATGATCATGTAAAACGTTTGTCGTATTTTTGGTTTTCAGATAACATGTATTACACAGAATTGGGCCGGTGTTAAAAGAAGTACCGTCAACTGGGGCATCATGCACACTTTTCATTATGAATGGTTTCTAAAAACTTAACGTACACATAATTATTATTGATAGGACATCAAATTAACTTAGTCAGAAAAATTATTGGTTTCCCCAGTTATTTTTAAATTCACAAAAATATGCGATTGTCACCCTACTAAAAAGGGACAAGATGCAACAAACTTTGTTGTTAATAAAAAAACAAATGGAAACGTCGAATATTTATAGCTCTAGACATATTTGTGATGTCATAACCTATAAAGCACTAATTTCAGTAAGTTTCGATTTTGCTCAAATTTGTTCTGTCAAAAATGATTTGGAAAAAAGCATTAGGGCGCTGCATACATTTAGGGGTAAAAAATACTACAAAAATGTTATGTGTTATGGAAGATGAAATTTTGAAATTAACAAGCGCGTGATGCAAAACAATAATATTCGAAAAAAAGTTCTGTCAAAAATTATTTAAAAAAAAGCATAAGAGTGCTTTATATATTTAGGGGTAAAAAATACTACAAATAATCAAGTAACTTAAATCATAAAAGTTCTTGTTATGATAGATGAAATTTTGAAATTAACAAACGCATGATGCAAAACAATCATATTCAAGTATATGAAATCAAGATTTAAATTTGATGAATTTTAGCACAGACTGATAACTGAATTATATTTTTTTTTATTTATTTATTTAAAAATATTTGCATCAGAGTTGTTATAGGGTAATAAAAGCAGTATAAAGTTTGTATGTGATATCGTTTAGCCAATCCGTCAAACTTGGTAAAATGTTTTACGACATCGAAAAATGTGAAAAATTGTACATCTAATGCTCAATTTTTAAAATTGAGAAAATGAGAATAAAAATTTTAAAAATCTATCTCGCGATGTTAAAAACTGAGTAATCATCATAATCATTAAATGATAATTTTATTACATAAAATATATTTATTCAAATAAAATAAGTGTGGTGGTATACAAAAGTAGCATCTAACCCTGCTCTTGCATGATACCCCGTTTGACGGTTATTGAAGAAATACTAGCTACCCGAACAAATATCTCAAATTTCTTTACTAACTTGAGGCTCGTTGCGCGATTTCTTCTTATGCTATCGTACTTAAACTTTTCATGTAAACTTCATACAGCAATCTGCTTATTTTGGCCGCTCTACTCAACAAACTTATCAGCCGGGACACGTTCTATCTACTGCTATTCGTATTAAATCATTCCCAAATGACACCGCCGACGTAAACCAAAACAAACGAACAAGGGCCAGCCAGATACCTAGCACATAACCAGAGTGCCTCCAGTAGGGTGGGTGCATATTGAGGAAAAGTAGGCAAGGGGTACCAAAAGTTTCTCATTGGTGGGGGGTGGAGACGGTGCGCTTTTTGACAGCGAATTGTTCGCCTACCATGCCTACGATTACGATTGCCTGTCACGCCTGTCACAAGATGGACGATTCCGTGCATTGGTATAAGAACACACCTGTCTTTACTCGCCTTGCACATAACGTTTGCTTTATAAGCGTGCTCCTAGGGAGCTACTCCCGTAGAGCGCTCATTTCCCTTTTCAGAGCAGAGCGAGAAGCAACAAAAGAACTCCCTGGGAGCATTGCATCATTAAGGCAAATGGTAACTCCTTCTCATTCCATCTTACCGCCTAAAAAGTGGGAGCAGATTTGAGCTCCGTGGGTGTTTGCTCTCAAATGAATCCGAAGCCTGGTTCTGGAACAGTAATTTTAGGAAACTTAACAGTTTATGAGATAATCTGTGGAGAATTTACAGACTGCTAATTTCTATGATAAAATGATGTAGTATATTGAAGTAGTTTGCGAGTGGACTTTTGCGTATAAATAGGCAAAAAAATGCGAAGGTCTTTTAGATTTTCATAGTTTATGTACTACAGTTGATCCGATGTGGTGAATGTAACGTGATTGAAAAATGAAATCATACCACAGAAGTTGTTAGATCCTGTAGTGACTGCTAATAAAAGATTGTCGACAACGTGTTTTAATTGGAACATAGTCAGCAAATAAGGCATAAAGTTTTCTTACATAAAGAAAATATCCAAACTCAACTGTGCAGTAATTTGACTGATATTTTCAAAACTTGATGTGTGTTAAATCATGCCTCCAGAGGATTTAGAGTGGCGCAAAAAAGGAAGATAATTGGGGAACTATTATGCAAGGCAGCATTATAGATTGTTTGAATTTAAGGGAAGAATGCAACGATGTGGTAAATTCCTGGCAAAAAAAAAGGTTGTTTAACACCAGAAGCGAATAATAAAAAGTCACATGCATTGAATTGCATTCAGATGATATTCATTATTCGTAAGATAGTTGTATTATATAATAATAAGGTATTTTGAGTGACACTTCGCCATCCTTGCGGCATTGGATATGGAGTTGGAAATTTATGGTATCCTTAATAATGCACTGAACGTGATGAATTATGTTTAGAAGGAAAATCTATTCAATCCATTAAATGTAAATCATTTATGATCAATGTAAGCTGTTTGTCACAGTTCACAGAGTTGTGTTTAGACAAAAAAAAAACGATATTCGAACGTAGTTGTTCAAAAGAGGATCATAAAACATAAAGAAAAAAAACAGTGATGATCAGAAATGTTGCTTGGAAATAAAAAGAAGAAGTAATCAAAAATCACTAAACAGGTACTGAAACAAAAAGTTGAATCTAAAATGCACCTTAGCTAAGAACAAAAAAGTTGAAGTGTTCCAAAACAATATAAAAAAGAAAGTAATGTAGTATCAGAACCAGAATACATTCGAATATGTTCCCTTGTTCTTTACTTCAAATGCAAATCTCCTGAAGTCAGTTCTCTTTTACGGACACTTTAAAGGGTTAGAAACAGCTCCTGTGGAGTGCGGTCGCATTTTTTTCCGCGGTCGCGTTTTACGTCGTGATTTCTTTAAATTTATATTTCCCTCACCATTTTTCAATAAGTTAAGCAGTGGTAAAGTCTTTTATGTATATCGTTCGATTCATAGTTATTAAGTGGGTTATTAATTTGAAACCCTAAGTGGAGTGAAATAAATGCTTATCGTAATGGTTTGTGAAGTTGTTGAAAGTGGCCGAATCAAAGTGGCTGGTACTACGCTTTCCGGGGGACCGGTCCAGGACCATTCTTAGAAAACACCCAGATACTCCTGACTGATTCGGAACAATAAGATAAGTAACTGTATTTTTTTTTGTGGTGAATGAATTTATTCAAGATGTGACAGAAGTTCGGTTTCCACGACCGAGGAATTTTGAATGTTTTTTTTTCCAGCAGGTGGTCGTAACAGCCTTCGATTGCTTTGATCTTAAAAATACGATGTAGAAATCCGAAATACATTAGCATTTTAGTGCTTATTAAAATTTCACACCACTTTAACACCATAATAACAATTTTCATTTTAATTTCTTTTGTGAGGGCTGCGTGCGCGTTAGTGTGGTCACTGTATTGATTGCTATTATTGTTAGTAAATCAATGCGTTACGGAGCGACAGTCATCTAGCAGTTATAAAATAAGCATTTAAATTGCTTCAAAAACTATGCATTGAAATTTAATAATTTTGATAAGATATGTGTTAACAGTCCAAACTCAAATGTAATATTCTATATTCTAATTATTATTGCGGTGAGTATAATGTTGGTAAGTATCGTAAGTTTCTAATTCCTTAACAGCATTAAATGTATCAATATTAAATATACATTTTCCCAAATGACATAAATTCATATTTAGATCTTTCCATATTCAAAGTATTATATGAAGCGTTTGGTAGGGATCTCCACGCTTCATTCCGCCCTGTATCCTGTATCTTTCGCGGTTTTCATCACATGGTTGGCCTGGCCGTAGTAATATCTGCAATGCATAGGAATATGTAACAGGTAATACGCTGAAAAGAAAAATGATAGACGCAAGTCTCCCATTTTCCAGGATGCCTACATGTTTTGGCCATGTTGATGTAAGAAGAAGAAGAAGAAGAAGAAGAAACAGCTCCTGTTTCTGGATACTACAACGACCTAATCAAAACGAACTCTAAATTTGAATATTTTGAAATTACATTTTCACTTTCATTTGAAATTTTGTTACGGATAGATGAGCAGCGGCTAGACTAGCCAAGGCAAGGTACTCTAAGAGTACGGAACCTCAGGGCCGGCTGGCTACTGGGTAACCAAGGACTTTACGGATAAAATACAGAAAATCGGAAATTTCATGTTGATTGTGGTTTTATTGATGTTTTTATGTGGCGTGTTGTCTGTGTGTACAATAAACAATTTCTGACTGTAATGTGGCGTGTAAATTCTCACTAACCGTGGGTTTGCTGCTGCTGTTGCGTCGCGACGTCGTAGTTCCGGAAATCCAGTTCCGGAAGCAGCGTTGCCAGATTGAAAACCGCTCAAGTCCGTAGATTTTAGGCAAATCGAAAAATGTACTGATTTCGGCAAAAAAAAACTTGATGACCTTTTTTTTTTGTTTTGGTCGTCAGGTAGAATTTTCAGTTATCCGCAGAATCCCTTGAATTTTCTCGATAATCCGTAGAAAATCCGTAAGAAATGCTAAAAATCCGTAGATTTCGAGCATCGATCCGTAGCTCCGTAGAAATGCTGAAAATCCGTAGAACTACGGAGAAATCCGTAGATCTGGCAAGGCTGTCCGGAAGCAGGAGGGCCGTCGATTTAAGGGCGTATCGACGGGGTGCCGAAACCGTCGGCGCCAGCGGGCGTTGCTGGACTCGGTCGTTGCAGGCGTCTTCCTTCTTTGGCTTTTAATCGGCCTGCCCACGAGAGTGCCCCGTTTCCGGACAGGCCGAGAAGGGAAGTCCTCCTTGGAATTTAGGATTCCGCAGAACCCGAGGACGTAGATGCTGAATGCTGATCCTTTACGATTTAGGCGCGAGACCACCAAGGGTCTGCGGGCCGAGCCGTGACGAAGACAATTCGGTATCCGGGTGAATTCCGTAGACGTTCACAAACACTTAACAGGAACTTGACTTCACACACGGACGCCTGCTACAGAAGAAACTCGAAAAACGGAAGCAAGCTTCCTTTTCGGCTTTTTCGTTTCATTTTCCAAATATTCCTCCTTTTCCTCCAATATCAATTGACAGCAGCTTGCAGAAATGTAGCCTACTGTGGTGCTATCTTGTTGTGAGACTTTACAAAAACATGAATTTTCTAATATAACATACGAAACAAAATGAAAACAAAAATCAAACGATTTGTAACCAACCGGTTACAATTTAAAAAAAAAAACAAACCAAGTTTTTCCCAATTTGAAACTTAACTTATAGTTTTTTAAAGTTAGAACAAAGTTTTGAGATATTTTAACTTCAGAGTTGGTTATTGATTATTAGGTATCTGGAAAAATCATCATGGTGATCAATGTTACCCCGTTTTATATAACCTATAAATGTATTTCCAAGATCCATACTTAATGATTTCTCAAATCGACCGATAACTATACCTTTCTGTAAGAAAGGCAAAAAGGTTATTAAATTTCCGTTTTATTCACCCATTAATTCGTTTAATTTTCCGTGTTTTAGTTATGTTTTCGTCATTTATTTTGAGTGCGGCCCGCTGAAATGATTTCAAATTCAAATTGGCCCGTTGCTTTTAAGGATTGCTCACCTCTGCTCTAGCATATCTTATTCTGCCAATCATATTTGGCTGCTCCTCTTAAAGTTATGATTTGCTTTCTGGTTACTTACTAAGAAACGCCTCACAATTTAAGTAGAAACATTTACTTTTGGCTCAGTATAAATGGAACCTGAGGGCATCAGAAACCATTTTTTTCTAGATACTTGTGTAGGTTTTTAAATAAACTTCAATTTTCTCAATGCATCCTTTGAAAGGCTTCCAGTTCAGTTCAGTTTTGTTAAATCTGTAATACTTCAGTTCATTTTAGCAGTCCAACAACAGAAATGTTACCCTAAATTGCGATGGTTCAATCGCGCAGCTGCTGAATGTGATGTGGAGAATCACCCCCGAGAGCGCCCTATTGACATATTCATCCCCCCATTCAATGCCAACAACAGAGCGAGCACAAAACGACAACAACAGAGAGGCCATTTTTGAGTCCTTTGCTCCACTCCACGTGTCAGTGAGAGCAAACTCGCGTCGAAAATCAACCCCTTTAAAACAGTACGCTGCAAGTAATAGGTTAGGCAAATATTTACTCAGCCATCCAGACCTATGCATCTGTAAAATGTGAGACAGATCCCTGGTGCCAAACTGCATTGGGTAAATAAAACAAAACCCCAAAGTCGCAACCACAGCAGGCTGGTGAAAGATAATACCGAAGGCAAGACGCGGTTTCTACGCGATAAAATATTCAAATGACATGGTGTAATCTGTGCGAAACGACATTTTCGGGAGCAGGAGAAAAAAAACCATCGGCGGAGGCAAAGAGGAGGTTTGTTAGATCCTATCCATTCCGATGCAGCATCAGTTGGCAAATGACGTTAATTGCTGGCCGATTAAGAAGTTCAGCAAACTTCCAAGCGCAATGAATCGTTGCGCCTCGAAATCGAAGACCGAAATAGAGCGCTAGAGCGAGCCGACGAATCGCGTGCTCTATGCTAATTCCGGGAACACCAAATCGAACCACACCGGAAACGCAGAAAGCGCACCCCGATAGAGAAAAAGCCAAAGAAAAGCAAAACCCGAATGAGTAATTAACACACATGATGATGATTGTGGAACAGATTAGGGAGCACCTAGTAGCAGCCAGCGGGCGCGCGATTGGGAAGTGGAAATTTATGTGAAATCAATGTGTGGAGGCAACATTATGTGGAAAAGGTAGCACAAGCGCATATGTGCTGATGATGATAGCTGGAAGAGGCGGAAGAATCCAGTTTTAAGAGCCTATTATTAACTAACTAGTGGCTGCTAGCCGGACGGAAAAGTTCTTCGATGGTGATCTCCGGAAGCATCGATTGATGATTTTCGAACCAGTAGTGTTGTTGTGCGTATGAAATGTTCAGGTGAGATGAGGCGAGGAAAATGAACCGGGAGATGTGAGTTGATGAGAGACAGAGGCGAAAGTTTCCTGAAGCTTTGAATTGAACGGTAAGTAAAGCTTGTAAGATTTATATTTTCTAAAATTGTTTCAAAAAAGGAGGTATTCAAAATACGTAAGAAACTGGCCCAGATCAGCCAACTGTTGATAATCTTTGTCGTTGCAAGCCTAAATTTATGCTACGCCCTAGCAAAAGGTCTCATTAATATTGGGGCCAGACCGAACCACGAGAAAGGTTTGCGCAATGAGCCTGAAATTTGTATGACATATTGAAGCATTTTATTCGGAAGAATCTGAATTTTGAATTCTGAATTCTGAATCTGAATCTGAATTCTGAATCTGAATTCCGAATCTGAATTCCGAATCTGAATTCTGAATCTGAATTCTGAATCTGAATTCTGAATCTGAATTCTGAATCTGAATTCTGAATCTGAATTCTGAATCTGAATTCTGAATCTGAATTCTGAATCTGAATTCTGAATCTGAATTCTGAATCTAAATTCTGAATCTAAATTCTGAATCTGAATTCTGAATCTGAATTCTGAATTCTGAATCAGAATTATGAATCTGAATTCTGAATCTGAATTCTGAATCTGAACTCTGAATCTGAACTCTGAATCTGAATTCTGAATCTGAATTCTGAATCTGAATTCTGAATCTGAATTCTGAATCTGAATTCTGAATCTGAATTCTGAATCTGAATTCTGAATCTGAATTCTGAATCTGAATTCTGAATCTGAATTCTGAATCTGTATTCTTTTTTTTTTTTTTTTTTTTTTGTACGTTTTGAATCTGAATTCTGAATCTGAATTCTGAATCTGAATTCTGAATCTGAATTCTGAATCTGAATTCTGAATCTGAATTCTGAATCTGAATTCTGAATCTGAATTCTGAATCTGAATTCTGAATCTGAATTCTGAATCAGAATTCTGAATCTGAATTCTGAATCTGAATTCTGAATCTGAATTCTGAATCTGAATTCTGAATCTGAATTCTGAATCTGAATTTTGAATCTGAATTCTGAATCTGAATTTTTAATCTGAATTCTGAATCTGAATTCTGAATCTGAATTCTGAATCTGAATTCTGAATCTGAATTCTGAATCTGAATTCTGAATCTGAATTCTGAATCTGAATTCTGAATTTGAATTTTTAATCTGAATTCTGAATCTGAATTTTTAATCTGAATTCTGAATCTGAATTCTGAATCTGAATTCTGGATTTTGAATTCTGAATTTGAATTCTGAATCTACAAAAAAAATTAAATAAATTTAAAAAAAAAATTAAAAAGTGAATTCTGAACCTAAATTTTGAATCTGAATTCTGAATCTGAAAATTTAGTAAAAAATGACAAAAATCACAAAAATGAAAAAATGACAAAATTCACAAAAATCACACAAAACAAAAAAATCATAAAAATTACATGAATTACATAAATTATAAAATTTCCAAAAATCACAAAAAATACAAAAATTACAAAAATTAAAATTAAAAAAATTACAAAAAATTGCCAAATTACAAAAATTAGACAAATTGCAAAAATTACAAAAATTACAAAAATTACAAAAATTACAAAAATTACAAAAATTACAAAAAAATACAAAAATTACAAAAATTACAAAAATTACAACAATAACAAAAATTTGAAAATGAACAAAAATTACAAAAATGACAAAAATTACAAAAATTACAAAAATTACAAAAATTACAAAAATTACAAAAATTACAAAAATTACAAAAATTACAAAAATTACAAAAATTACAAAAATTACAAATATTACAAAAATTACAAAAATTACAAAAGTTACAAAAATTACAAAAATTACAAATATTACAAAAATTACAAAAATTACAAAAATTACAAAAATTACAAAAATTACAAAAATTACAAAAATTACAAAAATTACAAAAATTACAAAAATTACAAAAATTACAAAAATTACAAAAATTACAAAAATGACAAGAATGACAAAAATGACAAAAATTACAAAACAAAAATGATAAAAATGACAAAACTGACAAAAATGACAAAAATGACAAAAATGACAAAAATGACAAAAATGACAAAAATGACAAAAATGACAAAAATGACAAAAATGACAAAAATGACAAAAATGACAAAAATGACAAAAATGACAAAAATGACAAAAATGACAAAAATGACAAAAATGACAAAAATGACAAAAATGACAAAAATGACAAAAATGACAAAAATGACAAAAATGACAAAAATGACAAAAATGACAAAAATGACAAAAATGACAAAAATGACAAAAATGACAAAAATGACAAAAATGACAAAAATGACAAAAATGACAAAAATGACAAAAATGACAAAAATGACAAAAATGACAAAAATGACAAAAATGACAAAAATGACAAAAATGACAAAAATGACAAAAATGACAAAAATGACAAAAATGACAAAAATGACAAAAATGACAAAAATGACAAAAATGACAAAAATGACAAAAATGACAAAAATGACAAAAATGACAAAAATGACAAAAATGACAAAAATGACAAAAATGACAAAAATGACAAAAATGACAAAAATGACAAAAATGACAAAAATGACAAAAATGACAAAAATGACAAAAATGACAAAAATGACAAAAATGACAAAAATGACAAAAATGACAAAAATGACAAAAATGACAAAAAATGACAAAAATGACAAAAATGACAAAAATGACAAAAATGACAAAAATGACAAAAATGACAAAAATGACAAAAATGACAAAAATGACAAAAATGACAAAAATGACAAAAATGACAAAAATGACAAAAATGACAAAAATGACAAAAATGACAAAAATGACAAAAATGACAAAAATGACAAAAATGACAAAAATGACAAAAATGACAAAAATGACAAAAATGACAAAAATGACAAAAATGACAAAAATGACAAAAATGACAAAAATGACAAAAATGGCAAAAATGACAAAAATGACAAATATGACAAAAATGACAAAAATGACAAAAATGCCAAAAATGACAAAAATGACAAAAATGACAAAAATGAAAAAAATGACAAAAATGACAAAAATGACAAAAATGACAAAAATTACAAAAATTACAAAAATTACAAAAATTACAAAAATTACAAAAATTAAAAAAAATACAAAAATTACAAAAATTACAAAAATTACAAAAATTACAAAAATTACAAAAATTACAAAAATTACAAAAATTACAAAAATTACAAAAATTACAAAAATTACAAAAATTACAAAAATGACAAAAATTACAAAAATTACAAAAATCACACAAATTACAAAAATTACAAAAATTACAAAAATTTCAAAAATTACAAAAATTACAAAAATTACAAAAATTACAAAAATTACAAAAATTACAAAAATTACAAAAATTACAAAAATTACAAAAATTACAAAAATTACAAAAATTACAAAAATTACAAAAATTAAAAAAATTAAAAAAATTACAAAAATTACAAAAATGACAAAAATTACAAAAGTTACAAAAATTACAAAAATTACAAAAATTTCAAAAATTACAAAAATTACAAAAATTACAAAAATTATAAAAATTACAAAAATTACAAAAATTACAAAAATTACAAAAATTACAAAAATTACAAAAATTACAAAAATTACAAAAATTACAAAAATTACAAAAATTACAAAAATTACAAAAATTACAAAAATTACAAAAATTACAAAAATTACAAAAATTACAAAAATTACAAAAATTAAAAAAATTACAAAAATTACAAAAATTACAAAAATAACAAAAATTTCAAAAATTACAAAAATTACAAAAATTACAAAAATTACAAAAATGACAAAAATTACAAAAATTTCAAAAATTACAAAAATTACAAAAATTACAAAAGTTACAAAAATTACAAAAATTACAAAAATTTCAAAAATTACAAAAATTACAAAAATTATAAAAATTACAAAAATTACAAAAATTACAAAAATTACAAAAATTACAAAAATTACAAAAATTACAAAAATTACAAAAATTACAAAAATTACAAAAATTACAAAAATTACAAAAATTACAAAAATTACAAAAATTACAAAAATTACAAAAATTACAAAAATTACAAAAATTACAAAAATTACAAAAATTACAAAAATTACAAAAATTACAAAAATTACAAAAATTGCAAAAATTACAAAAATTACAAAAATTACAAAAATTACAAAAATTACAAAAATTACAAAAATTACAAAAATTACAAAAATTACAAAAATTACAAAAATTACAAAAATTACAAAAATTACAAAAATTACAAAAATTACAAAAATTACAAAAATTACAAAAATTACAAAAATTACAAAAATTACAAAAATTACAAAAATTACAAAAATTACAAAAATTACAAAAATTACAAAAATTACAAAAATTACAAAAATTACAAAAATGACAAAAATTACAAAAATGACAAAAATGACAAAAATGACAAAAATGACAAAAATGACAAAAATGACAAAAATGACAAAAATGACAAAAATGACAAAAATGACAAAAATGACAAAAATGACAAAAATGACAAAAATGACAAAAATGACAAAAATGACAAAAATGACAAAAATGACAAAAATGACAAAAATGACAAAAATGACAAAAATGACAAAAATGACAAAAATGACAAAAATGACAAAAATGACAAAAATGACAAAAATGACAAAAATGACAAAAATGACAAAAATGACAAAAATGACAAAAATGACAAAAATGACAAAAATGACAAAAATGACAAAAATGACAAAAATGACAAAAATGACAAAAATGACAAAAATGACAAAAATGACAAAAATGACAAAAATGACAAAAATGACAAAAATTATCAAAATGACAAAAATGATGAAAATGACAAAAATGGCAAAAATGACCAAATTGACGAAAATGACAAAAATCTCAAAAATGATAAAAATGGCAAAAATCTCAAAAATCTCAAAAATTACAAAAATTACAAAAATTACAAAAATTACAAAAATGACAAAAATGACAAAAATTGTAAAATAGAAAAAAATACAACATAAAAATTGATTGAAATTGTTGAATGGACTATATCTTCTGAAATTTGAAAATTATCAAAATACCCAAACGTTTAAGATGACTTAAATGTTAACAAAATACAAAAATTACTCAAATTTTATTAATTATGATTTTTTTTTATATTTTGAATGTTCATTTTTGTTGTTTGTTCTGGTGTTCTTTTATATTTTTTTTTAATATCTTTTTATTCCCTTTTTTGTCAACTTCATATTTTTGAAAACCTTCGGAACTTTATCTGATTTTTGTTTTTTGAGGCGATTTTTTAAAAGATTGCAACACATCTAAAAGTATAGCTTTTTTAACAATAACAAGCTGACACGGTGTTCTTTGCTAAAAGGAAAAAGAATGTCTGTCAAGATCATTTTGATTCTAACTTTATCCGGGGTTGGTTTTATTAATAATATCTATGTTATATCTGATAATTATGGAGTTTTCATTCATTAAAATGGGAAGGGTCTATTAATACAATTTATCATACAATATTATGAGACCTCGTTTGATTTTAGCAACACTCCTAAACATTTTGTGTTGCAAAAATCGAATGGTTTTTTTCTCAAAATTTCCACTTATTTCTACAAAAAAAAACTATTGTTTTTTCTTATGATATTTTTTTTATGTATTTAGCACCTTTTTGTTTTGTTTATAATGTTTTTTTCTTTGACATATTTGCTATTTTTGTCATTCGTCATCATTTTTTTAGTATTTTTTTTTTTGTCATATTTAATCTTTTTTTTTTGTGTTTCTTTTTTATTGTATGAAATTTTCATCATTTTTGTCATTTTGGAGTACTTAATAATTTTTTTTAAATTTTGTTTTTGACGTGTATTTTTAACATTTAAGATCGTAAAAACGTATTTATGCCGTTTGTCCAAATTATATTGGTCCTGTTATAACTAAAACTATAACTCGCTCCGGAAATACACCAGCAGCTTTCAATTTACACATTGGACTGTTTAAAAATGTAGCTTAAAATAAAATAAAAAAAAGTTCAATTTGTGGTTTCTCAATTTATTTAGTGATTTACGTGAATATGTCTGAGTACAATCCGGCTAAATTTTCACAATCACCGTTGATTTTAGCCCAAACATTTGTTTTTAATTATAACTTTATATCTCGGCGTTTTATGCCTTTCACAGAAAAATTTTCTGATTCTATGGCTTCTCACCATTAGAAAAAAACATAAAAATAATCAAAAACATTTTGGCAGACTAAAACTGAAGAATGTGGATTAATTACAGAAATATTTTCCCTCGGTACCACTTTTTCCTCAGAGCTAGTTAGTACTAAATCTTTCTAAGCGATGACGACAAAGTAAATGATAAGCCATATGTTTTATACCTCCAGTAATTTTTTTGTGTGTGGTTCGAGTAGGGGAGAGGGGAAGACTTATTTATTTTATTTTGGTTTGAATCATCAACGTTGCATACAGATTGGAGTGTTGCTGCTCCAAACTGTTTAGCTGTCTCACTTCACGTACAAGGTTTAGAAATATGATAACAAGGTACAAACAGAAAAAAGCACCCACCCAGACCTTTCTGGTTCACTTTTTCTTTAAAGAACTTGTCACAAAAAAAGCTTCTCATAATCTTATCAGTCATTGTCGGGGTTTCGGACTGCCGGCGGACTTGTCAATACAAATTTGAAATGCCGTTCATTAGGAAGCTATTTCCAGTTTGATAACTATCCACCTGGTGTGCTGAACATCTCTTAGAAGATTGACTTTTGATTTTCGTTTCTAATTCAGTTGATTATCGATTGTTTTATTTAAAAATTGTGAGTCATCAAAATCAAAAGTATTACTTAAGATTTTCTCTTTTACCGAACGATTTCCGATGGAGCTGCCCAATACTAAGAACCTTCTCAATACGTTTCCACCAAATTCCTATCCGTTGGGCCCAAATTGCCCGGTAGGAAAAGCTGATAACTTTCTTGTCGCTACTCGCTTGCCGTCGCTTGGGGCAGTTGTGAAGAATTCTTGCTCTCTATCGTTCGACTAGTATAGTAAGTAAGAAAGTAATATACACACACAATCCGGACACTGTGCAGTGGAAAGCCAATCGGAAAGTCCCAATCTGTTGTTCTACGAAGAAGCCTCAAATCGGCGGCAGTTCAAAGAATTCCGGTATACTTATTCAGAAGTTAGCCTCGGCAAACGCGGGTGTAGTGTGTTTCTGTGATATTTTCCTACTTTTTGGTCGAGTGTCGTGTCTTGTGAAACTTCCACAAAAGCTTGATGCAACATTGTTCATTGTTTTATGGACGGTCTTACTATTAAAATACGTGACAACTGGAGCCTGGAGCTACCGCAAAGTGAAAGAGCGAAAAAGGGAGAGCTATAGCTTGGGAATCCATTGTTGTACGAGCTGAGTGCAGTGTTTATCTTCAAAGAGCAAACAAAACCTGGTCCGGATCAAGCACCGTGTGATAAACGTCTGATAACAAATTTCGTATCTACACCTTTCTGTAACTGTAGCGTGAATGTGATTGTTTTGTGTCTGCAATTTTCCGAGATTTTAAACCGAAAATACCAGTTTGTGACTTAGTGCCCTGCAATTGCTAATCGTAATCAACTGGAAGCGCCACTAAGCCGCTTAAAGAAAACATTGTAAAGCGTTGTTGCATGCGCGTATTGGAGCTAGACCCTTCGTGAGCACAAAAGACGAATACGTCGACAAACCATCGTCGCGGCCTTGTTGGTAGCAGCGAGTTTTTGTTGTTGTTGTTGCTAGTAGTTAAAAAATTGTGGAAGCTGAGTTGAGCGTAAGCAAGAATCGTTGACCAACAAATAAGTCAACAACAGCACACATCAACCGCACGGCCTCATTTCGCTGATAAAAAAAACGGTGTAAACGGACTACGGATTCAATTCCCCTAGCAGGTTGGTTCCAATTTGTTTAAATTCTATTCTTGGATTTCTTATAAGGGTGTGGAACTTATGAAAAAAAAATAAACCTTCAAAGAACAAATCCTTTATTAAGATTCATTTTAAGTACCGTAAACTGGGGGAACTTTGATCAGCGGGGTAACTTTGATCAATATGAAATTTTTGCAGATAATCCTCATTAACTAAGTCTGAAGTTAAAATATCTGAAAGCTGTTTACTACGTTTGAAAGCCTGTAAATTGAGTTACAAATAAGCAAAATTTGGGTTTTATTAGAAGGTTTTTCTATTACTTACAATATAATTTTAAAATCTTTAAATATCTAGTTTTTTGAAGGCTCACAAACAAACATCTCTCCTGATCAAATTTAAGCATTAAGGAGCAAATGAGTTGTTCAATGGGAAAGTTCAACTTTTTTCTTAGTTTAGGGTAAGTTAAAGTGTTATTTTTATGGTTATTTGATGATAATTTTTGGATATTGAAAAAAAACGGCCATTTTCCATGAAAAAGCCTGAATAGGAAAAATGGCTAAAAACCCTATCAAATGGTAAAATTTGAAGAAAAAAAGAACATGGGAGCAAAGACGAGGACTTGCATGAAGGTAACATTTTATTTGTTTTCGAGGCCAAAAAATATTGAGAAATGTTTATAATTTTTGCCCCTAAATGTATGCAACAACATTGTCCTTCTTTCGAGTATATTTGTTTTTGGAAGAAAACGTTGAAAAATTCAATTGAGCCCAAACCAAAAATTACTGTTATCGATGTTTTGAGCCTTCTGTGCTTAATGGCATCAAAACAATAAATTTGAAGATGTTGAGATACGTAAAAACCATAGCGATCAAAGTTACCCCGAAACTTGAAATCTGGTTTTGTAACAAACATTTAATTATGACCACAAATGTAGTTTGAATTCACTGCAATCCATGATCATGATTAAAACTCCTCACCTCAGTTAGGGTTTTAAAGCTTTTAGGTATTACGAAAAAGCAACCGCTTCCAAAATATTCAAAAATGAATGAAAAAAGTGATCAAAGTTCCCCCAGTTTACGGTAGTTTAAAATGTTGAGAATACAGTTGATTATTGACATTTTACAAAAGCCAATTTCGAAGATAAATTTTGGAGATTTGTAATGTAATTGACACCATTTAGCCCTGTTTTTTTTTTGTAAAAAATATCAATTATGGGACATTCTAAATCCCTTGATACTGATGAAATGTAGGGACACATTCGTGTGTTATTTTCAATAGGATTCTGTCACAGCTTTGAAGTGGTCTAGAAGTTTTGCTCGTCCTTATTAAAACGACATTAAACATTTTGACGGTCGCCATGGAAGGAAAATTGTCACTATACCAGCTCAGAACACCATAATGTCTGAAATTCTGGGGATTGAACCTTTAAATGGTAACTGAGGTTGTGGAAACAAATTTTCCTATGAAGGCAACTCACAGGTGATTGCACAGGTAATTCGGATTCTGAAACTTTTGAATTCTTTGACTTCGTTAAATGCTTATGCTAATGCTTATGATACATAAATACACAGCCAGATCTTGTCAGCATCCCGTACAATACAAGTACATTTACTACTAATCTTAACTTGGCTGGGCCCACTGTGCAGTATTGGACACAGAGACAACTGGAATCAAGGGAGGAAGAAACGTGAACAACAGTACCATACGTTTCGATGGTTATAAAATGTTCGAAATATTCATGATGGAAGTACATTTGCTAAAATTTACTGTGCTCTTCGATGGTGGCCCTTGTGAGTTCGTTCGTCTGTGGGTGGAAATGAGGTTTTTCTACACAGAAATCTTAAACATTGGGGTATATCTTGAATCCAATGATAAATTGTAATTGTATCATATCTGTATCGAACGTATGATAAAACCGCATGTTTCGGAGTTTAGAGCACCATCATCTCTGGTTATTGACCTTGGCTGTAGCGCCGATTCTCGCTCTTGAAAATAAATATTAAATGAAAAGTAAAAAAATTAGTACCACCACAAAATCTTTTCAACATTGGTATAACCAATTGACAGTTTGTGACTGTATCACACTAGCCAATAGCCAGAAAATTTCAAATGTGTAACGAATGATATAAGGGAAAAAAAATAATTTTATTTAAAACTTAATGCCGGTTTTACTCTAGCAAAGAAAACTTTGGTAAATATCGCAAATTTTAAACATGGAACATGATTTAAATAACTTATGTGTGAGTACTTTAATATTTGAAGGCACTTACTATCCACTAACTAGGGATGAGCAAACAGCGACCCGCGAGACCCTTTCGTGTGGCCCGCGAAATTTTTTTTTCTTCAAATTTGTATGCCTGAACTTTTTTTGCAATGGATTGTTTGAAAAATTTATATAACTTGATCAAAAATGCATTTATCTGCGTTTGTCCCACAATCATTCCGATTGTTAATTTTTTTTTGCCATTAAAAGCATTTATTATGTTCTGTTCTAGGCAAAAATGCTATATTATTTATTGGCATAACGTAATATTGGAGTTTTTTTTTATTCAGGATACATTTTTCCTAACTACTACACTCCTACCACTTTGGAAAGCAAAATCCATTAAAGTGAGTCGGAAGAGCAGCCAAAAATCGGAAGCTACACATGATCAAAGGAATTTCGAAGTCCGTTAGGGATAATGACTTCCCTAACGGACTTCGAAATTCGTTTCAAGCAAAAATAAAGTTGTATGAAAGTTGTATTTTTTTAATTATTCTATCCAATTCGGCAAAAAGGCTTGTTCAGTTAGCATTCAAATACTGGCAAAAAATTAAACCAAAACCTTGTGAAATATTTTTTTTTATTTCTTAATATTGCCATAAATTACACAAGCTTAAAAATTAAGACTGGGTGAACGATTTAAGATTTTAAATCAACATGAATCAGCCGGCACCAAAGTTACCATAAAAAATTATTAGTTCTTAATAAAACAATAGATATCTGAAATTCTGTGATTCGACCCAAAAGGTCATTGGCTATCCCAATGATATCTAAATAAGATTAAAAACTTCATATAAAAATCCGGATAAAAATTCTAGAATGAAGAATGTAGTTTTGAAGACAGATGCTTAAAAATATCTGAAATTGAAAATTCCTATATGATTTCGACAACCTTGCTCAACATCTCAATCCAATAATCGAATACAGAACTTCAATTAAAAAACGGGGGTTTAACCGTTAGTAGCGAAAAAAGTAAGCTTTGAGGACAAGTTTTAATTGTGGAAAAAATCACAAAAGTCAAAAGGCGATTCAACGTTCAACGATAAGAAGACGGTGATTTCTTTCACACTCTTAAACTGTGGTAAGCTCCAGAAGATTTTTAAATGGAAGTGATGACTAATAGTTCCGTCGGTTTTAACAAGAATGTTGTAAGAACGAATGTTCGCCAGGAATATTTATTGAAAAATTGAGAGATTTCATAAATCACAAAGACGTACGCTTTCAATATCAAGTATTTAAAAGGTCATGTTGAATTTCTGTTTAAAACACGTGAATTCGTTTTATCTTTTTCATTTTTCAGATTTGTTTTCGCCAAAAATTTGTAGTTATAAAAATCTAAAGCTCTGTTAGTTATTTAAAAGAAGTTATTCTAAGTGCGACCGCCGACAAGATTTCAAATTTAAATTGGCCCGTTGGTTCAAAAGGTTGCTCATCCACTGGATGTTTCGGAGACGTTAAACAAAGTACGTTAATAGGTTGATATCTAGCACAAGACTCCCCGGTATATTTTAGTTGATCAACATCCCAAACCCAGTATGACATGCTGAGAAATCTATTCTCCCTTATTATAAAAGTAAGTAAAAGGGATTTTGAACTAAAGGTCGAATACATAACAATAACGAGCACATAAACAACCTCCGGGTTCCAAGGCGCAACCTAATCTAAAGCATCCCTTTATTTGTTCGACGATTTAAGACGTTATTCTCATGCGCATTCCACTTTCCTTCCAGACACTTGAAACAAAATAGTAATTTCAACATAATTCAACATATAAAATTAACCCGAAAATGTTTCCGACATTGTACTTCTTTAGTTGAAAAATTAGGTTGCAAAAGAATAAACTCCCCTGCGGTTCTCGCAAAATGCGGAGGATCACTTCACGTCCCTTTGTTAATCAATTTACGGTATTTAAGAATTTCCCAATATTGAGGATTTTCAGGTATAAACTCCCGGGTTGCAACACCAGTTCAGAATAAAAAAATAAGTAGGATCATGGAACGAACTCATCAATTGTTGAAGTAGGAAGTGTGTTTCCTCTTATAGCGGATCATACAACGATGTCAATTATTGGAAGTGTATGAAATCAACGGAGAATCGGGTCGGGCACAAACAATTAATCATGCAACTATTCATCACTATGCTTTGGCCACTTATCCAAGAAAAATCACAATTTCACAATATCAAAATACTTAATTTTAAAAGTCTTAAATTTAACAGTGAACGGAGCAAAAAAAAACCAACAAAAATTAGATTTTTCAGGATTTTGGACGAACGTTTAATTTAGTTTAGCTTAGCTGGATTGACTACTCACATTCACCTTGAACTGTGGAACCCGAAATACTTCATCATGAATTTTTACCTACAATACACTATGGGACAGCCCCATACAATGAGGCGGCAAAAAGTATATTTTTGCTATCTATGAACTTGTTTGAAGATGAAATGAGTTGTTTACATTCGAAACCCAATATAAACTATTTTCGGCTTTAGTTTTACATGTGTGCTCAGAAAGGACAATGAAATTGGAACATTTACTCGTAAAAATGCATAGTGTAGTTTTGAAACAATAATTGTTTAAATAAACTTATTTCGGAAACGCGTGCATATTTTTAAGTTCGGTGTTCACAAAAAATATTTGAGAGGTTAAAGCAAAACCACTCAGGGTATTTTTGTTCAATATTATTCAGTTTTGTCTGAAGAATTAAAGAGTACACGCAAAAAAATGCAGTATAAAAATTGTATAATTTTGGGGAAATAAGTAGTTTTGAAAAAATCCCAGTTATTTCTACAGATATCAAAACTCTATCGTAACTTTTGGTAACAATCAATTACAATCATCTTCCTGCACGTTATGAACAATGTTTGCTTAATGATGTTTAATATAAAATATACTATTTTTCCAAAATGGTTAAAAATTACCCATTTTTTGTTTTTATTATAACTATGAAGGATGCAAATATATGCAACTTTTTTGTCTTGCATTCGAATAATTAGACCTTAAGCTATGTTTTAAAGTCAAAAAAAGTTTTGGGAAACGTAAGGCTTTTTTCTTAGAGACCAAAATGTGTGAACCTTTTGAGTTAATCATATAATTACTCAGTTTTTACACTTTTTTGTTAACCGTGTAAAAATTAAAAATATTTCGGAAAAAAGCTTAGAAAATAAGCTTTCTAACGATGTATTGGAAGTTAGTGTAGCATTTCATTCAAAGGAGAAACATTGATTTGAATATTATTGGATCTAAAGTATATTTTTCAAAATTTTCTAAGTCTGATGTCTGTGAAACGATAAGTGCTCATGATAATGATCTTAAAAATTGAGGATATCTTAGCTAAATATAAAGCTGCAAACTGGTGTATGACAAATACCATTACGATGAAGTTAATTTTCGACTTTTTGCCGCCTCAAACCCCATAGTGCAATAGTGAGGTTTATTTATTTATCATTAAGTGATTTCATTATTGCTTCAACATTACTTTTAAAGCATTTTGAACTCCATTGTCGCAGGCGTGGCTCAGTAGACCGAATTCCACATTGCCAATTGTTGCTCTTTGAATATCAACAACGACGCCGGCCACTTCCCAGTAGTCAAAGGCTGGAATAGGTAGAAAGGGATGAAAGATCAACTTTGTGCTTAAGGATCGGGGTTACCTCTGCATCCTGCCAAAATAATTCAAGGGTCCGGAATATTGCTACATTGCTACAGTGAAATTAACAAATAAATTGATTAAAACAACAACTTTTTATTTCAAATTCATTCAATTTCTCTTGAAAACAAATAACTTTTTCAAAATTCACTGGTAAAGTTCGACTTGTTCGCTCTTGAGTTAAAACACTCTCCGCAGACGGTCGAGGAACGCATCGTATGAGGTCCGCAGGTGTTCTTGTGGTATTTTATCCCAGGCTGTCACGAGATGTCGCTTCAGGACCTCCAAACCTTCATGTTTCTTAGAGCAGACTTAGGCCCCCAACATACTCCAAACAGCGAAGTCCATAGGGTTCAGGTCTGACGAACTCGACGGCCACACGGAGCTCGAAATGAACCCTGGAAAATGTTGCGCAATCCAAAGTTGGATTTTCTTCGCTTTGTGAGCCGGCGCCGAGTCCTGTTGGAAAACCCAATCCCTGGAACAAAAATGTCGACGTGCCCACGGTTCGACAAAATTCTGTAGAACTAGTTCCCGATATGTATTTTGGTTGATCTTCACTTCTTCAGGGACGAAAACCAGCGGAGTCCGGTCATCACGGGTGATTCCGGCCCAAACCATCACCGATGCTGGTTTCTGTCGCCGGGTGACCGTCAGCAAGTCGGCATGGCTTCGTGATCTGTCTGGCAACCAAACTCTGTCGTTCGGCTTATTCACGAACTGCTGTACGGTAAAGTGTTTCTCGTCGCTAAACACGATATTCTTCAACCTTCCTTCCGCGACCCTCTTCAGCAGCGCCTTCGCTCTTTCTACCCGTTCTTGTTTCTGCTTCACCGTAAGGTCTTGAACCTTTTGAATCTTGTAGGGCTTGGTCTGAAGTTTATCTTTCAGGTTCCGACGGAGACTTCGATCCAATATGTTGAGATCCTCTGCCAATTTAGTGGCACTACGACGAGAATTTCTATTAAGGCGTTTCTTGACGATCTGCGCCATGGCAGGTGTCACCACAGTAGGTCGGCGTCACCCATTATACCGTTTTTTTGGCACTTCCGGTCTCCAGGTATCTTTTAACTGTACGGTATACAAAACTTCTGCACACACTTATAATGGACAGTTCACAAACTATGTCCTTCTGCCGTTTGCCAGCTAGGAACAAGACAACCACAGCGCTACGTTTCTGTTCGAAATCCATTTTTCCAAATAACACCTGATTACAAAAGTAATACTTACATCCAATGATAGCTAAGACTTAATGCAAACAATGCGACGAGGGGTCGTTCAATACTGCTTCGTGTGCAACGATATAATTAAATACTGTTGAAGTAATGTAGCAGTTCAATTGCCGGACCCTGTATCTGGGCCCGACAAATCCGGGATATTTTATCCATTTTGATTATTTTTATAAAACTTGCTCGAAGGTTTCTTGTTGGAAGCATAAATAACAAAAAAAAATTACAACATAATTTGTTTTTTTTGTTTGATTTGACAAATAAAATGAAATCCTGGCATTTTTTAATGAAATCCGTGAAACCGGCCCGGAGCGAACTCTTCCCAAATTTTGTTTTAATTATCCGGGCAAACCCTGGGCAATCTGGCAAGCTTACCTTAGAAGCAAGAAGTTATAACAGTACGACATGGTCAGACAAATATTAAATTGGACGCAGTGGATTTGCTCATACAGAAAAAAAAGAATTTATTTAAAAATATTAAGTGAGGCAGTTTTGATGATTAACTATAAAAGTATCTTTTAATTGAAATTTCGTCGTATATCATGATGTTTTTCGTTTGTTTTGTTAGATAAAACAAAAAAAAATGCTCTCATAAAATCTCAGAGATCAACGCCAAACATCATACCCTCTAATGAATATAACATTCAATTTCAACAAATGATAATTTTAACGCTTTGGAAAGACTAGAGTAATTATTCGGTTTTCATAACGTGCTCTATAAATGTTTCCAATTTCTCGTTGTTGATGTTTCAATTCGGCTCGATAGTCCCTCACTCATCGGTGCTGCAATATGTAGTTGAATATGGAAATCTTAGGAATGGCTTATTTGACGTCAACGATGCAACGTGAAAACCCAAACCTCAAGCGAAATTTAGCAGAAACACTTATGAATACGAAAATTTTGGGTATTTTCCACTAACCTGTCAAATCTAAACTTCCTTCCTTTTTTCGCGGTGTTTAAAAAGTCATCTTTTTAAATGAAACATCTCCAGACTCAGAAGTCATAGAAATAATGACAAAATATGCATCGTATAGATTTAACTAAAATCACATAAAGTCTCACCGATTTTTATGGAAAAGCGATGTTTTAAAATCACAACTTTGAAATTAAAATGTTAATTTTCGTAGTAAAAGTAAACTTAAAATTGAATTTTGATAATTATATCGTGTTTTAAGATGTTATGTAAAAATCAATCAAAGTCCATTTGACGAATTCGATAAGGTTTGTTTTGTATTTCACATCGCACACCTATAATATTTTAAATTTTGATGCATAGAGTTTATTTAAAGGTGGAAGCGAGGATTTGATTTATTTCTGAGTGCGGTGAATGGATGTAATTCATGATTTGCGTTTAAAATGTATCTTGTGGATTCACCTTTACAATCTCGATATGGATTCTGAGTTCTTTTTCTGAGTTCCTTTGGAAGCTTGTGCTTGAACCCCGGATTTTAATTCAGATAAAACGCTGATTCAGTATATTTTTGTAGTTTGACTACAATACCATTCCACTATCGGGCGTCCGTTATCGTCACACCAAATAGAAATGCTTTCATCACTGCGTGCTGTCACGATTATTTCCTCGCGTCTGCCACCTTCTACTTCTGGTAGCAGCTGATGAAACACAAACACCCTAGGACTCGACTGTAGGCCTGCGACTGTGACCATCTTTATTTATTACTCATTCCGAAAAGTGCTGCAGACGGCCCGCTGGAAGAAGTGATTGTACTTACTAGTGATACTTTGGTAGGTACTTCTGGAGCAGGCCGGGTGACTTGACCAAGAATAAATTTTGTTCCGTTTCCCCGTCGTTGGAGAGTGCCGGGTGCCATCGTCTCATCGCATCATCGCATTGGTCGGTCGTAATTCATCCTTGCCCGCGCGGATTGTCAACAAAATTATCGGAAACCATGACATTGTAGTCCTTTTTTTCTCCGTAACCCTGGTGGACTATCATCATCTTTCAACTGTGTGGAAGTGCTCAAGAATTTCCCCGTCATCCAGTAGAAGTGCTCTCCACCAGTTGCTGGCCATCCATAGAAGATTATCAGCATTCGACTAGCGATGGTCACAAGTGTCATTGCTGTGGTCTCTTCGGCTGCATCGCGTGCTAGTGCAAGTGCAAGTACTGATCTAGAGCTGGAACTTGGTTCGGTGAAGAACGGAAGTGTCGGAAGTGGAAGTCGAAGGAATCCGAAGGTGTTGCTCAGGAGAAGTTCCTCGTATCTGAAGAATTTGTTTCGACGGGATTCCAGCGGACAGTTTGTTACGGAGCAGAATTCGGGCTCGAGAAAGGTAGGAATATTCATCTGTGATGTGGTAAAGCTTCATGTTTAGTGCAATGATAAAAGCAATCCGGAATGGTCTCAGGCTTAAAGCCGAGCTTTAACTGCAAATGCTAGAAATAGCTCGCTATTGTGAATCATAAATTCAAGGAAGTTGATTAAAATGAGTACACCACCTCGAGCTACTTAAATCTCTACTTACACGCACACATACGAAGGCTGCCGCGTGTGGTATATTGATTAGAAGTTGGAACAGTCAAATAAAATTGCTGTTATCATATAACTGAAGAAATAAAAATATAATAATTCATAACCAGTGCCATTCCCATAGAGAATGAACACAAATGTTTTCGTTCATTGGAGCTGTTTTCTATCAAATTTCATTTGGGAAGTATATTTGAACAGATAGACTTTTTTTAGCTTGGCGGCTCATTTAGTTTTGATTTTATAAACGGCGAACACGAGATTATTGTGACACCGAAAATGTCATGCCAATTTTCTTATAACGTTAAGAATCAAACCAAAATTTAAGGGTAGTTTTATAAATATATTTACTTCAAAAATAAAAAAAAAGTAAATCGATGGAGCCTTGAGTGTAAAATTGAATGCATTTTCGCTTGATGCCCTCCATTAAAGTCTTAACAGTGTCATGCGGTACCAGTTTCTCAGTTTTTTATTTTCGATTTTCTTAACATGTCCTTCTCGTCTTTGACTGTCTTCTTGCTCTTCCGATGTTCCCGCTTCATTATTGTCAGTACTGATCCACCGTGCACAGCTTCGAACAGTTTGGCGGGTTCATGTCCTTTGGAACAAAATTATCAGAATTGGCATCATACCACTCCAGGACACTTTTAGAACAGTGATATGATGCTAAATCTGACCAAATATTTAAGCGGAACTTCGTCGCGCTGCTGCAAGAACGGCTAAAGTCGCTTCTCGAGGCACACAAATTTGTAGAACTCACCATTCAATGTGCCCTTTGCCACGAAAGGCTTACCCCTCAGTCCGCAAAAGCAGATGACCTGCCAAACGAGATATTCGGAGGCGAACTTCGACATTTTCTTCTTCTTAAATTTGTCGTCCACATCGAACTAGCTTTTGCCGGTGAAAAACTCCAACCAAGGAATTTGCTGAAAATCGGCTGATGAATGTTCAACATTTTTCTCAACTGCCGGTGCGACAGGTCAGGAAATTTCAGGTGTTTGGAAAGAATTTTTTCTCTCGACTCGCGTTGGTTCACCTCCATTTTCGTTTTTAATCGAAAAACACAACTTCGAGTTTGACAGCATGTAAACCATACACATCAATAAGAAAGCGTGCAAAATGTGGTTGATTTTTACCCAATCGTAAAAAATCTATGCCCTGTTGAATGTGTCGCAATAATTTCGTTCTCGCCCTTTAACTAAAGGAATTGTTACTTTCGGATTGGGACCATGCAACAGAAAAACCTTTTTCAAAGACGAAGAACATGAAATGCTATCGACACAAAAATACAGTGAATACAGAATAGTGACAGACAATGTTGCATGAAAGGTTCAAAATTGTGTATTTTTCACTCTTACTTGTAATGCATAGTTCTTTGAGTCATAGGTAAAAATATTCTGTATATTCATAGGAATCGATCCACTTTTTAATAATGGTTTACAATGGTGTTGCGAATCGCAATTCCAACTGCATTGTTTAAAGATCGTATAAAATGTCGTCTGAAGTCAGTTTAAATCGGATATGATCATGGATTGAAATCAAGCTCTTTAGAGCGAGCTTCACTGCTCAATTACTTTCTTTGTGTGTTCTTTACACTAGTAACTATGAAAAGGCTCGTTGCGAGAATTAATAAAATGAATGGGTTTGAGGATTCAAGTCACTGGTAATTACCAGCACTAGTAACTATGAAATAAAATTTTTTCGAAAAATTCGGACGAAATGTCAAATGTAGGGGCTTGTCGCTAGGATGATTAATATCAATGTGAGAGAGTTCTAGTAATTGGTATTAGTTACAATTATTTACTATTTCATATCTAATAGTGCCGGTAACTACTACCGGTTATTAGGACTCTCCAACATTGATTTTATTAATACTCTCGACGAGTTCTTTCATTTGGCGTTTCGTCCGAGTTTTTCCGAGTTCGAGTTATTCTGGTCAATATTACTAGTTAAAATTTCTGGTAATTAATACTAGAAACTTTAACCATCCTGAATTAATTTAAAAAAATCTAGTTATTGAATAATATAAATTCCTTGTAACAATTACATAATTAATGTTCTATTATTACTATGCTGGTAACACCAAAATTAGTGGTTATGAAAATCGAACAAAAGATTTAATTCAATTAATTTTGTTGAATCAGGTTTTCGAATTAAGGTAACAAATTCCCCCTCGAATTGGTAAAGATTTCCTCATTTCCTCAATGCATTTCATTTCGCTCAAGGCTTGAAATTTTGCTGAGCCAGCAAGCTCAAGAGATTTCGGCTCCTTGAGCTAACATACTTAAAGCAAAATGCAAAACCTTATCACTTAAGCGTAAGAATTTCATCGAATTTCATCGCATTTGCACAAATGTGGTGTAGTCTATGCACCACATTTGTGCAAATGCGATGAAATTCGATGAAATTCTTACGCTGTGAATACGATTTGCATCGTGTAAGGCACTGTTTGAATGAGCGTGCAAACGGTTTGAGTAAAATCGTTCTGGATCGAAATATTTTGTACAAACCATCCTTTGTGGCATGGTGTGTGGAGCTGTTTGTACAAACTTCAGGCCATTAACAGGCCAAACAGTAGTATTTTTTGCTACTTTTTTTTGCTGCTTTTATTCAGTATTTTTATGCTACTTGAATCATTATTACAACAGCATTTTTGGTGGGGAAACAGCATTTTTGGTGCTTATATTTTAATAAGTGATGGTGGAAGATTTTGGTGTTCTGAATTCATAACATTTGTCAAATTTAGTGATACGGCGTGTGGAGATTTTGAAATTGGTCAGTTTTGAGTAGAATCGATTTTTGATAGCTAATAAACCAATTTATTATCATTCATTCGATCATTGATTCTGATCTTGCCTACATGTTTTGGTTTCAGAGTTACAATGTTGTGAAAAAATAAAATTCTACCATTTTTAGAAATTTGAATCATTCAGATTACGACTATTTTTGACATCATCCAAGAAAGTCATTTAGTATTAGGTATTAAAAATTCAACTCTTGAACTACTTTGATGAATACTTCGAAACGATTTGACTTATGGTTTTTAAAATATCAAAAATTCAATTAAGTTAGAAATTTCTCTAAAATTTCGTCAACACTGCCGTTTTTTCAGATTAAGAAAAAAATGAAAAAAAAAACTTCAATAACTTTTTTTAGAAGTCAAAGATGCTGTTTTATAGGTCAGCTTTATTCAAAGATTTTTTACCTTTTTTTAAAAAAGTTATCTTGAAAACAAGAGCACACAAAAAAACTGAATGAATATTTGGAATCAGGGCCCAAAATTAATCAAAATTAGCTTACATTTTCTGCATCTTGGACAATTTCTAAATTTGATGACTTGTGCTATTTATCACGACCATATTTATGCACCTATTTTGGTTCCTAAGTTTTATATATACGACTTCAAGATATGATCTATTAACTTTTTTCAACTATACTTTAATCTCTGATCTAAATAGCATGTTAATCGATGATTAAGATTCGATCTCAAAACAGTTGGCATAGCTTGCTTAGCTTGTTTGACTACTCATATCTATCGATCTCAAAACAGTTTGCATAGTAGACAAAGATGCAAGTTTTATACGATTATTCTTAATGTACATTTAACTTATATCGAAACAACATAGGAATATATATACAAAATGTTCACTGGAATCAGAAAAAGGCAAACAACTGTGAAAATCAAACTAAGGTAACTATTTTTTAGAAAAAGTGTCTTTTGACAAATTGCTGATATTTTTATAGGTTAGAACATTTTATCAAAATGATAAGATTCAGTAAAACATAACATCCTCCTGCACTGAATGAGTAATGTTTGGTATAAATTTGCAAAATTGTGTTCAAGTAAATTATCAATTTCAAAAAATATTTAAAATATGATGAAAAAATTAAGAGTTTCATAAATACATCTAAATTTCAAAAGTGATTCGGCAAATTAATAAAAATCACATTTCTCACTATTCAAAACTATTCAAACAATTAAAACTATCACAAATATTGTTTCTTATAGCATGAATTGCTTAGTAAGAGGAGCTAAAGTTAAAGCTATTTCCATTGTCCCAATTTTTTTTCTCATTCTGTAGAGCAGTGGTCGGGAAACTTGTTTAATCATTACCCACAATATTTTATGCAGGTATTGTTGATATCACCCCATGGTCAAAAATTTAAAAACTTCTACGCCTACCTGGAAATCGAATGGTCTACGCCGTTTTCTGATTAAACGACTTTGAACGCCTTATTTTGTACGATTTCCCCTATTTTTTTGGGGTGTTACTCCAATCGACTCAGCACACATTTTCACATAAATAAATAAAGTTTATATGGCATTTTTCTTGCAAAGTAGATTGCTACAATAAAATCTTTAACTTTACACCTAAAAAAATAGGGGAAATCGAGTAAAATAGAACGTTTACAGTCATTTCATTAAAAAGCGGTGTAGACTATTGGTTGTTTTTTTTTTTCAAGCGAGACGTTCTTGTCTGAATTGGGTACCTTTTTTGACTCGAAAATTCCCACATTGTTCCAAATGACAGCAATGTTTTGCCCCTCTTGACATAACAAGTACTTCATATTTGGTTTACTACCATATACTATCGAAATTTAATAATTTCTTCTGCTAAACCTAAAAGTTGTTTTGGTATTATAGCAAATTTACATTTAAAATGATCTACAATTCGATCGACAAGTACGTGTATCAAGATCTGAAAAGTAAACTAAAAACCACTTTCTGAGTTTTATGTCTTTCAATTGTATTCTTGATGTCAGCAAAATTAAGAGTCTCACAATCTTCTAATAACAAAGGTAACTTTGAAAAAGAAGCTCATCAAGAAATTAAATAACTGTTGCAGATGTCGTTAAATAAACTTTGGATTTTGGAAAGCTAAAATTTTATAACGAACTGCTTTTTTCTCCAGAAAAAAATAATATAAGAGGTAGCAAATAACGAAATTCGAGACAAAATTATTAATAAATGATTATTTAAGTGTAGGGGAGGAGCGGGCTATATGCGCCTACTAAGCAGAATACTGATTTAATCAAATATTACATCGAATATGTGTACAAAAACTATGTACACATGAGCAGACATCTGTTTTCTATACATTGGAATAATTTTTTTGTTGAAATCTCCTTCTGTTTTTGAGAATTTGATTTTATTATAACTGTTGTCTAAAATGCCGAACCTCAAACCGTGCGGGTTAAACGCGCTTATTTATGTTTTAGGTTAAATTCTGTTTTTTTTTGGCGATACTACCGTATAATTTCATTGGAAATGCTAGAAACTGATAACTTTCATACGACAAAGCTGAAGTTTTATAAAAATCTATGTCTTTTTTAACTTTATGGAATAAACAAAATTTAGGGTTCCTATCATATGAAGGAATTTCATTCCTAAGATAAATTTTATCAAATCTGTTTTGATTCGATTTGCTCTTGAGATGTTAGTTAGAGCTTAGATTTGAAGTTTGAATGATAAAAATCATATATTTATTCTATTTAACCTGTTATTTAAGGGTAGCGGCATTTTACAAACATGATGGGGGCATACAAAACCACTCTCTTATTCCACTTTCCCATCATTATGAAACCATCATAAAAGCTTAAATTTGTTCTACTTTTAAGGTTCATTTGAACAAGAAACAAAAACCACCCAACTTTTTGTTTTGAGCATCTTTACGTATAATTTTTAAAAGTCAAAATGTTACATCAAAAGGTATCAAAACCTTGTATGAATTTTTTTTTGAGTTGGTTTATTCATAAAATTCATTCTTGCCTTATGTTCAAAGCGTATTACCCTCAAAATGCATTGATTAGATATGTTGTCTTGTCAGCCATTTCGTCAAACGGCCGTAGGCGCATTTAACCCGATAGGCCCATTTAGGTAATTTTTTCCCTAAGAGTTAGCAAATAACAAAATTTGAGACAAACTTATAAATGAATATCTTCGTGTATTAGACTTTTAGAATAACTTTTTTGGCTAATAAAATACGAAGTAACGGTCTTCGACAAAGTTGTTCAGCGGAAAATTTTCTTTCGAGAATTCATAAATTGGCACAAACTATTTGCAGGATCGGTTCCAAAGAAAAAACAAAAATGATGTGATTTTTCAGTACAAAATATTCAATTTTTCCATACAAACCTAAAAGTTCAAATTTACTCATGTAAAAGTTTCTTAAAAATTCTGCAAAAATTCATGGATGAGTTTTGAATCAAAACGAAGCTTTTTAGATCCCAGGGTTTGGGAAATTTAAAACTGGTCCCAAATCGACTCAGTCTAATACGTATGGACCGTGATTTCACCACGGTGTTGGGAAGAATGACAGCTTGCTGTTTAATTCCTTGAAAAAAAATAGTTTTTTTTTCGTGTACGTGAAACTGTAGACCAGAACTTTTTTTTAAAAATAATTATCTTCTTAAATAGGTCCTAGTCCTATGCTCATTGAACGACCAAAAATTCCATCATTGTCCATGACATCATGGTTCATTAAGTTTGATTGTGGGACCTTCCGGCGCGGACGAAAACAACATGATGCCTCGACAGATGTTAATTGCGGAACAGTAGCATGCAAACATCTGAATGAGCTGATATGAGAGGATCAGCGCGAATATGTATGTGGATCATTTTAATGATCCGAGAATGGCACAAGTCGGTCCGATTCATCTCGAGGTTGATGCTCGTTAACCATATTTTGAAATATGTGTCGAAATTGTTTAAATGTTTATCAATAGACTATGCTCTGTTGGTTATTTTTATTTCATCGCATCACATATCGACAATTATGAAGAGCATAGATTCTCTTCATGATGATTTTGTTTTAAAATAATTGAACCAAAGAAGCATTTCACATAATTTAACCCTCTACTACACGAATTTGTAATTCGTTTAGAAAAAAAATGGCGATGAAAACAACTTTATGGACCTTTACCTAAGAAATTTATGCCAAAAGACAAAGCTGCTTTTTCAATAGAAAACTTTAAAAGTGTAAACAATGAGACAGTTTTCTTTGATTTTTGTTTTCCAAGTTCATAATTCTAGTTCAAAATAGAGTTCGGCAAATTTTCAAAAAAAATGAATATCGTTCTCAAAAGCTCTTGAGAAATTTTCCAGTTTCATTATGAAAAACTAATCACAACAAAGTCATATCACGTCGTTCGTACGCCATTCACCTGCACCAGAAACAGGCCAATGAGGAACCATTCAGGCGAATCAGGATCGAATATCACTCGACAGAAACAACAACAATCTCGGCACCTGAAAGGGTGCCCTAGCTAGGCTCCAGCGAAGCCACAAGCTTAACCATAAACAAAAATTTGACCCGTTTATCGGCCTTTGAAGTGTTGGAGTCTTCAAAAGCCTAGACAGGTGTAAAAAGGTTCGATTTTGAAGCATGACAAATTATGAAATTTAATAGACCCACTCCTCGGTTAGTTCTGGTGGACATTGAACTACCTCTTTCCTTAGTTTTGCGATTTTTTTTGCACACTTGTAAGCGAAAAGATACGAAAAAATTGGCAGTTCAATCAAACGAAACAAAATTATTTTTGAACCTCTGAAGTGATATTTTTTTTCTATAAAAATCTTTCAAATAATTTTATGAATCACAAAATTCATGTGTTCAAGAAAAATGTTTTCCTGTGACAGAAATCTTCCAAGAAATAATGAAAATGACGAACCGAAACCTAACAAGCCAAGCCCGCCTTGAGTCGAATTGTCAAGCGAAGAACTCGGGCCCGGTCGAAGGAGAATCGGAAATGCGATATCCCGGTACCGGATTGGATTATCGGTCACTTACTGTCTTCCTTGGATTCGCTTCACTGAAGGTATCGATGGGTAACAAAAACTTTCGAATGAATCACCATTCAATATGCAAAAATGAGGAAAAACAACCTAGACAAGGTATGTACCTTGTCTAGATGACTAGTTCATTACTATTGAAGTTGTAAAGTAGAGCTTCATAATTTAAATTTAAAATGTTGACTTAAGATTTTCAATTTCGTTATTAAAAACATACAAAATTAGATTTCGGTATATAAAATTCCAGTCCATTTGTAAAATAATAAATTTTAACTCTTAAAATTTAATTTAAGTTTAAATTATGAATTTTGTTTTAATTTCCCATTAAACCTGACTTGGAATGAAACGATGTAAGACTTCAAACTTCGGAAAAAAAGGAATCGTCGAAGTGAATCCACTAAAAACCAGTCGACTCTCTAAGAAGCCAAAGAAAATTCCATTTCGATTAAATCTACACATCATTTGGTCGGTTCAAGTCGGTTGGGCTATAGAAGAATTATTCTTGAAAAAATTCGAACAGCCTGCATGTCTCACAAAACTTTCCATGCCCGGTCGCTTATCAACGACAATTTGTTTCTGGTTTTATTTCTTACTTATTAAGCTCCTGGGAACAATCTTCTCAAATCCGAACCAAAGGTTATGGTGAGAAAAAAACGTCATTTTTTTGGGTTGGATTTTCGTTCGCTGTAACCGCAAAAAGTTCGATCACATTCCTGTGAGGGATTTTTTTTTGTAGCTGGATTGCTGATCATGTTCAGTTCTTATCAACTTCAAGGTTTGTCAAATTATTGACCGATGCTGTCACTTGCTGTGGTGGATCATCTCTTAAAATAATGCTCAATTGATGCTGCAAAACAAGTAACAAAAAAATTAACTTTTTTCACAAAACTTACTGAAGGTTGTCCGTAGCCTCGATCATGAGTTTAGTTCTAGGAACAAAAAAAAATAGAATTCTTGATTAGAAACAGGAATGCAAGGCTGTAAGGTTCGGCTTATCAAGTCGGTTACTCAAAAGTGGCCAATAGGCAATTGAATCTGAAAATTTAACCGACATTTGATTTTATGCTTTAAAATGTAATCGACAGTAAAATTTTGTTGCTTTTTTATTCAAATAAGATTCTTAAAGGTGAGAAAATTTGCGTAAAAATCATCTAGGAAAAAACATCGATAAAATTTACATGAGAAAAAGACGAAAAAAAAATAACAATGGAAAAAAGTAAAAAAAATGACAAAATTTTAAAAATAACCAGTAGGTATAATAAAAATGACAGAACTGAAAAAATTGAAAAAATTAAACAAAAAAAAAAATAGAAAAAATAACAAAAGTGACCAAATTACAAATATGATAAAAACAATCAAATGATAAAAAACAAGAATGACAAAAATGATAAAAATAAAAATTGAAAAAAATACAAAATATGTAAACATTACCAAAATGACAAAAATTAGAAATATTAAAAAACTTTTCAAAAATAACAATTTTAACAAAAGTAAAATAAATGACAAAAATGACAAAAATGACAATAATGACAAAAATGACAAAAATGACAAAAATGACAAAAATGACAAAAATGACAAAAATGACAAAAATGACAAAAATGACAAAAATGACAAAAATGACAAAAATGACAAAAATGACAAAAATGACAAAAATGACAAAAATGACAAAAATGACAAAAATGACAAAAATGACAAAAATGACAAAAATGACAAAAATGACAAAAATGACAAAAATGACAAAAATGACAAAAATGACAAAAATGACAAAAATGAAAAAAATGACAAAAATGACAAAAATGACAAAAATGACAAAAATGACAAAAATGACAAAAATGACAAAAATGACAAAAATGACAAAAATGACAAAAATGACAAAAATGATAAAAATGATAAAAATGACAAAAATGACAAAAATGACAAAAATGACAAAAATGACAAAAATGACAAAAATGACAAAAATGACAAAAATGACAAAAATGACAAAAATGACAAAAATGACAAAAATGACAAAAATGACAAAAATGACAAAAATGACAAAAATGACAAAAATGACAAAAATGACAAAATGACAAAAATGACAAAAATGACAAAAATGACAAAATGACAAAAATGACAAAAATGACAAAAATGACAAAAATGACAAAAATGACAAAAATGACAAAAATGACATCAAAAATTATAAAAATTACTAAAATGACAAATAGGCAAAAATTAGAAAATGAACATAAAATGCAAAAAATACAAAAGTTACAAAAACGACAAAAAAAAACAAAAATTACAAAAATTACAAAAATTACAAAAATTACAAAAATCACAAAAATGACAAAAAATACAAAAATTACAAAAATTACAAAAATTACAAAAATTTCAAAAATTACAAAAATTACAAAAATTACAAAAATGACAAAAATGACAAAAATGACAAAAATTACAAAAATTACAAAAATTACAAAAATGACAAAAATTACAAAAATGACATATTTTACAAAAATGTCTAAAATTACAAAAATTACAAAAAATACAAAAATTACAAAAATTACAAAAGTGACAAAAATTACAAAAATAAAAAAAATATTCAAAAATTACAAAAATGACAAAAGTTTCAAAAATTACAAAAATTTCAAAAAAATTCACAAAATATACGAAAATTTCAAAAGTTACAAAAATTATAAAAAATACAAAAATTACAAAAATTACAAAAATTACAAAAATTATAAAAATTACTAAAATGACAAATAGGAAGAAATTACAAAATGAACATAAAATACAAAAATTACAAAAGTTACAAAAACTACAAAAAATACAAAAATTAAAAAAATTACAAAAAATCACAAAAATGACAAAAACTACAAAAATTACAAAATTTACAAAAATTACAAAAATTACAAAAATTACAAAAATTACAAAAATTACAAAAATTACAAAAATTACAAAAATTACAAAAATTACAAAAATTACAAAAATTACAAAAATTACAAAAATTACAAAAATTACAAAAATTACAAAAATTACAAAAATTACAAAAATTACAAAAATTACAAAAATTACAAAAATTACAAAAATTACAAAAATGACAAAAATGACAAAAATTACAAAAATTGCAAAATTTACAAAAATTACAAAAATGACAAAAATTACAAAAATTACAAAAATTACAAAAATTACAAAAATTACAAAAATGACAAAAAATGACAAAAAATACAAAAAATACAAAAATTACAAAAATTACAAAAATTACAAAAATTACAAAAATTACAAAAATTACAAAAATTACAAAAATTACAAAAATTACAAAAATTACAAAAATTACAAAAATTTCAAAAATTACAAAAATTACAAAAATTACAGAAATTTCAAAAATTACAAAAATTACAAAAATTACAAAAATTACAAAAATGACAAATATAACAAAAATTACAAAAATTACAAAAATTACAAAAATTACAAAAATTACAAAAATTACAAAAATTACAAAAATTACAAAAATTATAAAAATTACAAAAATTACAAAAATTACAAAAATTACAAAAATTACAATAATTACAAAAATTATAAAAAATACAAAAAATACACAAAATGCAAAAATTTCAATAATTACAAAAACTTCAAAAATAACAAAAATTACAAAAATTTTAAAAATTATAAAAATTTCAAAAATTTCAAAAATGATAGCTAGTTAACGCCAATAATGTGTGAATATTCGCATGTCATGATTGGAGTAGATTCTGATCTGTGGGTGTATTTTGCGCTTGCCGAATATGCCTTTCAAAGAATGATTGTCATGTTCTTCAGTAAAATCTGACAGCAAAATTTCTATTAGGCTTAAAAAATTAATAAACTAAAAAGACGTTGTTGTTAAAGTAATATGAAAATGAAATTTGTTTATTTTTTTTTAACAAATATGCTCAAATGGATTAAAATTTAACAGTTGATTTTTTTGTGTACCTAATATACACAACTTTAAGGGTTTGAGTCCCTTTCTAGATTAGATCTCAGCTGAAGTAGGTAACCTTCACCCTAACTGACAAAGGGAGAGGAATGTTTAAAAACAGATTCCTCTCAGCCTTTACATATTTATTAACGGTATGTCTTCGTTTCGATCATAATAATTAGTTCATCCATTTTATGAGCCGATTTTGTCGGCTCAAATAAGTCTGAGGTTTAGCTTAGTTAATAGGAATGTATGTACATCCTCCAGTCAATGAGTTCCTTATCATTCCGAACATTCGTTTTGTTATTCTTCTTTGTTGTTGTTGTTTCGAATCGCATTCTTGACCATTTTTTTAGTTACTTTAAGTAGGAGCACAGAAGGATGATGAGGCAATCGATGTGCCGCTTTTCTTCCCAATCCCAATCAGTAATCGAGCATATTCGGTCCTCGCAAAATCAAACGAATCATAAAGGTGCTGCTGCCCCGGCTGCCATGGCTGTTGCCGGTGACCGACTTTAGGTTAGGGATGAAAGATTACGAATTATTCGTTTGATTTTTTTTTTTGTTTTTGTGCTCCAACGATTTGGCAACTGTCTCGGACGGAGGGAAGTAGTCTCACTGCCGTCGCCTATAATACCGATTTCCCGAGCTGACTTCCAGTTCATTGATTTCGATTCCGCCAAGAAGCGCGGTCTGCTGCATGTGGTTTTTTGGCGCGCCGCGTAAATATCAGTTCGTTTTCTAGAAAGGTTGTCGTTGTCGATTGTGATTTTCGGAAGTTTTTTTCCTCCGGTGAGGACAGTTGCCGCCAATCTGCCCGGCAAGGAAGTTGCGTTTTCGGTGATTTTGCTGTTCTGGGGGGTGTCTAGTCTAGTGGAGTGTGTTTGGCTCTAAGGAATACTGCATTCGTGCAAGTGCACTTTGAGTTTGAGTCGTCGTTCTGATTCGATCTGGGGGCCCTTGGGGGGAAATTCGATACCTTGGCCCTAGCAGTCGTGCATGAAGTGTGTTTGTGCGAAAAAAAAACAACAAACTAACTTACTAGCTGGGGGGAAGACGCGACTTGTTTCTGGGTTTGTCAAGAACGAACAGTATCGTTTCTGGGGAGAAGAGACATATTAGTTTTGTCATTTTGCGGTGTGTCTTTCAGAGTCAGTCGACGATTGAGGTTGGTATTTGTGCCGGAGACGGATTTTATGTAACGTAACGCAACGCAAGTAAGATATCTGAACTAGAACTCGAGCAGGGTGTTCGGGGTAATCGAATTAGGTCTCTTCTCTGGGTGGCTTGGTGTGGAGGCTTGAGCGTTGCGAGGAGTGGTTTTGTTCTGGTGAGGATTGATTTTGGTGAGCAAAACAAAAACATTGGCAAGTGAATCGGATTCAGTGTGGGTTGTGACACTCGAGGTAGTCGGTCATAGTCGGTGTTAGAATTGTGGCCTGGATTAGCCAGTCCGGGACGACTCAGCAGCGCGATGAGTAAGGTTGATGCAGAGGACAGTCCGGTGGAGATGTCGGTTGAGACGGTTTCCCCGACGGCATCGGATGTGGGATCGATGTCGGATTCCCCCGTTCGGACACAGGATCAGTTGAAGAAGAAAAAGAAACGTGGGCTGTCGTTCAAAAAGATCCGTAGCAATGCTCAAAAGTTGATACCGGGCAGGAAAAAGGGTGAAAAAGGAGAGGCTGAAGGTGAGTCGAGTCAGGAAGGTCCTCCTCCTTCGCCTCCGCCCACGCCTAAGCTGACAGAAATGAAGTCCACCGAAAGTCTGCCGGCAATCAAAGAGGAACAACCGCCCCTTCAGACAACCAAATCAATTGACGAGCTTAGCGGAGACCGGAAACCCAAAAAGGCACGGAAACCTAGTCGGGCGGCAAGTTTCGTGAAGAAGCTCGCCGGACGGAAGGCCAAAGTGGCTCCGAATCCAGCCAAACCGACCTCCGGAGAGGACGAAATGTCCGCCTCGACCTCGGAGACTCCGCTAAGCATCAAGCGACGAACTCCGGAGGGCGCAAATCTCAGCGTTTCGGAAACTAGCCTTTATGAGCCTGGTGGCGAGAAACCCGTTGAATCCTTCAAGATCGAACAACTCGAGCGGGAACCCAAAGTCGTGCGAACTATTTCACCCAAAAGAACCGAAATGAAACTCACGCTGATCAACAACCAACAGCCATCCGAAAGTAGCAGCACCGAGGGAAGTTCTAAGGCTTCTTCCGTAGGAGGTGTACAATTACAATCGACGGCGGCTTCAATGAATGCTGCTCCCTCTCCTTCACTTTCGTCATCGTCCTCGGCGGCCTCTCCTTCCCTCTCGCCGCCCTCCAGTCCCCAGACATCGGCCGGCACTGGCGAAGTTGATAAAGCGACCCGACCAACCTCATCAGTCGCAAGTGTTGGTGAGTCGAGTTCGGATGCTACTGCTGCTGCCAGTGCCGCCAATATCAGCTCCGAAAATCCTAACCCAATTAGCTTGGATCGCCCAACGAAAGTTATAACGACGGCCATCGACGGAAGCATCGCCATTTCATCCAACAAGGAAGTGATTAGGCCGACCACAACCGGAACCACCATCAGCCAGCTGCTCAGTGGAGACTACATTGCGGAAATAAACAAATTTTCTATCGAAAAAATAAGTACCGTTGACAAGAGTCTCATCACACCAACCCCAAGGGAAAGATTTTTCCAATCGCCGCTAAACGGAAACGCAACCCAACTACAATCACCCCAAGATCCACCGGAAGCCGACAACGTCATCGAAACGCTCGAAGTCGACGATAATACCCTCAAAGTCGACGCCACCCCACCGGAAGAATCTCAACCCCAGCAGCCACCACCACAGCCAGCAGCAACAACAACCTCATCCGCCACCTCCCGATTCAAAAACATTTTTATGAAGAAGGATACACAGAAAAAGTCCTCAGCCTCCACACCGAGCACCTCCACCGGCTCTTCCTCCTCCAGCAGTCCCCCGACCCCGGCACAACAACAACAACAACCGGACCCACCCGGAACCAACCTCCCGAAAAAACCAACCTCCCCCACAACAACAGTCCGGACCCAAGAAGCCGCCAAACCTTACCAGCTTGGAAATAACATCAAAAACCCCAATCTCCCGGGCTTCAAATCCTCAGAACCCAATTCGCTATTAGAAACCTCGGAAAAACCGGACCCAATCGTATTCAACATCGGCAGCAAGGTCCGACCGAATCGCACCTCCAGCGCCAAACAACCTTCGGAAGGTTCCAAACTCCTAGCAACCGATATTCCAGTCGCCCCCCTTTCCGGCAACTTTAACGCATCCAAATCTCTCGAGGAGTCTTCGTCACTGTCCGCGGCCGACGGTCCTCTCAGTGAAAACTCGCGCCGGCGGATCGCGTACGTTGCGCAGCCGACGCTGTTTACCCCGGAGGAGGAGGAACTGGCCCGGGGCCGGCCATCGTTGGCGTCTAGTGCCGGAGGGGGAACGGCAACCGAGGGTGACTTTTCGATCGAGAAGTCCAGTGATTTTCTGGAAGCGACAGCAACCGGTAAAATGTCACCCCACGGAGATCTGCTGCTGGACAAGGGTAGCGAGAATTTGGTGAGTGTTGTTGTGTTTTGGGGTGGGAAAATTGTGAATTAAACGTAAAATTTTTCTAGTGATTTCGGTGATAATAGTTTTACGATTTACAAAAGTGAAGTTATTTCTAGAAAAAAATTAAAAAAGCATAGTTAAGGTTATGAAAAAGAGGTTATCTTCGGGAAAAGTGTATTTCTTTGTGAAGGCTGATCGAGAACAACAGAGACGCCGAATACTTTGAGTGTTAGAAGAAATTGCATTTTCAATTTTCAGAACAACTTTGTAGTTAAGTTTCGATGTCTTTATGGCTTTCGAAAAAAATTAATTCTATTGGCTCTAATATGTGGTATTGATTTTAAAAGTCGTCTGCTACGTACGTGAATCGTCGGAAAACTTTTGAAATTTATTGGATACTTCTTCCAATATGCGCTGCCAAAAAAAAAGATCATTTTTGCAAGTTCATTGTGTGGATAAACTCGGAGAAACCACGTGCACATTCAACCTGTTTTAACTCTACGCATCAAACCGCGGTCGCCTTTGCATATAAGCAAACTTATAGGCGTTCGGTTCGGACCGTTGACTGCTATGTTCATTTTTTTTTATGAAATTCCATGTCAAACTAAGATAAACTGTTAATATTCACAATTGAAAAATAAAAGAAAAAGAATGTCAATCAAAATAAGATATTAATCCAGATGAAGGATATTTAAAAAAAAAAACAAACTTTGAGTAAAAAATAATAACTGGATGAAATATGAAAGTCGCGTTGATTTATGTTTAAGTTATAACTGAGATATGCTCTCCTGATCGGGTATGGATACTGAAAACCTGATTTGTTCAATTGAATGCAACCCGTACGAACGGCGGAGATGGGCCCTTGGCCTACCTTCGTATTATTTTTTATTCCAAAAATCATTCCCAAAACCAATTTTTTCCCAAAATAACCCTTATTTCAGATGGTATCTGCGAAAAAGTTAGTCAAAGGCAGTAGTTAAATAGTTAATAGAATAGTTAAAAAAAAATTGGACGTACATGGGTAGTTGAAAGTGAATATAGCGATGGAAAGTGAACTGACTTAAGAGTGTTAAATGTCTAGTAAGATAACTATCCCAAATCCACACCAATTTGTAACACTTGTATCGTAGCTACACTTTAGATACTTGTCAAATTGGCTTGACATATCAAAACTTGACACATTCCAGTTCAAAGAAATTTTAAATTAAATTACTTCTATCTCAATTAAACAACTTTGATTTTATTTCATTGACACAGCTTAAAGTTTTAAATAGATAACTTTTTTTTCCAAATTTTTCTCCAATAGAGTATGACATCCAAAATGGCCATGTCGAAATTCAAAAGCCGACCATGTCACTATGGGGTTTGAGGCGGCAAAAATTTAAAAACTGAACTTTATCGGATCGCTTTTTTTATTTTTACTAGTTAATAACTTAATATTTGACTAAGATATTCCCAGTTTTTCAATTCATTATCTTGAATACTGAACGCACCACAGACATCAGACTTTGAAAAATTGAAAAATTTATGTCATGAAGAAAAAAAATTAAATCACATATATTTATATGGAAAACATTGTTTTTCTCTTAAATTTAAAGTACGCCATATTAAAAGCTATCATTTCAATCTTTCAAAAATTTTACACACTAAAGTAATCTATGATAAAAATAAGTAAATAATTATTACTTTGATTTATCGGCCTAGCGGTGAAAAGTGATGTCCTTTTTAGTAGGGACATCTAAAGATTATGAAATTTTTTATATAGATGGATAGAAGGTTAGAAGAAATGAAAGATGGTGAAAATGAGCGGGTAGAATTTGTCTAGAAGCATTACCATCACATACCAAATTTTTGTTCCTCACGAGCCTACTACTATGAAGTGGTAGATGCAGATAGAGTTGCATCTACCACCACACATTAGTAGGCTTAGCGTGGTCCGCCCCACAAGCGAGAACTTGTAGTGCGGACGAACAAAAAGATGGTATGTGATCGCTCAGATAAGCTCCCTTTAACTCAGAAACGCATCTATCGATGTTTAAGTCTTCTCAGTTTGTTATCTTCGCATTCGTTACATGCGGGGTTTGCATGCGAAACGGTACGGTCGATAGTCTGATAGTGACCAACCACCGATGCTATGATGTCGTGTTTTTATTTCTTTTTGGCCAAAGTTATTTAATTTTATGAAGAGATTAACCACCGTAATTTTTGTTTGTTACTTTGATTTATCGGCCTAGCGGTGAAAAGTGATGTCCTTTTTAGTAGGGACATCTAAAGATTATGAAATTTTTTATATAGATGGATAGAAGGTTAGAAGAAATGAAAGATGGTGAAAATGAGCGGGTAGAATTTGTCTAGAAGCATTACCATCACATACCAAATTTTTGTTCCTCACCCGCTCATTTTCACCATCTTTCATTTCTTCTAACCTTCTATCCATCTATATAAAAAATTTCATAATCTTTAGATGTCCCTACTAAAAAGGACATCACTTTTCACCGCTAGGCCGATAAATCAAAGTAACAAACAAAAATTACGGTGGTTAATCTCTTCAGTAAATAATTATTTTTTCCAAAAGTCAAAAACTTTAACGCCTTGCCGAAAAAAATCCCCGCATTTCCCCATACTCTTTTCACTATCAAGATCTAGTTTAAAGTCCTAAAAATACAATGAAAGAGATTCCAGGCACCTCAAAGCACCGTTTTTGAGTTATAGTCAAATAAAGCAGAAAATATCATGCAAATGGGTAATTTTTACCCATTAATCAGTATAAATTCAACAAAGTTGATGTTGGTTTGTCAAAAAAATGTGTCTCATGATTGATCAATCATTTCACACATTTTTCTCTTGAGTTTCATGAAATGTGTTGATGATATTTATCATTTAATGATCAAAACCCGGTTTTCCAAAGAAATAAAAAGTAGGGTCAAAAATAACATCAAGCATCCTACTTTAAAAGTTGTTTATACAAAACTAGCTGACCCGGTAAACTTCGTTTTACCTTTTTAAGTATAAATCGTAATAAATGTTTTATTTCATCTACACGTCCTTAACTGCACCGTGCTCGCGAATAGATTCTTATGGAAATCGTAACAAATAAAGTTGAATTTGTATTGGGACCACCTTCCATAAAAAGTGAGATTCTTGAAAATATTATACAAACCATCTCTGACCCAAAAAACCCTCGGATACCAAATTTCGCTTCATTCCGACCGACCATTTATACGTGATGTTGTTACAAAGAAAACGCCTCCATTTTTATATATAAGATTTTTGTATGAATTTATTTTAAGTCAGTTAAAATAGTAATTTTCATACCAAATTTTCAAAAATTACAAAATAGTCCAAAACACCTAATCATACTTTTTGCTGCCTCATTGTATGGCCTACATTTTGTACGTTTTGTTGATTGACCCAAATAATGCCGGAACAAATTTAAAATCCTTCTTTTGTCGCTCGGAGTTATATGTAAATTGAAATAAATTGCACAAAAGATTGTATGCAACTAAATTGCAAACACTATCATTGCAGAAAACCTATAAATCAAGTATTTTTATCGAAAAATTCAATAAAATCAAGAAAACAAAAGGTGATAAAACTCCCATCTTCAACAATCCGTTTTTTGCTCTGTAATGTTTTGAATATTTGATAAATTTTTCAAAATTTCCATAAAATACATCAAACTTTATTTGCTCCCCCCTTCGGGTTTTTTGGAAATTTCGGAGGGGGGGGGGGGGAAGAGGCTGAGGTGACAAAAGAAGAAATTGATATTTTTTCCGGCCTAATTACCTGTGAAAAAATTCAAATCGGATGTTACTTTTTTGTTTTTTGTCGTTTTACCATCTTTATGGCATTCGCGACTTTATCAACGTTACAGTTGGCGGATCGTTATTGAAAAACTTATCCGGTACAACTGTGTTCGATGTTTACTCTTGGGCTCGAACTCGCGGACATCGGCTCAGGAGACAAAAGATTTATAAATTAGCTATATCACAAGCCCGATTTAGATGTTGCTGAGAGCTTGCTTGAGCTTGAGAGTTTGCTAGATGCTGTTTTGCATAAAACATACCATTTTTCTAAAATAATTAAAAATTATCCATTTTTAATTTTTATCATAACTTTGAATGATGCAAGTATGTGTAGCTATTTTTTATTGCATTCGATTGATGTAAGCTATGTTTAAGAGACAAACAAGTTTTGGGCAACGCTGGGTTTTTTCTATGAGTCCCAAAAGTTGGAACCCTTAGAAAAAATCATTAAATTTTTATTTTTTATTTTTTAAATAAAACGTACAAAAATAAAAATAAATTACATATTTTTTACACATTGTTTTCTAACCGTGTTAAAATGAAAAATATTTCAAAAAGAACCTTAAAAAAATAAGCTTTTAAACTATCTATTGAAAATTGATGTAGCTTTTTTTTCATAGAAGAAAAAGTGATTTGAATATTATTGGATCAAAAGTATATTTTTCAGAATTTTCTAAGTCTGATGTCTGTAAAACGATTAGTATTTATGATAATGATCTGAAACATTGAGGATATAATAGGAAAATATATTGCTACGATCTGGCATATGACAAATATCATTATACGATGAAGATCATTTTTGACTTTTAGCCGCCTCAAACCCCATACTGCACAAAATTGATGCTCTTTATTTGAACGTCAATAATAGCGCCGGCCACGTCCTAGTAGTCAATGGATAGATAGGAAAAAAGAGAAAGAGATGAAAGATCTATTTTGTGCTTTAGGACCGATGTTAACCCTGCATCCTAGCAAAACAAATTTTGTTGGAAATGGGGTGAAGGAATTGACTGGGAGACGTTTTTGCCAGGTGTTTTAATTCTACTGCTTACTCCAAACCTCCAAACAAGTTGCATATTTTTATAACTGTGTCATGTTGTAATATAAAAATAAATTACAGGGTAGAAGCACTAGTTATTGAACAGGTACCAGATGTTGAACACTAGTGAAACATAAACCAATTAAAACAATTATATACGGTATAAAAATAAAACAAAAATCGTGGTGCCATTGTTTAAGCATTTGTTTCCTCTGTTCAAATTTTTATCAAGAATTTCGCACTCTAAGGGCCACAATCTGCGAAACTTGAATATTCATTCAAATTTAGATATGATATTTTGGCTAGAAAACAAGCCATTTTTAATTGGGGAGAAAAAATGGACAAAAAATCAAATAAAACTTTATAGTAATTTCATAGCTGTTCTCCAATAAGTCTTCTTTAAGGGGGGGGGTAGGGTCTAACGGGTATAAAAAAACACCATTTCCACGATTTTTTTCTTGAGCTATCGTTCAAACAAATGTATTCAAATTTTTTGCATTATACAAAGCATTGTTAAAAGAACATTTAGTAATTTTTTCGTAGAAAAATATTTAAAAATGAGCCGGTGACGGAGCATTTTCGAGGATGCCTTTTAGAAAACAGGATTTGCGGTGGACACTGTATCTCAGCCCAGAATCATCTGAAGTCAAAAAATCAGAGCAAAATATTTTTAATGGGTGTTTTTCTGGACCCCAACGTTTTTATTTAACTTAAAAATATATTTATGAAAATTTTGTGGCTGTTGGAAGTAAAAACTACGATTTTTCACTTAAAAATCCGCCATTTTTCACCTGTAAAATCTCCCCAAAGTTAAAAAATCAAAAAAGAAAAACGTTGGGGTCTGGCATTTTATATGTAGAAAATATGTTCCAAATTTGAAAAGAATCGGATAAGTAGTTTTCAAATGACGATGTCCACGGACTTTCAAAATGTGCTTTCGAGAAAAACGCGTTTGAAGTTTCTGCTCTTGCTTTCTTGCAGTATTAGATAGGAGGAGATAAAGGCCTATAACTTCTACAGTTTTGCTTCAATTGACTTGAAAATTTGACACAACATTCTTGAAATGTTTTACAATAAGAAAATAAAAAAATAAAAAAATCGATTTTTTGAAAGTGTTAGACCCTACCCCCCCCTTAAAGATTTCTGAAAGAGTAACAGCCTTTATCATCTCGACTTTCTTAAAATTTTACAAATTAAAGTGTTCAATCATTGGATCACAGAAAACGCCAATGTTTCAATTATTGAACGTTCAATCTTGCAATACTCGTTTCTTAAAGAAATGCATGCACCAGTTATTGAATAAACAACGGTTGGTGTTTGAAAATATAAACAAACTGTTTCTTGGTTGCTAGGTCAACCAAAATCGCTCCTTCAAACGATACTATCAAGCGAAATACTACTAAATATATATGAACACGTAAACAATGTTTACGTGTTCAATAATTTGAACATTGCCTGTTCAATATTAGAATCATTTTGTTCAATAACTGTAACAAAAACAATTTTGAATAAAAAGCCTTAAATAATGATTTTAAAACATATTTCCGCGAAAAACATGTCGATTCGAAGCTGTGGAGCAAGCTTAAGCTACACTAACAAAATTTCATCCAAAAAACCTCTCGTTATTTCTTGTGGGCCACAAATCCGCTGAATCCCAAAGATGGTGTTCAATATATAGTGTTCTTACCCTACACTAAATAAAAGCCTTGACAATCAAAGTAAACGTTTTTTTTTTTCTAAAGCATTGTGGAAACGACATTTTCTAGGACATATTGATGGTTTTTAAATTTTGTTATGCTCTGTAGCCTACACTGCCTACACTAAGAGGCAAATTGTATCTTAATGTGCATAAAATTAACAATTCATTCAAAAAACTACATTTAAATGTATTTTGTTTTTCATTAGCGAATACGTAAAATATCTCTACATGCCATTAAATGATTAGCACAAGAGATGTACCGAAAATTCGTCCGGCCGAATACTACCCAAAAACCGTTAAGCCGAATATTCGGCTTACCGAATAGTTGAATATTTATTTTTAAAATTATACTAGCTGATCCCGTACGAACTTCGTTTCGCTTTAAATCATTGGTACGTCAAAATGAGTTTAGAAAATGAATTCGAAACATTCTTTCGACAATTTTGGGGAAAAAATTCAACAGTGTTTAAAGTCGCTACTGTTACTATTACTTGAAATTCAAATTAAACGGTTGATTGGCTTTTTATTAAAATTTATGTGAGAGTGTTTTCTTCTCGATCGGTTGCAAAATCTAGACATTATGGCAGAAACATGTACTATTTGTTTATGTGCACGACTGTTTTGCTTGACCTTCACGCTTAAATTGGTATCAATTAACTGCCTCCAACAAAATTATTGCACAAAACACGGAACTTTCAATGAAACCCTCTTTTTCTGTCCCATGGCCCGAAATTCGATAATTGAAACCAATTTTACGCTCCTCAAAACTCCCTTTTGCCATGGACGGCCTTTTTTTGACCACGATTCAAAACTTGACACCTGAAATCAATTATCTTTTCTGTTAACCTCCCATGTGTCAATTTTCATTACAATTCTATGCTCAATCAAGATAATATCGTAAAATCAGTGAACAGATAATAACCCCTTTTGCCGACCCCTGAGTCAAGATTTGAAACCTGAAAGCAAAAGAACGTCCCTCAAAACTCCTATGCGGAAATTTTCATCTCAATCCAATGTAGAATAACGTCAAAATCGCAAAAACATTAAAGTTGGGTATGGACGACTCCTTCAGCCAACTTCTGATCCGCAATTCGAAACTTGAAATCGATTGCTCGTCTCTCAAAACACTCATGTGCAAATTTTCATCACAATCCGACGGAAAATAACGTCAATAACGTGAAAACAATATTTGTCTTGTATGGACGACCCCCTTCAGAAGGGGTCGTCCAAAAATCTAAAAACATTTTTCATCATTCCTGGTCCTAATGAGCATCCATGCCAAATTTCAGATCTCTAGCTCTTAAGACGGCTGAGTCTATAGAGGACAAACAAACAAACAAACAAACAAACAAACATACAGATAATTGCTTTTTATATATATAGATTAAAACAGACTAGTTAAATTATTAAAATGATTTTGAATAATTTATAGAATACCTAAAAGCTAAACAATCGTCAAAAACGCATGGTTTCAGTAAAACATCGTATCCTTGTATCTTTCACTGTTGATCGTACAGGAGAATGTTGACAAGTATCGCTGAATACTTTGATTATCATTTATTCTAGGTTTTGCTTGCTGGCTTGCTGAATATAAAAATAAATGCCATTCTGCTTATAACTAAATATGTATTAGCAACGTAGGTTTTAGATGAGGAATGGAGTTCCCAAGTAACACTTAAAGTTTAATAGCGCGCTACTAGATTAAGTTTTGGTTTTATAAGAGGCTTGGGGAGTTCTACAAATCTATCAATGTTACTTGGATTAATTCTTTATTCACTACTTCAGTGAGGTCCTTACAGAGTTACACTCTACACTAGCGATTGATAGTTCGTTCAGCAACCGTCAATGGACGAATTTTCCAATCGTGGGTTTCAAAAGAATGTTTGTAAGGAATCTTGAATTAAATTTTTAATGGGATGTTTCATCTATTTTCCAATAAGAAGATCTTCAGAAAATTTTCAACATTTTTAATATAAATTGAAAAATAAAGAGTTTTGATGTTTTCAGGTTAACGGTTTATTATTAACTAACTTATAAAATACAACTTATAGGCAAGACCCTGTTTACAGTAGTAACAAGTAACTATGTTTGTTACGATGAACATACAAGGAACATCTAATCAACTGTTTTCTGTGATTCTAACTTTGTCTTAATTGCTCTCTAAAACTAGTTTTTCAATTTGCCGATATGCCATAAACTTAGAAAAGAATATATCCAGCATCCAGCATCAAAATAAGATAACAACTTTAACAAAACAACACAATCTAAGAGCAAGTTCACTCGTGTTGGAAGAAAGTGGTACAATATTTGACACTTGTAGCACATTTTGAAAATTTTACAATGCAGAACATTTTTTGCTGCCGTCAAATTTATTTGCAACACTGTTTCTATTTCAGGCGTATCTGATATAAATCCAATTATTTTTGCATCGCAGCAGGCGAAAAATGACATAGTGTTGTAAAGAAAATTGACGACCGCGGATCTTTTTGGGATGAATAAACCCATTGGGGGCCGTTCAGATACCACGTGGACAGAAAAATGAGATTTTTGACCCCCTCCCCCCCCTCCGTGGACAAGCGTGGACATTTGGCAAACCCCTACCCCCCTCCCCGGATGTCCACGTGGACAAATTTGACGAGTGACAAGTTTTTATTTTTGATACCTATAATTTGACAGTTAGATAACACCACTTTTCGCCTTTTTGTTATAAAAATGTTATGCTTGATATAAAAAAAAATTAAAAATTTTAAATTTCGTAATTATCATATTTATCACTTGCTTTCAAGTAACTACTTATTGTTGAAATTTAAACTGGAAAGGTTTGCCATTTTAAGATTTTGGTTTAAACATCTTAATATTTATTTACCTTTAGATAATATTTTGAAAGTAAGTATGTCCACGTGGACATGACCCAAACCCCTACCCCCCTCTCCATGGACAAGCGTGGACATTTCCGTACCCCCCTCCCCCCCCTAAGTTGTCCATGTGGTATGTGAATGGCCCCTTGGGCTTAAAATCCCGGAAAAAAAAGACCGCAGATCTTTGAAAAAAAAATAGACATTGTAAAATTTTCAAAATGTGCTTGAATTGTCAAAATTTCTACCATTTTCTTCCAACACGCACGAGTGAACTTGCTCTAAGTAGAAAATTCATTTTAAGATTTTACTGGTTGTGCACTGAGTAGCAACAGTTTTTATCGGTCATGTCTGTTCCCTATAGACTCGGAAACTACTGAACCGATTTGCGTAAAACTTGCCAGGTGGGGGTATTGGAGGCAGGGGAAGGTTCCTATTATGGTTTGAGACCCCTCCCTCTCTCATGAAGGGAGGGAAGGGCCTCCCAAACAAAAGACAATTTTTTGCATAACTCGAGAATTAATCGAGGAAATGAAACCAAATTTGGCATCAAAAAGTATTTGAGTACGAAAAATACTTTTTCTATGTGAAACAATTCCTTTCTTGCAGTAGGATGATAGAATTGGGAATATAGGAAGAAAAGAGGAGGCTAACATTTAACTTTTTTTTTTAACAAAATCCGAGAAATGGACAAAACTTAACATGGAAAATCGTTTTCTACTATTGTTATAGACCCTTACGCTTTACAGTGTTGAGAGGGAAGAAAAGGAGGAGCTTTCATATACATTTTGTTGTAAAGCTTAAAAACTTATAAACCAATGGAACTATATTTGATAGAATAGGATTATTGGGAACGAAAAAAAAATGGGTAGGGGAAAGGTTTCCTAAATGGGCCTATCGGGTTAAATGACCCTACGGCTGTTTGATGAAATGGCTGACTAGACAGCTTATCTGACCAATGCATTTTGAGGGTGATACGCTTAGAACATAAGGCAAGAAAGAATTTTATGAATTTACAAACTCAAAAAAATTTAAAAAATCATACAAGGTTTTGATACATTTTGATGTAATATTTCGACTTTTAGAAATTATACGTAAAGAAGTTTAAAACAAAAACTAGGATGGTTTTTGTTTCTTACTCAAATGAACTTAAGAAATTCAACATATTTCAGCTTTTGTGGACATTTAATAATGATTATATAGTGGAATAATAGAGTGTTTTTGTATGCCCCCATCATGTTTGTAAAATGCCTCCATCCTAAAATAACAGGTTAAATAGAATAAATATATGATTTTTATCATTGAATCTTCAAATCTAAGCTCTAAATAACATCTTAAAAAAGAATTGAAGATCTAAAAACAGATTTGATAAAGTTTTTCTCATGGATGAACTGCCTCCATAGTATGGCAACCCTAACTTTTGTTTTATTCCATAAAATTATAATATACATAGATTTTTATAAAACTTCAGCTTTGCCGTACGGAAATTATTACTTTCTAGCAGTTTCAATGAAATTATACGGAAATATTGCCCAAAAAACAGAAAATTTGTACAAAACATAAATAGGCGCATTTACCCCGCACGGTTTGAGGTTCGGCATTTTAGACAACACTTATAATAAAATCATTTTCTTGGAAACAGAAGAAAATTTTAACATAAAAAATACTCCAATGTATAGAAAACAGATGCCTTCACACATGTGTATAGTTTTTGTACACATATTCAATGTGATATTTGATTAAATCAGTGTTCTGCTTAATAGGCGCATATAGCCCGATCCTCCCCTATTAAAGATCACGACCCCCATTGAGCAGGGTTAAAGGAAAGGACAGGGGAGAAGACCCTCTTATCAGTTTTTTAGCAAAAATGCAGAACATATCAAGCAAAAAAAATCATATTTCTTAAGTTAGATTGTTTGCGAACGATTAGTTTGAGACACTCCAGACAGATTAAAATTATCAGATCTTTAACACAAATTTATAGATCAAGATTTAGAATATTAGTTTAAGTTATCTTTGTGTTGCAATTCGAAACTCCAGCTGCAGCTCTCATTTTATAGCGGTTGCTTATGAATTATGTCATAATTTGATTTAAAATAATACCAACAAAACAATAAAAATTTGAATAATTTTTGAAAATATCATTTGATTTTGAAAGGTGTAGCAAAGCACACCGGGTCAGCTAGTTTTAAATAAAAACCTGGCAAAATCCTGGCATTTGATTTCAAAATTGACGAACAAAAACCGGGAAATATCCGGGCAAATTTGGTGAAAACTTGAAAATCACTTAACAAAAATCAAGTAAAAAATTTAAAACAATTTTTTTTCGTAAAATTCCCTCCACAGGTTTTAAATTCTTTTCAAGGCTTCTTAAAAAACCTTTCATGATTATTTTTATAAAACTGGCTCAGAAAATTTCGTTATGGAGGCATAAAAAATTACAATACAATTTGTTTTTTTTCTGTTTAATTTGCCAAAAAAAGTGAATAAATCCGGACAATATCCGGGCATTTTCAATGAATCCGGGCAACCGGACCGGGCGGGACTGTTCCCAAATTGTGTATTAAATATCCTGGAAAACCCGGGTAAAACCGGAAATCTGGTTTTCATAAATTTGAAGATTACCCTTGTGAAAAACTTAATTTCAGATACTTTATAAATATACTAATGGGTAACATTAAATTTTGAGAGAATTGATCAGAATATAAACCGCATCTAAGGACAAGGTTCGGTAATTAGGCCACTTTTATCAAATTTTGCCTTCCTACACCTCTAGCTACAAAGAGGTCTTTTTAGGGCAAAGTAGTTTTTCAAGGTCTTCCAGCTGAAGTATTTGACACCTGTTTGTTAAACATAGGTATGTCAAAATGTCATCATTGCATATTGTTAGATCAGTAAACATTTTGAATAAAAAGTTGTTAACAGTGTGGTTCTAAACAAAATAGATTGCAAAACCAATGTCTTTAGATCTTAGTTCATTTAGAAATGGGACAGTTATGTATGCGCGTATCTTGAAAACCATTCGTATTATCAAAAAACATTCTGAGAAGCAAAGTTAGGTCCTCTTATCGTTATTTAAGGAAAAATATATAAAAAAAAATTTATTGTTTTTTGTAAGAAATAATTGTCCTTTTTTCTTGGTATCTCCCATCAGTCGGCCGACGCACACTTTTTTCAGTTACTGTATTGATCAGAATTTTCCAGTAACTATCGATGATTTAGGTTAATACATCCTTCTTCTTCAATTTTCGCTACTGTTTTGTTCAAAACTTCTTATTTGGGAGAAACTGAAGATAATATAGTGGATTCAGCTGTCTTGAATTTACCAAAATTTGATTATTGTTGTGCCACTAAACACGTTTTTACTGGAATGTCAGCTGGAAAAATAAGACAATCATAAAGCAGAATCATCACAAGACTCAATTCAAATTAAAATTGATTAGTTGAATTCGTAAACTGGGCAGATTTCAATCAAGGCTACTCTTTTTAAGCTATTAAAATCATTGAAATTCAAAGTTTTCGTCACGAAAATTTTGTTTTTTTTTCGCAGGAGCAAAGTTTTGCCAAATCATGATATTTTTCCTCAAACAACTAGCAAATGTAAACTTTATTTTGCTAAGGACCTTAACAGAAGCAGAGATGTTTAAAAAAATAACTGTCGTAACTTGTGAAACATTGTTTATTTCGCAAGTTTTGTCATCCATCAAAACTTTTCGGTCGCAATGGCTCGGCACCGGCTACCCAGCTTTTGAGCTCTGGAACTAGAAAAACTAGTCTTTTAGGGTAAACTAAGCCTTAACATTTGCTGAGCAACACTTCTTGTCCCTCAGGAACAAATTTTCTGGAAATTTCAGAGAACTACGTAGAATTTTTTCGATAATTCATAATTTACAGTGCTGGTTAAAGCCTGGTATTCCCTGATGATCTTTACCCGTAGTGTCATGTTCATGACTTTTACACTCGATTTGAACTTTGTGGACATTCTTGACAGTGTTTTTTGATACTTTTTCACCACTCAAGTATAGGTATTTTAGGTATACTCAACGGTTTTGTTATCTCTCGATTTCATAAAGGTGAATCCTTGCAAGATCAACAAATAGAATCTTTATTGACTTGCTTTGTGATCATAGACTTGAATAATGATGCTGAAGAGTTCAGGCTCCATAGAGTGCCTTCAACAAAACGGAATTTATAAAAAGGTGCCCGTAGATTTCCGCATTTATAACGGAGTTCTTTTTTCTGCTCCCACAGAACATGGCAGCGCCGACGGAGAAGCACGAGCACCTGTACAAAATCCTGGTCATTGGCGAGCTGGGTACCGGGAAGACTTCATTCATCAAGCGCTACGTCCATCAGTTCTTCACCCAGAGCTACCGGGCCACCATTGGCGTCGACTTTGCTCTGAAGGTGCTCAACTGGGACCAGAACACCATCATCCGGCTGCAGCTGTGGGATATTGCCGGTAAGAAACATCCCTGGAATTTTTTTTCTGTAAATGGTTAATGTAAATTTTTTATTGACAAATTTAGGTCAAGAGCGATTCGGCAACATGACCCGGGTCTACTACAAGGAAGCGGTCGGTGCATTCATCGTATTCGACGTGACACGAAGTGCGACCTTCGATGCCGTAATCAAGTGGAAGAACGATCTGGACGCCAAGGTTCAACTTCCGGACGGCAAGCAGATTCCCTGCATATTGTTGGCCAATAAGGTGAGCTATTCAGGTTTTTTTTTTAAATTTTAGAAATGGTTTTAATGATTCAAAATTTTCTTTTGAACAGTGTGATCAACCCAAGCAAGGTATGGTGACGACACCCGCAAAACTGGACGAATACGTGAAGGAGCATGGGTTCGCCGGCTGGTTCGAAACGTCCGCCAGGGACAATATCAACGTTGAAGAGGCTGCCAAATCTTTAGTCACTAAGGTCTGTGATTGTCTGTAATGCTTATCCGCTATTTTCTAAATTACCTTGTTTTTCCTTAATCAGATTCTGATGAATGACAAACAGATCAGCGCCGGCGAAATCGTCGAATCGGACCGGTTCACTTTGGGCCACTCGAGACCGGACGCCAATCAGAAGAAATCCTGTGCCTGCTGACGATCCATCCACTTTTACAAAAACACACAAATACACCGAGAGACACTCATGGAAAAGTCCAACGCCGGAACCAATACACAGCAGCATGTCCGGCATCATCTTGAAGATGGCAGCACATGTCATTGGAGCGCCACGTTATTGCGTCCCTTAGCATCTTGGTTTTGTCGTGTTTGTTTTGCGTTTTAAGCTCGATATTTTGTCTATTCTTTTATATTTTGTTTTAAATAAGTCTCACTGATTCATTTTACAATTTGATGCAATAATTTTACAACACATAAAAACCGTGTATCACACACACACAGACTCAAAAAAAAAGAAACACATCCATAGCTGTAATACAAAAGTTGATAGTGCAAACTAGCAGAAAAAACGGAACAAAGCGAACGCTTGCCAATAGTCCAACGCTTGGTTTTGGAAACATAGTGTGAAATTCTCTACTTAAATATAAAAATACAAACTTTTCTAGATGGCAAAAGAAGGAAGCTTTACGCTTTGAGATATTCCAAATTATACAAAAAAATATACATATTTATGTTATACACATGCCAAAAAGAAAAAAATCTATGTATGTATTGAAGCTGCTAGAACAAAAAAGAAAACGAACGACCAATGGAATAAAAACAAGAGTTGTTTGTGTCAAAATATATGTTCAAGTCCGTGTAGCTGTCCAGCGAAACGTAACCGCCATTAAGCAAACGAGTAAAAAAAAAAACAAAAAAAAACAGAAGCTATCCATTTTAAGAACCGTACCATTGTTAAGATGAAATGAAAAATGCCTACAAAATTTTAACGTATCATTGTTGAATAAACTATGTGACAGTTGATTGTCTATAAGCAGGTGCTTTTCTTGTTTCTATATCACAGCTGGCAAGAGAGCTTTTTCTGAATCATGAGTAATGAGATTTTTAAATTTACTCGTGACGGAAATATTTTTTTATTTGTGAAATTTCAAAAAACTATCGTTTTTAAAGTAGATATTCTACATTTTCACAAAAAAAATTATTTTCACAAATTTTTAAATAATAGACATTTATTTTTTATTTAAACATCAGTTAAACATGAAAATACATTCAAATAAGAAGTAAAAGCCATAAAATCATTAAAAAAAAAAACTTTGATCAAGGATTAAGGACCCGAAATATTGCTTATCTTACGTCAAAGTTGCACATCTAAGCGAAGTGTGTTTTGGCTTTTATGTCCCAGAAAAAAAGAAAACTTCGTGAAAAATTTGACCAAAACACTATTTCAGCAAAAATGTTATTGAAAATCAAGTTCAAGTTTCATCAAAACTGATCGAATGCCTCATACAAATCATCAAACCTTTCCTTCCATGGTAGCACAGGTGATCCACAACTTCGCATATCTCGCATTTGAATTGGGTGCTTTGGATCAACTCCATTTCCTCACCGAATGTGCAGATATTAATGAATAATCATTGCACAAAATTTGAAGAAAATCGATTAACTAGTTTTTGCTCTGCAGTTGGATTTTTTTATAATTTAAATCAAATCGTTATTTGATGTTCAATAATTTCACAAGTTTTCATAGTTCTCCTCAAATAAAAATACTGATGTGCAGAAGATTGTTTGTGTAAGCAAAACCAAATCATGGTTTGAAGAGAGTAGGCGTTGGTTCGATTGCAACGCACACGTTTTTTCGTCGTTCGGGAAAATTTGGTTTATTTTTCAATTTGAAGAGTGAAACTTATAGTAAACTTTGAGAAAGAAGACTGATACCGGATGGTCCACGTGTTTGTGCAACCACAACTAGAATTGGAGGGCGTTAACCTGTGTTTTTTTCTAAGCCCATTTGAGAGAGCGTATAACACGAATTTCCAGAGGATTCTTTTGCTGGAAAAATTATGAGTATTGACCTGTGTTGTGTGTACCAAAAATTATGAATCTCTAGCTCAAAATAGTTTCTGGTTTGAAACGTTGAAGTTTCGAATCGTGTTAAGAAGAAGTGATCGTGATCTCCCAGGAGAGCAGTCGATTATTTTTTTTGCTTCGCGTGTCCGTTGAATCGTCGAACGGACACGGGAAGGAACGAATTCGGTTGGAAAAGTGCTGGGAAAGTGACGGAGTCCACGATATTTCCAATTGGTGAAAAACAGCAGTTCAAACTACAGTGACGGTGGAGTGAATGAGAGGAGAAGGGAAATATTTGATAGTAAAAAAATGGATTTGGCTGTAAAATTTGGGAGCTAGAGGAATGCGCAGAAATGGAAAAAGGATATTGCCTAGATAAGTTTAAGACTATGGTAACTGAAGAAGTGTGAAAGGGAAAGAGCTCGTGTGCTGATTGCTATTGTCGAGTTGGCTACAAATCCTGCAGATGGTTTCGGCCGGACCGCTTCGATTGGATTTTCTAATAAAAGCTGTGATAAGTACATATAAGTATTAGGAAACGACTGAAAAGCTAAGTATATTTTTCCTATTTATTTTTATACAGTGGAGTTTTAAATTTAACGTTTATCATTAAGGGCGGGAGCATAGGAACGGGACATGTTTACCTTGCGCTTATATGAACAATGTCAAATATTTCATCTGATAGCTCACATAAAAATAATTATCTAAAATGTGCAATATCATATTAGAGCTAGGAAGTCACCCTGAACACGGGGCTCAAGACACTGCCTTAATCGGCCAAACTCTGGCACACGAATGGATGTGGGGACGCTGACGTATATGCAACGAGCCTGGAAGCAACTAGTGTGCGTGATGCATCACTTAATAGTTCCAGCCTATTTACACCGTGCCGAACGAACGGTAGAGCACTATGCATTCATATATGCCAGATGCTCTCTCAAATCATCTAGCGTCGGTATCCGCGTGCCGCTCAACACGCTACGCAATACAAATATACAATGCATGTCCGATCATATATACTGGCACCACACATCTCCCCTCTACACAGATGAAAGAAAAAAAATTGAAGGTTATGGGCAGAGTGCTTCCAGCTACGGGTGGATGCATATTGAGGAAAAGTAGGCAAGGGGTACCAAAAGTTTCACATTGGTGGGGGGTGGAGACGGGGCGCTTTTTGACAGCGAATTGTTCGTCTACCATGCCTACGATTACGATTGCCTGTCACAAGATGGACGATTCCGTGCATTGGTATAAGAACACACCTGAAGCTTTACACGCCTTGGTTATAGGTCTCCTGTAGTGTTTCTTTGTTTTGATTTTTAAATGCGATTTCACATTAAAGTTACTTAAAACCAAGGTGTGTACATATAGGAGATGTATCAATATGAGAAATTCCCGATTCAGCCATTTTGATTTGGCTACTAGTACGTGGAGTTTGTTCACCAACAAAGCCCTCAGCTCGAACAAATTTTCCGATGTTTTCAACGAATCTCACCGCGCTCTCCTCGCCTACTTACTGACAAAGTCAGAGAACCTTGTGATCTATAAACCTTGCTTAAAACTAAGTTATACCTTTCATCGCTTCCGTCCATTCGATAGTTGTCAAAAATATGTCCTAACGAAAATTGTTTCTTTCCATTTCAATTGCATTGAGATTTGTATTGCATCATTTTTATCTCTTTTTGTTCATTAGACCTATTAGCAGATTTGTGAAATTTCTAATAGTTCCAACGTATAATAAAAATTTTATTTACACAACTTCAACCTCATCTTGTCTTTTCCTTATTCCTTTTAATAAATCGTACCTCCAGGCAATCTTGAAAACCTGGAATTTAAGTTATTGAACACAACCATAACTTTACATTTTCATTCTATCCATCGTCAACTCCTTTGGGAATTAATTGAATGTTAAACATTCATGTTAATTGAAGTTTTCTTTTTTTGTGATTTTAGTATATGCGGAATTTATCAGACCCTCGTTTTGGCAATGCTTTTTTCTCTTGTTTTCCTACCGCGTGTACTTTTAGCATCATAAATAGTGTATGTGAGATTTTCGATAATCCACGAAACAGCCGCTACAGCCTCTTCGGAGAGGATTAGCAAAATTACTTTGTTTTCTGGTCCGTCCTTAAAAGTCAAAGAAGTGGAACCGTTTTGTGTATAATCTATTTTTTTTTTAATTATTTCATTTGTTTAAAACTCTTTAAACAAATTATTTTTTTTGTACACTTCACTTACTCTTAATGTATCTTGATATTACTTATATGATGAAAAACATATTTGGTCTTAATTATTCAAATTTTCACGCACCTTCGGTACCCGGACGTTTTCGTTAGTCGGACACATCCTTCAGTCCCAACATGTCCGATTAGTGAGCGACTGCTGTAATATTTATCGAACATGTTCGGATCGCGCAGAATTGGAAGACAAATAGATGGCATCTTATTGCTGTTGTAATAGATCGTCCCTTTTTCTCTCAAAAATGCGCTTAACTCATTAGCCTGATGACATATTGGAAAGAGTTGTCACATATTCGGAATTTTCATTGCGATTTAACATCTTCATTGTTTTTATTTTTTTTTTTTTTACCAAAAATCAGTACGTCCGCGTACGTACTCTTAACAATGAATATTTAACGATCTTTTTTGGATTTTCAGCAACTTAACACATTTGTGTTACCCCGATTATGGCTTGAATGCATCGAGTTTCCAGATTTATGTTATTCTCGTTCACTGCAAATGACAGTGGCATAACGGGTTTTTAAAAGCTTATAACTTCATTCCGATTAGTGTTAACATTTCTCAAACCGTTCTGTTCGCACTATTTAGCTGATCTCAGAAGGTCAAACGATATTACGAATTCTCATTAACAGATGAGCTCACATTAAATAAAGTGAGTTTTCTCCATTTTCTGTTCAAATTAAGTAAGAAGCCACCTTGCACGGAAACCACTGATAAGCTGATATAACTCTGATCCACATTTCCATCAACCAAAGGTTCGTGTCTTAACTGCTTAGTAAGTGAATAAAACACTGGTTGTGATGGGGCGCTAGCATTCAAAAATTACTCCACGTGTTCTAATGACACGTAGAAAAATAGATAGAAATATTATTATCTACCATGCATTTTTAGCCTCCTTCAATTTTTCTGCGTGCAAAAGTATAAGTTGCTATGGTGTTCAATTTTTGTTTTGTTTTCCTCCCAGTGAAAAAAGGTCCCGATGGTTGAAATGTACTAGATTCATTGAGCTTTGAATTTGAGGAACAAAATTTGAAACGTGCCTACATATGAAAAGCAATTCTTCATATTTAGAAAAAACTATTCCAATTAAAAGGATATTCAAATTTAAAAAAATAATTTCACAATATAATAGAATAAAAGTTTAACAGTTCTCAAGAATTAATTTAAGCAAATGAATAAAAGTTAAAGATATAAAGACTTTCAAAGAGAAAATGTTCTTTATCTTATTGAGGAAACATTCACAGTTCTTTAAAAAACACAGTTCTTCTTCTGGTGAACGATTTAGTCTTGGCACTGGAACTTTATTAGAGAATATACTTTTTAGATCATATGATTGCCGAAATTGCCAGAAGATCATAAACTCTTCTTCAATAAGAATGGAATTGATCCGATACATTGAAACAAAAATTTAAACTAACTGAGTTACATACCCCTTCCAAAAAAAATATTTTCAAATTGTCAAATGAAAATTGAATGATTTGCGAAAAATCGAAATTTAGCTATTGGTATCATTACATGATCGGGAAACGAAGCTTAGGGAATGATGAGCTAGTTGGCGCCAGGAGCTCTGGGCGATGAAATTTTTTCTCCTACGCAGGGGGAATTATATCAGCTTATCAGTGCGGAAACTATGAACGCCACTTTGTAATTTAAGTTATTCGGAGAAGAGGCTGCTTTTTGATTCGTTGTTTTGTAACAATATTCGCGTAACGTGCGGAAGGTTAACGCTTTCTTAAGGCACTTGAGATAAGTAAAGCTTACTTTTCCGTTTTAACAATTTTATCATCCTGTGCTGGCGCAATAAAGCACCTGTTTTGGTAAAAGAAATGAAAAGATTTTCTACTGATTTTCTACATTCCTACAGATATGGGGATCATTATTTGATGTGTAGATACTTGTAGTGAATAAGACAATTAAGCAGCAATAAATAACTAAATTAAGTGTAGCTTTACTGATCAGTGATTGTTGGTGAAGATAGACGCGCGTAGGTAAACGGTTCCAAACGCGTGAAATTTCGTCACATTAAGTGGAACAGATTTCGGATACGATAATACTGACTTCAACTTTTTTTTTTTTTTTTACATTTTTACTTATACCTAATGAATTTCCTTTCATATTTTTTTCGTTTATCTCCTTAGAGATGCCACGAGAAAACGCATCATTCGTTGACATAAGGGAATATAAAATGTGGAAATTGTTGAATACGAATCGTCTCTTATCCGTCATTGGACTGCTTCTTTCTCCAAGAGAACTGACGTTCTCGCCTAACATTCAACCATTCTCACTACTACGGACCAATTTCCGTCCTAACAAACTGCTGACCTGTAAACAGGGACACGAGAAGAGAAATTCCAATCTCTATCTTTGATTCACCGTGCTCAGTCTAGACGCCACCGTGTGATTCAAATTAATTCACCATAATTAATAAAACGCGTCCTTATGTACGCACGCAGGTTAAGCGCCTAAATGTATGCAGGCGCGTTTCTGTTGTTATACGGTTCTCTCGATGTCGCTAGCGTGAGTTTGCGCCAGTGAATCCCGCTCAGACTCAGCATCGTTTTGTTCCCATTCCAACTATCACACGATGCTTTCTTCTCTATAGATAGATTTTTTTTGGCGTCGCTCTCTCTCTCTTTTCGGGGTTCGCACGTTTGCGGGAGAAGGGGAATTATTCGTTGTGAACGAATACTTAAACAAAAGCAAATAGTCAGGGGCTACGTTGCCATGCCATACCAGATCGAAATCTGCACATGTGGTAACCATGGCCAGGAGAACCGCAACGCAAATACAACTGAATGATAAATACAACACGTCCGTTTCTAGTTCTTACTTGCTGCCATACATTCGAGTTCATTTTATATTTTCCACTACATATGTAGTGTAATCTCAACTCATTCCATTTTTTTCCAAGCTGGTATTAGTCAAATGACTAAATTGAATGTTTTGGTTCGCGGACAATCCACTTATAAAGTATGAACATATTTTTCTTTAAACCGTATCTGATTCATTTTTAGAAGGATAGTTTAGAATCATTTCCATATTAGAATGACACAAGCTTTTTCTTCATTCTGATTTCTCTTCTCTTTAATTAATAGATGTTGTATTCCAACGTTTGGCCTTTTTTTTAGGGAGTTTTATGAAGATTGTTGACACATTACGTTGATGTTTCCATTTATGTTTTTTTCCTAATAAAGCGAAAGACCTTGTTGATTCATTGAAAGATTTTGATGACTTTTTTTTGCGCCCGAAGAAGCGGTCTCATATCTTTCTTTATAATTTAATAAATATATTTACCATCGGTAATATACAAACTTTCCATTTTTATACATGATTCCAGTTCTCGTCTCACAAAATTATTATCAAATCATCTTTCTTTTTAAATTAGTTACACTTTATCATTTAATCATTTTTTTTGCTCACAGCGGACTTATTTTGTTACAAGAGGACTTTAATGCACTTGTTTTTCTTCTCCTTTGAATTGAATATTCTTAAATTGTTGATTGACGTGTTATTTATATTGACGCACAACAACAAGTGGACTCCAAGAATTTTTGTTTTTTTTTTTTTTTTTTAATTTTAATGTCAGTGGAATATCAGTTCCAGACTACCTTTGTACTAAAGTAAGAATTATAGAACGCTCTTCTATTACAAAGCGAAATCTCAACGTTCTTATGATTTCTTCTACTTCAGCTACCCCAATAAGTTTTGTTTGATGACAAGTGAATTCCAATAATCCTTGCTCAACTGTTAGCGGTCTCTTTACAAGCTCTTTCTGTGTTTTCAATTTCAAACTCCCAGCATGCTTTTCGCGAGTTTACTTTCAACACGCTTGTCTTTTTTTTTTATTTTCCCGGCGGGCTCCATGTGCTTAGACTCCAAATTTCACTACAGCAGCAGATTCTCAGTACGCTTTTGTTGTTTGCTAGTGGCTACCCAGCACATTTGTTTTTGGGTCAAGAATACTCTAGCCGCGCTAAGCTTCTGTATTTTTTTCCAAATTTAGCCGACTCACAGTACGCTTTTTCTTGTTTACGCAAGTGGTCTTGAAACGGTTGAATTTTCATTTCGCAAGCAGACTCTCAACGCGCTTGGAAAAACTTCAGCGGACTCCTGGTAGTTACTTCAGCACGCTTTGGTAGTTTGCAAGTGGACTCCCAACACACTTGTTTTTTTTTGCAAGCGGACTCTCAACGCGCTTGACTGATTTTTTCGCAAATTTTCATTTCAAATTTCAATTAAGCGGACTCCCAGCACGCTTTTTGCAAGTGGACTCCCAACACACTTGTCTTTCCATTTCGCAAGCGGACTCTCAACGCGCTTGGACTTCAACTACAGCGGACTCTCAACACGCTTTGGTAGTTTGCAAGTGGACTCCCAGCACACTTGTTTTGATTACAGGACAGCGGACTCCCAGCACGCTTCGGAACTTGTAGATAATTTCATTTGTGCCGTTCATGGGTCAAGGGTGCTATACTTACGAAAATAACATCACCAAATTGTTGGTATTCTAACACTCCGGATAAAAATAAATAACACATCAAACACTCCAAATAGCCAAACGTGAAAAGGGTGACTTCCTAGTTTCCTTTTTCTTCATTTAAAATTTCAAACATGGAGAAAAAAACGTCCTGATTAGGTCGCCAAATGTGCAATATCATATTAGAGCTAGGAAGTCACCCTGAACACGGGGCTCAAGACACTGCCTTAATCGGCCAAACTCTGGCACACGAATGGATGTGGGGACGCTGACGTATATGCAACGAGCCTGGAAGCAACTAGTGTGCGTGATGCATCACTTAATAGTTCCAGCCTATTTACACCGTGCCGAACGAACGGTAGAGCACTATGCATTCATATATGCCAGATGCTCTCTCAAATCATCTAGCGTCGGTATCCGCGTGCCGCTCAACACGCTACGCAATACAAATATACAATGCATGTCCGATCATATATACTGGCACCACACACTGTTATACCACGAATTCTTTTGAAGAAGGTTTTGATGGAGGGAAGGGGGCTCATATTAATTAAATGTTTCGTTCTTTTAATTGTAATTTCCAAGAGCGAGTAAAGGCGCTATATCCAAGGTCAAAGACCAGAAATGATAGTGCATCGCAATCCGAAACTCTCAATATTTTTTTAAAGTTGAAGCAAATACAGTACTAAAATTATCAATTTTTTCATAATGGTTATTTGAAAAAAAAAAAGTAAATTGATAAGATGCATAAAAACATCATTTCCATCCAGAGAAGGACGAAATCACAAAGACGACCACCAAGGAGCACAGGAAATTTAGCATATGTGCTCCCAACGTTACAATTCACTTATAGCCATGGAAATGTATGGTACTGTTGTCCACGGTTCTTCCTCCCTGTGTTCCAGTTGTTTTTTTTTTAAAGACATACACCGTCTTAGCCGACTTAGGCTTTACAGACTGAATAAATGACGTGGACAACTTAAGATTAACTAACACCCAGTACCGAGATGGGAATCGAACCCATGCCATCAGGGACCAGCGACTACCGTCTTACCACGCTAACCACTCGACCACCGAGACGTATAGTTGTCTCTGCGTCCAATACAGCACAGTAGGCCCGGCCAAGTTAAGATGAGTAGTAAATGTACTCTTACTACTCACCGGGATGCTGACAAGATCTGGCTGTGTATGTATCATAAGCGTAAGCAAAATCAAATGATGGTTTGCTTTAGAGATGTACAGAATATCTCACGACGGTCCTCCTGCGAGATAGTGGGGTTAGCTGCGGGCCTTGCGAGCCTGTGACTACAAAAAACATAAGCAACGAACAACGAACAACAAATTTCGGATGGAAATCGGCAAAGACCCTTGGAACATGGAACTGCCGATCTCTAAATTTTGTGGGCAGTACCCACGTGCTCTCCAACGGATTGAAGAGCCGCAAATTCGACATCGTAGCGCTGCAGGAGGTATGCTGGAAGGGCTCCACGGTACGAACGTACCCAGATGGTCGTGCCATCTACCAGAGCTGCGGCAACACACACGAGCTTGGAACAGCTTTTATAGTGATGGGAAAGATGCAAAAGCGCGTGATCGGGTGGTGGCCGATCAACTCTCGAATGTGCCGGTTGAGAATCAAGGGCCGGTTCTTCAACATCAGCATCATCAACGTGCACAGCCCTCACCTCGGAAGTACCGGTGACGACAAAGACGAATTTTACGCGCAGCTGGAGCGTGAATACGACCGTTGCCCAAAACATGATATCAAGATCGTCATCAGGGACTTTAATGCTCAGGTCGGCCAGGAGGAGGAATTCAAACCGACAATTGGAAGGTTCAGTGCACACCAGCTGACTAACGAAAACGGCCTCAGACTGATAGATTTCGCCGCCTCCAAACGAATGGCCGTACGTAGTACCTTTTTTCTGCACCGCCTCCCACACAAGTACACCTGGAGATCACCGTACCAAACTCAATCACAGATCGACCACGTTTTGATCGACAGCCGGCACTTCTCGGACATCATCGACGTCAGATCCTGCCGGGGCGCCAACATCGAGTCGGACCATTATCTGGTGATGGTGAAGATGCGCCCAAAACTCTCCGTAGTGAACAACACGCGAAACCGGCGCCCGCCTCGGTTAAATATCGCGCGACTGAAGCAACTTGAGGTCGCGGCAGACTACGCGCAATCGGTCGAAGCAGCGCTGCCGGCAGAGGGCGAGCTTGACGAAGCCCCTCTCGAGGACTGTTGGGATACCATCAAAACAGCCATCAACAGTGCTGCGGAGAACGTCATCGGATATGTGGAGCGATCTCGACGGAACGACTGGTTCGACGAGGAGTGTAGGAGGGTGATGGACGAAGAGAATGCCGCGCGGGCGGCAGTAGTGCAGAGAGGCACCCGTCGAAATGTGGAAAATCACCGACAGCGGAAGAGGCAGCGAGTCCGACTTTTCCAGGAGAAAAAGCGCCGCCTGGAGGAGGAGGAGCTCGAGGAGCTGGAGCAGCTGCATCGTTCCCAAGAAACACGAAAGTTCTATCAGAAACTCAACGCATCCCGCAAAGGCTTCGTGCCGCAAGCCGAAATGTGCCGGGATAAGGACGGGGGTATCCTGACGGACAATCGTGAGGTGATGAAAAGGTGGAAGCAGCACTTCGATGAACACCTGAACGGCGCACATGCAGGAGATCAAGACGGTGGGGGAAGGTACATCGCCGGCGTAGCCAACGACGAAGACGAGCCACTCCCAACGATGAGTGAAGTTAAGGAAGCCATTCGCCAGCTGAATAGAAACAAGTCGGCTGGGAAGGATGGCATCGCAGCTGAACTCATCAAAATGGGCCCGGACAGGTTGGCCGATTGCCTACACCGGTTGATAATCCGGATCTGGGACATAGAACAGCTACCGGAGGAGTGGAAGGAGGGGGTAATATGCCCCATCTACAAGAAGGGCGACAAATTGGACTGTGAGAACTACCGAGCGATCACTGTCCTCAATGCCGCCTACAAAGTGTTGTCCCGAATTCTACTCCGCCGCCTAACGCCACAAGCAAACAGATTCGTGGGAAGTCATCAGGCCGGCTTCATGGAGGGACGGTCTACGACGGACCAGATATTCACATTACGGCAAATCCTCCAAAACTGCCGGGAACACCAAGTCCCTACGCACCATCTATTCATCGACTTTAAAGCCGTATACGACACGATCGACCGTAACGAGCTATGGAAAATCATGGACGAGAACGGCTTTTCCGGGAAGCTGATCAGACTGATCAAGGCGACGATGGATGGAACGCAGTGCTGTGTGCGGATCTCGGGTGAGTTGTCGAGTTCATTCGAATTGCGCAGGGGGCTTCGACAAGGTGATGGTCTATCCTGAATGATGTTCAACGTGGCGCTAGAAGGTGTTATTCGACGAGCGGTGGGCGAAATGCGGGGCACGATTTTTAACAGATCCAGTCAACTTATCTGCTTTGCCGATGACATTGATATAGTCGGCAGATCATCTGCGGCGGTGGAGGAGATCTACCGCAAACTGAAACGCGAAGCAGGAAGGATTGGGTTGATGATTAATACGTCCAAGACGAAGTACATGCTGGCCTGCGGATCCGAGACCGACCGAACCCGCTTGTCCAGTAATAACAAGGTCACGACGGCGACGAGCTGGAGATAGTCGAATACTTTGTCTATCTCGGCTCACTGGTGACCGCAGACAATGACACCAGCCGTGAGGTCCGGAGGCGAATTATCAGCGGAAGTCGTGCCTACTATGGACTCCACAAGCAACTGCGGTCGAGAAGACTTAGCCCTCGCACGATGTGTAACCTATATATGACGCTCATTAGACCGGTTGTTCTCTACGGGCACGAGACATGGATATTGCTCAAGGAGGACCTGCGTACACTCGGAGTATTCGAGCGACGAGTGTAAAGAACCATCTTTGGTGGCATACAGGAGAACGGAGTGTGGAGGCATCCTTCGCCTCCACGAGCTCGCGCGACTCTACGGCGAACCCAGTATCCAGAAGGTGGTGAAGGCTGGCCGGATACGCTGGGCGGGACATGTTGCGAGAATGCCGGACGACTGTCCTGCAAAACAGGTGTTCGCTACGAATCCGGTAGGAACAAGACGAGCGGGGGCGCAACGAGCGAGGTGGTTAGACCAAGTGGAGCGTGATCTGGCGCGAACGTGGGGTGCCCGAGGAATTGGAGAACGGTTGCCATGGACCGAGTGAATTTTAGGAATTATGTTCGTCAAGTTATGTCGTGAGACGGATGTAAATAAAAAAAAATAAAATAATGTTTTTGTTTATAATTGATAAAAAAAAACCAAATTTATGAATGCTCAACGAACATTAGTTTTACGAAATCAACTATCAACCCATGAGAGTTTTCTTCTAACTCTTGGGTTTTTAAATCTGTTTCTGATTACCATTAAGTACATGGATTCTCTTGTGTATCGTCAACTCTTGCTAACATGCTTTGATTCTATATACATTTTAATGCGTCGGCAAATATCGAGTCAAGAAAATAAAAATCCATATCAAGCTTGAATGAATACATTGCATGATGTTAAAGTGAATGATTTGAACATATCAACATCAACTGAATATTTATAATTTCTTCGGCAAAGAAATGCTTATAAAATAACAAAGTAAAGGAAAATAAAATATATTTAAATTATTAAGCTTTTTATGACATTGCTCAGATTTAGCTAACCCTTTCCAAAATCCTGAAGTATGATGATAAATTCTACTGATAGTTATTTAGCCGAAAATTTCAATCTTTAAAAACTTTACTCCTGACAAATGGTAGAATTTTCAAAATTCATGACATCAAGCGAACGTGTCTTCAGAATTTAATGCATCTGAAAAATTCAAAAATCCCATTTTATGTCACATTTTTCTTTCAGTATTGTGCGTCCAATTGAATTGTATATATTCATCAATGCTTGCCAATGCTTAGATTACTGGATACCTACATCTGTAATAATGTGATTTATGAAGACTAGATAAAAAATTCGTGGCAAATATTAAAGAAACAGTAGGCATTTAAACTGGAAAAATCAATTCAAGGATAGTTTTGAAGTATTGAACAAAAAAAATCAATCAAAATAAATCAACGGTGAACTTCGCTAAAAATTTGTGTGCTTTAGGTAAATATTGGCTGCAGGCATCACGCTTGAATTTTAAGTGTGATCAAAGGCTCAAAAATTTGTTTTAATACATGAAATTTAATTATTTAAAAAGACTGCATCGGGATGTAAATGTCAATTTTTAATAATTGATAAATTTTTTCTCTACATATCCAGGCCGGGCAAATCCCTGAATTGGATTTATAAATTTTAAACTTAAAACCAGGTTATATCCGAGCAAATCCAAGTTTGATTCCGGGTATTTGTCATTCTGGGGAAAAATACTTCTGGGAAAAGTTTTCGGATAAATGGGATACCATCATTTGTGAATGGTAGTGTTCGACGCCGCTTTTCAAATTGCTATCTCATTCAAAGTTATCGATCGCTTATGTAAATTACTAATTGTTCTGAAAACGTTATCGCTTAAAGCATAATGCGTTTATCGCTAACCGCTAACTGTTGACCAACAAAAACGTAAAACGAATAATTATTTAATTTGTTTTAATTTATTTCTCGGATTTCTCGGATTTATTTCACCAGAAAATGCAAATATCCTTTATTTGTATCATGGATTTCGATTATGTATCAACAAATTTTTTTTAAATACTTAACAAATAAAGTCCAAATTTTGTTCGTCCATTCCGGTGCAAGATCTTTAACCAGTTTTTACTTTTTTTTCAAATTTGCATGATAGAAATTCAGAATTCTAATAAAAATAGTGTACGACGGCTAAACAATTAAATTAACAGCAAAACATGCCAGTTTATTCTTTGGGATTTTTGGTTATTTTCATATGAACTCATCTGTGAAATCAGTAGAAATAACTTCTAACGTCTGACTCTAGTAAGCACTCCTTCACTGTGACCATTCAAAGTGACAATTTTTGTCTGACGCATAAATTGGAGTCCGAATGACACCCAATGGCGTAATAAATTACTTAAAGCATACTTCAATCAAAATTTAGTGGTAAAATTAAACCGCTTACAAAAAATAGCAGACTAATTAGCGATTATCGGATTAGCGCTTTTCTATCGGACAATGGACTAAATGGTTCTTACACGTGTTTTCCAAGCTTTTCAGTTGGGGTGCCACAAGAATCAATGCACCACTTCTAACGAGGAATGTCAACAAGCCACAGTTTTGGTAAAATCGTCCACCGCCTATCGATGATCGAATCAAATTGTGCTCAATATTGCTTACAATAAATGTGATAGCAACCTACCGGATGTAAGCCTACAAGGCTTTTTGCTCGCGTGCCCGGTGAGTTTCAGCGCTTTTCTTGCTGTGTGCTTAATACCCTACTTAAATTGAGAAGCTGCAACTGACTTTGGCGCACTCTATGGGTCCATCTAATGTGCCTTTTTTAAGCAGAAATAACACACTATCCTCAGCAGCTCAGCCAGCAGCAGTCGAGCAATATCTAATGATAAGTGAAAGAGTAATATCAAATGAGAAAGTAATTACCTTGTAGAAAGAGCTTCAAACCAAGTGTAGAAGATAGAAATTGTAAGGTGAGGCACAGGTTCAACCGATTCCTCGCTTCTCCCCCTTGAGTCTTCTTCCATCGATCACTCATCGATAGGTTTTCATTGAAATGATCATATTTTTCGGGGTTTGCGCTCGGTATGTTTTTTATGCGGCCGCCTAGCTGATGTTCACACCTCGTCGCGCCACCTTCCTGGTCCACGAGAGCGTTTAAAATCTGGCCCACCGCCTATGAACGGACAACAATGGCGGGGCACGGGCGATTTTAGCAACAACAAAAAATAGTGTATGTTTTGGCATTCGCGTACGCGTAATCATGGATCAAATTGACGCCTCTTAACCGCGTACTGGTTGTTTAAAATCTTTTTTGTGCTGAATCGCCCCGGCAGCGTTAGTTCGACTAGGCGCTAGGCGTAATCGGGCCTCGGATGATGATCATTACCGTGTACATCTTTCTTGCTCTTGCGCTCCACCACGGTCAACAATTATTGGGACATATCGCTAGAAAACGGCAATATTTTCGGTGTTTCTCCCCTCCAAGTTAGATCAATGCAGCAACTTCGGTTTGGCAACATCAGCTAGACTCAGTGAGTGCTGCTAATTTTGAGGTTAAACGTTGTTTTATGCGGCGGGCTTCTCGGTTACCTTCGACTATGGACCATGGTTTAAGTTTATCAAATATGGCGGAATAATCGCTCTAGGTAAATATGACAAATACTTTGAATTCTTAACGCAAACAATAAAACTCGTTTATTATCTTGAAACTCTATTTCTTGGTTAATAAAACCCTACTTTTCTAATTAGTCTCCTCAGGAAGAAATAACACATCACATGGATGATTAGAATTTCCGCTGCCATGATCCAGTAGTTAAACTGCACAACATCCAGCGATGTTCCATACCCATAGTCTCGCAAAACCGCCTGACCATCCCTGAGACAGCTCCTGGTAGCATTATTGGTGCTACGAGTATCATGTTCTCCAGTCCTCAGCCGGCAATTGATCTGACCAATGTCTTCCCAGTAATAGATGGAAATTCCTTCGGTCGCGAAGAAGAAAAACGAAAGATACTTGAGCAGTGGGAAGGCCCGAATGTTCAAGTACTGGCCAGCCCACAACGCAAACAGCTGGAAGATTATGTTACCATACTCGATAGACATTTCCATGGATCCCGTCATGCAGGTCAGGAGAAATCCTAGAAAAGATTCAATTGAAAAAGTGATTCTAAATTTAAATGATTGAACTTACCATGTGCCACCGCTAGGATGCTAGCAACGGCACCGACCATTGACATTCCTACGTAGGTCCAAAACCCACTAGTAAACTGGACGCTTCCATAGATGATTCCGATAAACAGGAAAGATTCGAAAAACGCTTTCGGTACCGTGAGAAGTGCCTTGTGGGTGTAATAAGCGGACAGACGATACATCCGCTCTCCGACCTCTCGCCGAAGCAATGGAATTTCCTGTGGAAATACATAGAAAACGGCATAGCTGATCGTGTACACCAGCTCGCAGACCATAACGAACAGAGCTCCACGAATGTCCTGGATCGCCGTTTGGCTGGTCGGTTTAATCGGATAATAGACAGAGGACAGTGTCACGCTGGTTATCTACAATTGATAGATATTGCAATGAGAGATAAAATTTGGAAAAAGATAAAGGTTTACTTACTAAAAATAGTAACGTTACTATAATGTATTCTCGGAAATTCCGAATACTGTCAAGTATTCCTCGGTGCAGTAGGATAGTCAGTTGGCTGAGCCAGCACGCGTGATTGGTGCTCCTGTTGAATAAAAAAATAAATTTATTCAAACAGCTCCTGTTTTAAACATTTTTATCTACAGTCACCGAACAGAACTAAGGGCAGATCATGTTATTCACTAAGTATACAAAAATACTGTGTACTATTAAATACGATCGGATGACACGTGTTGTGACTTTCTTCCTAAGGAGACCTTTAATTTGGCCTAACATTATTTCGACTTATTGCCACATTCAGCAGAATCAGAATTCAGGACCAAGAACGTGATCAAGATCCAAGATATAATCGAGAACAGCACCAAGATCATGGTCATGGTCTATGCACTGATAAAGTCTATGGTCAGGATTCAAAATATAATCAATATCAAGATCGCGATTAAGTTCAGGATCGTTATCAGAATCGGGATCTGGATCAGGTTTAGAATCGGAATCAAAATTTGGAATCAAGTTCAAAGATCAAGATCTGATTTTGTATCAAGATCAGGAATAATATCAGAAACAAGTATTTATTCTGGATCAAGATCAGCATCGGGATTCAGAATTGGAAAAAGGATCAAGGCAAAGGTCAGGGTCCAATTTGAATCCAGAATAGGATCAATATCAGGATCAAGTTTCGGATCAGTATTACGATCAGGTCTCAAAACAGGATCCAGGATCAGGATGAAGCAAAAGAATCAGGATCAGGTTTAGAATCTGTGATACTGTTCCTTTTTTTTTGTACTCCGGAAAATTCGTATAAGAGGAATATTTTGAAGTAAATTTGATTCAATGAATACAATTTCAGATTTGACATTTCGCACGCTATATTGTTTTAAAAAATGAACCTACTCAAGGGAATAAGTACATGACAAGGTAGGGTCGAGTTGGGTAATTATGAACACGGGGTAATTCCAAACAAGTTCCATACGCGCTGCTGTGGGGGATGAATGAACACAAAAAGTTCGAAAAGTGGTAGTTTAACATGCGATTGATAGCTGTAAGCTGTTTCCGATTTGTTTTCAAATCATAATGATATCATTTCAGATGTTTTAAAAAACCATTACCTCGTGAAACGGAAATCGTTTCGGACAGTATTTAATGTTTTGAATATCTGATTCAGCTGGAATGTTGTTATCACCTGTTTTACATCCAGTTTATGATGCTCTGTCTGAATTTTGAAGAAATTTTGAAAAATTTTATTCGCACTGATTCACAGATAAGTGTTCATATTTACCCCAAAGTTTTCGTCCTATGGGGTAATTATGAACACATCTTCCCATGAATTTCCTGACATTTTTAATGCTTTTTTATGGTCAAATAATTTATTCATCAACTTTGGGGGTTATTCACTACCCATATAACCAGAAATCGTAAAGTAGTGTTCATTGTAGATTGTATAAGCATCCAGTTCAGATTGGAATTGTTTAAACATCATGTTGTAGCTAAACCAAGTTATATTTTATCGTTTATGGTTTGTATAGATCATTATATACGATAACATTTTGTTAATCGTATAGAAAGATCAATAAAGTTGTTTTGAATCGCAGTAGAATTGTGTAAAGCTCAATATTCAATCCTACAGTACAATTAAGCAATGTTTCATGCTTGCGATCTATGATGACATATTATTTCCATGAATGGTCGTACAGTAATTGTGAGAACATCGTATCTTGGAATTGGAACAATCTATTCGTACTTGTCACTCAAAGTTGCTTATTGAGATAAACTTAATCGGTAAATAATTGTTAATAATGCAATTTCTATGCTTAGTAAAGATCGCACAGCGCTGAATACTATTATTTATTGTAATAGAATCGTCCATGAGATAGGTTAAAGTTGTATATCAAAAAACTATATATAGATTTGGAGTCCGAAATGATGCAGTCAGTGGTATTTTATACGATCAACTGATTTTTAAACGGAACTCTCAAATTAACATGAACAAATTTGCTTGTTTGTATCAACATGAAATGGCGCCGTGGATGTATCGAAGGACAGGGATTGGAACGTTGTGAGTTCGAGACTGAGGGAAATTATAGATAGTTGTATATGGTTCAATTTTATTCGCAGTAAACATTAAATTTTATTATATTTAAGTTCACGGCGATTCATAATAAAATCGTCATAAGGGAAAAATATAATTGCTTTGGGATACAGTAACAATAAATTGTATTAAATGGTGAAGAAAGTTGTACAAATCTCAGGCAACCTGCAAAAGGAAATTGTAAGACAGGCAATAGAAAGTTTAAGTTGTACAATGTCAAAATTTTGTGCAAAGCAAAGTTGCTATCAAATTGTTGAAAACGCAATACAAAGTTTTATATTTTCAAGGGGAGCAAAATTTGGTCCGTATATTGCCTCCACTTTGGTACGTACAGGCTCATATAGAATATTCTATACAACTTTTTCAGATTGTACAAAAGTGTGTATATCTCAGAAACAACTGAAATATACAGACCAAAATGTTCACTGGGTAATTACCCAAGCATTTTCAGACGCCTTCCCCCTCCTACCCTTGTAAGAAATTTCTTAAAAAAAACTACTCTCCCCCCTTCTATAAGATCTTAACACATTAAGTACCGTGAAGAAATCTTAGCCGGGAAACATCCACACTCGGCATTTATATCCCGGAATCCACTGGACCAAATTTAATAATTTTCATAATTCAAATTGGGTCTGCAATGTGTTAAGTTTTGAAATATCGAGACATTGATTTTTTTTTTCTAAAAATGAAATTCGGATTTAGAAAAAAAAAGTTATGCCAGTTCTTTTCAGTCTTTGAAAAAAACTTTTGAACCCCATTTTATTTAAACTGAAAATAAAATTTCAAACAGAAATTTTAAAAAAAACCCTCAATCCCTCAAAGTTCAAAAAGTCTTAATTTTGTTTAAATAAATAGTGATAAGAACTAGCTATGAACGTTAAATCTATGTGATCAACAGTAACATATGTGAAAAACTTTGATAAGTTTAATTGGTAAATAAGTCCAGCAAAGATCAATTTTCCTGTATGTTTGGACCACGTGCTGCTATTCAGAACATTAGAATTACAGCAAAGAATACCTAATTGTTTATGTGTTACATCCGGATAGCAAAGATCCAAAACCATTTTCCTTGCACTCTAATTTTTATACTTAGATACTTTTTTCATGTTAATTTGTTCAACTTTTTTTTTAATTTGGTGCAAAATGAATATATTTTGGTTAAAGATTTTCTCTTTCAGTTTGTTGAGGAAAACTTCGATAGTACTTAATTTTTTTTTTTTAAGAATATAGCTTCTTTTGTGAAATTTCATACAGGTGATAACAAAATTTATAAGTTTAAATATTTTTCAAAACTGTTGATCATATAGAACTGACAAGCCTTGCAAAAAATGACCGTTCACTGATCCAAGAAGATTTTAATGAGTGTTTTTGTGAAACAACCATTTTAAAATATTTTCGAATTTTCTGTACATGTATAGGTTTTAATTTCGTGATACCTCGCACGTACGTGAAAAGCTTAGCCCACGACATTTTGGTGAAGACTTGATGTTTGTTGCGCAGGACATTTTAAACGGATGTAAAAACTATTGCGTAGCCTAACTCGTCGAAAATTTCACACGTATGGAAAGGTCCTATCAAATAAAAATGTTCTGTAAAGAAATAAAGAAACGAAAAAAAAAAACAACAAAACGTAAAAGATGCAACAAAGAAGTTAAACTCTCGAAACAAAAGATAGAAAAATATCATTAAAAATGAACACTAAATAGCAATTTTTCTATTGTTTTACATCTTAATTTTGATTACATTTGTTTATTTTGCAAGTTTTATTCATGAAATGAATTGAGTTTTTATAAAACAACCCATTTTCTTATAACTGCTAATAATTTTCACCATTTGGTGTTGAATTGAAATTTTCTGACACCATATAAATCATATTGGACAAGTCTCGGGGTAAATATGAACAGGTTTTGGGGTTATTATGAACATAATGCTGTAAGTAAAAAATCACCATTCACTGCTTACTATGGATAAATGCAACGTATAACCACTGATCACACTGACATGACACTTAGAACAAAAATTCAACGATTTTCTGTCTAATTTTTTTTTGTCAGAATTTATAGGTTCGAAATACCGACGGCAGGTGGCGAACCTGAAAAATGTAACAAAAAATGCCCTGTAGGAAAAATGTACCCGTTTAGCCCGATTTTATCGCAGAAATTGCCTGTTTTTTTCAGAAGTTGAGTGGTATTTCCTAACTGGGATAGCATTTCTTCAAATCGATCGATGCGCACTCTGGAATCGATATTGCGTACTGTGGAAAAATTATCCAGAAAATTAAATCGAGTGTCTAGTCAGCATGGTCAGTGGTATAACTACTGTTACTTTTCAAGAATATTATACCAAGTTCGTAATCCGTGTTCATTCCCTCTAGACAGTGGGGTAAATATGAACAGACGTCTCAAGGACATGGGTCGCGAACAAACGAAAAAAAAATTGTTATACAGAATGATGAAGAGCACGGAAACATTCATTGTTGGCAGCTTTTCAGAGTTTGTGATAAGAAATCAACATATGGTAGCTATGGTGTGCCAAATGAAAAATTTTGTTCATAATTACCTCACCTAGCCCTACTTAAACTTTATCCGCTCTTGAGTGTCAATATAACACTATAGTAAGTTTGGCGGCTTGTAACTTTATTCGGGTGTGTCTAAATTGAAAAAAAAAAATCTTCGGAGACTCCAATGAATTATCGAAATCTTTAATTAAATTTGCATCATTACTTTTTTATGGACGCACTCTGAAAGCCCAGGAAAAAAATCTACCTAATCAGACCTTGAGTGTCAATTTGACACTTCTTGCTTAAAACCGCTATATCTTTCTTGCTTCTCAACCGATTTTTCCAAAAATTATAGTATAGGAAACCTCGTCACGTATCTCAAATTTTTTTTTCAGGCAAAATTTGCCTCCAACTCATCAGTTTTCCGTTATTCAATGCTTAAGAAAAAAATCTGAAAAAACATGCTTCGGAAAAAGACTGTAGATCAGCTACGGAATGCTCAAAATTTTTTCACTTAGTGTCCAAAAAAGCTGAAGTAAGAAGCTATATGTTTCACATAAGGATTTTTTTTTAATTTTTTTAAGATCATGACCAACAAAAATGTAAAAAAGTGGTTTGAAAACCGTACTTTTCAGTCGAAGAATCGTCCAAATTGTTTAAGTCTCACCAGATAAATTTAGAAAAGAGGATTAAAATGATCATCAGTCAGAGCACCTGTATCCGTGGTCCAAACAGCCGGTTTAGACCCAAATTCCGACCCGAGCAACCGGACTGGTGATCCATTATACCAGTTTCAACTCAACTTTTTTTAGAGCTGTGTAGAGATTAATGGTATAAAATAATAATAGTAAAAAAAGTGAGGCAAGTACTCAAATAATATAAATCAATACGATCAAATTATATGAATATTTCATCAGTGTATATTGCATAGGTCAGTTTTGTGAAGAACAATGTGAAAATAAAAAGAGAGAATTCTCTGCTTTTCGCCCGAAATAGATGAACTGGCATGTATGGGAAAAGAGAGAGAGAAATGAACTTATCGAACTTCATCAACGAAATAAAGAGGTCTTCACATTGAGAGTCAGTCTATTAACGAATCTTTTAGCGAACGGTTAGGTTTTACGTTAGTTGAATAGTGTATCGGATTGAAAAAGAAAATTCACGACAAGCTGGTATAAGGATTGATCCAAAACTGATGAGATTTGGATCCAATTTGACGCAGTTCTAAACCGTTTGACAGTTAATGGAACACGAGTGCAGTTGCCAGTTTTTTCATTGGATCGGATCTAATTTCTTTGGTTCAATTCTTGTATAAATTAGACCCAAGAATAGACCACGAATACAGATGCTCTCATATTTGTGAATTTTTGAAACCTTTTCTTTGGGTTAAGAGTGGGATGCAAAACATTGAAAAAAAGGTAAATAGCAAAAGTAGTTTCAGAAATTTTAATCCAGAGAACCCTAAAAAACCCGATGATTTTTCAAAAGGCAGGGAAAGTGATCCTTGTCCTTGAGTTTGTATGTATTTTTCGTTTGATTGAAATTTTTTATGTGAGGATTCGTTTCATTTAAGGTTTCAAGGCTTCTTGTATTAGCTGTAATTGTTTGCGAAGACCGTAAACACTGTATCATTGACAGACATTTGACTGGAAGGAAAAATAAAAGTGGACTAAACGGAATTTTTAAAAAATGATATTTTGTGCTGAATTAACCCTCAAAAATTGTTTTTTGCTTTATGCTCACTTTTAATGAAAATTGTTCGTTTTTGAAATTTATTCCATTTTTAAATAAAATCATAGTTTAGATTCGCCTTTATCGATGTATCTGGAAACATTGTCCTTTTCATGTTTCTATGCTTGGTGACACCTTATTGAAAATGTTCTTTTGTTTAGGAACGTAATGCTATGTGTTATAAAGTAGCAGCCACCCCAGCGACTGAACTAGATGTGAGTTCTCTCCTGAGAACTCACTCTCTTACGATCGATCATATGATCGTGTTCGGGAATTTGAGATGTTTACTTATGCTAATAAAATCAGTTCGCAGCAACCTCCGTAAAAGCAACATCGGTCTATTTAATTACCCAGTCGGCTCGGTTTAGTAATTGGAATAAAGTTATAAAATTCCTAATTCGGTTCGGTTTTACTTACTTTGTGTACGGAAGAAAATAAGCTACTAGTGATCACTATCACAGCACTTCAACTGTGCTTAAAAGGACTTGTGTGATTGGGTAGCCTTTATCGCACCCACGGTGGACTTAGTGCTAGTTTTGAAGTGTTCCCCAGGTCGTTCCAAGAGTGAAATACAGTCCACTCAAAGTTTTTAAGTTTTACTTGCGACGATCCGGAACACGATCGAAATGAAGAAAAAACTCAATAGAGAAATTTTTACAACTCAGGCATTTCAAAGATAAATTCTTGCTAGTAATGGCAAATCACAACATTAAAAGTAAATTCGTAATATATAACAGGCTTAATTCTAAGCGAACATTTTTCGAAATTGTGATGGCTAACATCTTACAAATGATAAAACCACCAGACCACAGAAAGTGTACTACGTATGCCATGACCGGTTTTCGATAACCATTATGACCAAAATTACCAAAACTACCAAAATTACCAAAATAACCAAAATGATCAAAATGACCACAATCAACAAAATTACAAAAACTACCAAAATTTCCAAAATACCAGAATTATCAAAACTACCAAAATTTCAAAAACTACCAAAATTATCAAAATGACCAAAATAATAAAAATGATCAAAATTACCAAAACTCAAAAAAAAAAACTACCAGAATAACCAAAATTACCAAAATGACTAAAATTACCAAAATCACCAAATTGACCAAAATGATCAAAATTACCAAAGTTGCCAGAATCTCCAAAATGACCAGAACGACTAATGTGAAAAAATGACCAATGACTAAAATTTTTAAAGCGACCAAAATGACAAAAATTTAAAAAAAGAACTACCAAAATTACCAAAGTTACTAAAATTACCATAATTACCAAAATGACCAACATGATTATAATGACCAGAATAACCAAAATTACCAAAATTACCAAAATGATCAAAATTACCAAAATTACAAAAATTACCAAATTTTCCAAAATAACCAAAATTACCAAAATGATCAAAATTACCAAAACTACCAAAATTACCAAAATTATCAAAATTACCAAAATTACCAAAATGGCCAACATAATCAAAATGACCAAAATTATTTAAACTACCGAAAATACCAAAGCTACCAAAATTATCAATATGACCTCAATTACCAGATTCGCCTAAATTTTCAAAATGACCAGAATGACCAATGTGAAAAAAAAGACCAATGACTAATGATCAAAACGATAAAAAAATTCAAAAAAAACTACCAAAATTATAAAAGTTACCAAAATGACCAAAATCATCAAAATGATCAAAGTTACCAAAATTACCAAAATCACCAAAACTACAAACATTGCCAAAATTACCAAAATAACCTAAATTACCAAAATTACCAAAATTATCAAAATTACAAAAATGGTATAAATATTTGAGAAAATACTTATTTCTTTATCAGAATATCTAACAGTTGAATGTGAAAAAACCAACTACACTTTAATGATTGGTATGACAAGCTGAAATAATTGAAACAACGACTGAAACAACGACTTTTTTCTCCGTGATTTTCTAGTTTCCCATTAACACCCCATTCCCCTCCCATTCTCATCCCTTTTCCATCAAAGACAAATGAGGATGAAAAAAAAACCTCGACCAATAGCTATAACAATAAACTTTCATTTGCTAACCGACTCAGATGGTGCACTGGGAAAGACATCGGACTGGCAAGCCAAGATAAGATGTTACAGTGAGTTTGATTCGCACTATATTTTTTTGGTATGAATTATTCAATAGGAAGAAAATCCCATAAAAGGTTTTCTTGTTTCGCTTAAATGTAGTGGTCATGCAACATTTTGCTTGATAGCTCGAGTCTTTATTCCAGTGTATGCTTTTCCAATCATATCATCTTTGGCAAAGTACACATTTCAGTGCAATTTCGGCCCAAAGATTTGCCAAATAGGCATTGGATTTTTGCAACCTCTTCTTTGGGTGTATGCTTGGACTAACATCGGAATAAAGGAAAAGCTCAATTGTGAAACTTTTACTCAGGGGCATTGAAACTCGGGGGCATTTTAAGGATTTTTTTTTTTTATTTTTTTTTTTTTTTTTTTAAATATGTCTTTATTTGTATCAAATCATCATTACACTTATATTACATTATTGCATTAAACTAGGTGTTCAGCTCAATAATGAACTGTTCATAGCCCTATAAGTAACTAGATTATAAAAATTTATTTATAAGATTTTAATTTGCTGAGCGCAATCAAGTTTTTAATGTAGGAGAACGACCTGTAATAGCAAAAATATTTTATACTTAAAACTAAACACTATCTTAAAATTAAACTAAACATAAAGAGAACGAATCTCTGCGATGGCAGACTGCATCGATTTGCCTCTGAAGTTGGAGATGATTTTGTTGGCCATCTCTTCGATCGATTCAATGCCCGCAATCCGATGAAGATCTTCGGTGCTGTGCCAAGGTGGAAGCCGCAAAATCATTTTCAGAACTTTGTTCTGAATCCTCTGGATGGCTTTCTTCCTCGTCGCGCAGCAGCTAGACCAAATCGGAACTGCATACATGATCGCTGGTCGGAAAACTTGTTTGTAGATGAGCATCTTATTTCGCAGACACAACCGGGATTTCCTGTTGATGAGAGAATAAAGAGATTTAGTGTATTTATTACATTTAGATTGAATATCGTCAATGTGATTTTTAAAAGTAAGATTCCGATCAAGTGTAAGTCCCAAGTACTTAACGTGATCAGACCATTCTAATGAAACCCCATTAAAAGTTATGGAATGATTTTCATTAGGTTTTAAAAAATTTGCTCTTGGCTTATGGGGAAATAAAATAAGTTGAGTTTTGGAAGCGTTAGGAGAAATTTTCCACATTTTCAAGTAATTCAAAAAGGAATTTAAATTTTGTTGCAATCTACTGCGTACCACCCGTAAATTTCGACCTTTGGCTGAAAGCAAAGTGTCATCAGCAAATAATCTTCTACCTTTTCCTTCTGGTACATCAGGAAGATCAGAAGTAAAAATATTATATAAAATTGGCCCAAGTATACTACCCTGAGGGACACCAGCTCTAATGGGTGTCCTTTCAGAGCATGAATTTTGATAGCTTACTTGTAAGGTTCGGCTAGTCAAATAATTTTGAATAATTTTGGTGAGATATACAGGAAAATCAAATCGAGCTAATTTAGCTACTAAACCTTTGTGCCAAACACTGTCAAAAGCTTTTTCAATATCAAGAAGAGCAACACCAGTTGAATAACCTTCAGATTTGCTAGCGTTAATCATATTAGTTACACTCAAAAGTTGATGTGTAGTAGAATGTCCATGACGAAAACCAAATTGTTCATCAGGGAAAATAGAATTCTGATTAATGTGAATCATCATTCTATTCAAAATAACTCTCTCAAATAGTTTACTTAAAGAAGGAAGCAAACTAATTGGTCGATAACTTGAAGGCTCTGAAGCACTTTTTCCAGGTTTCAAAATTGGAGTTATTTTGGCATTTTTCCATTTATTAGGAAAATAAGCCAAATGAAAACATTTGTTGAAGATTTTAACTAAAAAATTTAAAGTGCTTTCAGGCAACTTTTTAATAAGAATATAGAAAATCCCATCTTCCCCTGGAGCTTTCATATTTTTAAATTTTTTGAAAATCAATTTAAGTTCATCAATATTTGTCTCACAAGAACTTTCAAACACATTTTGCTTGGAAAGAATATCATCAAATTCTAGGGAAATTTGAGCATCAATTGGACTTACAACGTTTAAATTAAAATCATGAGCAGACTCAAATTGTTGGGCTAATTTTTGAGCCTTTTCTGAATTAGTTAAAAGAAGTTTATCCCCATCTTTCAAAGTAGGAATTGGCTTCTGGGGCTTTTTCAAAATTTTAGTTAATTTCCAAAATGGCTTTGAGTAGGGTTTTATATCCTCTACTGCTTTAGCAAAATTTTCATTACGAATGAAATTTAAACGACGTTTGATCTCTTTTTGAAGGTCGCAATAAATTAATTTCAAATAAGGATCCCTAGTTCGTTGATATTGACGTCGACGAATGTTTTTCAGTCGTATCAAAAACTGAAGATCATCATCAATTAAAGGTTGATTAAATTTATGTTTAACTTTAGGTATTGAAGCGGCTTTAGCATTGACTATTGAAGTTGTCAAATTTTCTACAGCCAAATCAATATCTTCTATTGAATTCAGTGGAACGTTGACATCTAAAATACGTTCAATAAAATTCATATATCGCTCCCAGTTAGCCTTTTGAAAATTAAAAGTTGATTTTAAAGGGTTTTCAATGGGACTTTGAGATAAAGAAAATGTTACTGGAAGGTGGTCTGAATCGAGGTCCGCATGAGTAACTAATTGACTACAATGCTCGCCTAAATCCGTTAAAACCAAATCAATTGTGGAGGGATTTCTAATTGAAGAAAAACAAGTATGCCCATTAGGATATTCAACAGTATAATAACCTGCAGAGCAGTCATTAAACAAAATATTCCCATTTGAATTTGATGAAATATTATTCCAAGATCGGTGTTTTGCATTAAAGTCACCAATAATAAAAAATTTAGATTTATTTCTGGTGAGTTTTTGTAAATCTCCCTTCAAAAAATTTTTCTGTTCACCGCTACATTGGAAAGGCAAATATGCGGCAACAGTTATAATTTTCCCCATAGAAGTTTCTAATTCAATTCCAATTGTTTCTAAGACTTTTGTATTGAAAGAAGGAAGAAGTCTAAATTTGAGACGACTATTTATGACAATAGCTACACCCCCACCTTGTCGATCAAGTCGATCATTTCGTAAAATTTTAAAGAAAGCATTGCTTTTCAAGTTATTGTCTGGCTTTAAAAAAGTTTCAGTGATGGCAGCAATATGTATGTTTTGAGTTTTCAAAAATAGAAAGAATTCATCTTGGTTAGCCAGCAAAGATCTAGCATTCCAATTCATAATATTTAAACATCTATTTGGATCCATGAGGGAATCGTAAAGTCATAATAATTTTGTTAGCATAATTAAAAGAAGTTTGGAAAGCTTCAAACATTGAATTTGCTTTCAACATAAGTTGCATCATTTCCATTAAATTTTGATGCAAAAATTTTAATTTTTCCTCAGTAATCTCACCCAAATCAACAAAATTGTTAGGATCAGAAAATGAAGGAGAAGAACAAGTATTTGAATTTCGAGGATTTTCCCAAGCCTTCGCATGAACGTTGAGACTTGGTTTTTTCCCATTTTTATTAGTTAAACCTGAAGAGGGAAACCCATTTTCAACCACCTCTGAGAACGATAAACAACGAGTCTGGGGCGCAGATTCAGCACAGGTAACATTAAAATCACTTCGGGTATTACCCAGCCGTGATTCCAATGTCGACCGAGGCTGACCGCGAACAGGCAGGTTGTTTGCCGGCCCGACGTGTGAAGACGAAAAAGAGGAAGGAGGAGAAGAAACTTTTCTGGAAACTTTGGGATTTTTCCTAGAAGCAATAATTTTTGCCCTGATGGGACAATCTAGCGAATTCGAGGAGTGATTACCTGCGCAATTCGCACACTTAAAAAATTCTGTTTTTGGCTTATCACCACCAAAAAGGCATTTAGATTTTTCATGATCGAATGAGCCGCAAAACATGCATCTGGCATTCATTCTACAATTTTTAGTGCCATGACAAAAAGCTTGACAACGACGACATTGCGTAATGTTTTGTAAAAAATTGGTAGAAGATTTACGAAAAGGTTCGAATTTGACTCGACAATGAAACATAAGACGAGCCTTTTCCAAAATTTTCAAATTATCAACCTGATCCTTTTTAAAATGGATCAAATAAAGTTCAGGAGCAAAACCAACACTACTGATATTATTCGTGTTGGTTCTTTTCCTCATTTGAATTACTTGAATTGGAGAAAAACCTAACAAAGAATTTAATTCAGCTGTGATCTCATCCGGTGTCTGATCGCCAGTGAGACCACGAAGTACAACTTTAAATGGACGATCACTTCTAGCGTCGTACGTAAAAAATTGGTGTTTTTTATTATTCAAATAATTTAAAACCTTTTGAAAATCATTAAAAGATTCCGCCAATATACGAGCAGTTCCCCTTCGACCGATCTGAAAAGAAATCTTCACATCCTTGACGGAAGTGACGATTTCTTTTCGAAAGGCATTGAAGTCAGGAATCGTGACCGTTATTGGTGGAATCTTTTCGTTTTTAAGAGTATAAGAAGAAGAAGGTTTCTTAGTACTCTTATCAGAATTAAATATGAATATTTCCTCATCACCGATGTTATGAAGGACATCGAATGAATTGGAAATTTCAACTTTTTTGGCAGATGGCCCTGGATTAGGTTCAGCAATCCGTTTTCTTCCGGCCCTTGAGCCGGCCGAAGACTTCCCCATGCTGGAAAGAAAAGAGAAAATATGAATAAAAGAAAATGAAAATAATTTTAGCACTGAAAAGTGCTGATTGAAATACAGGTAAGGAAAAAATAAATAATGTAAAATGTTCCTGCAGGTACACAGCAACGATACGATGCTCCGGCGTACGTGTTGACGGCTCAACGGTACAGATGGAAGTGGGCATTTTAAGGATAAATTATTAGTTGACATGGCTAGTCTCAACATTGAAAATAATTGATAGTACATATTTTACAGGCTAAAAATGTTCCAGTTTCTTGAAAACACGAGTGGTGCGTTTTAGCCAGATGGCGCGTTATATGAACTCTTACCCTACTGAGTGAAGCTACAAACCGTCTCGATCTTTCTCAAGGACTCATTGGCCGGAAAGTCTAAAGAGTAGCAAGTAATGATTTTTTGCGAGCTGCATTCTTTGTGTAGAACTTTCGACACTACGATACGGAGGAACGGTACGGAGCTCTGCATTAGAGGTAGATCGCAAAAGATCAAAATTCCGGAGCACACATCGGAAAGCCATTACTCGTGCGGAGGATAAAAAGTGTCACGAAGCAAGGGCTGTAAGAAGAATGTATAAAGCTCAACGAGCAGATTGACGTTAAGGCCAATCCCGCGGTTTTCAGAATGGGTAAATTAGAAGTAAGGGAGGGTCAGCTTAACAATGGGTGCTTCAGTCAATACTTTCATCGATTCCAGCTTATTAGCTCACCATTTTTCCCAAAACGCGTAGAAACGGAGGAATTAGCAGAACATACATTCTTTGCCTGTCCCAGATTCATGTCAAGGAGAGAGAATGAGAGATGTCTTGACGAACTTTCGTAGCGTTGTACCCAAGTGACAATTAAGGTTTTCTAAGGGACTCCGAAGCAACTATAAATTAAAGTTATAAAACCGCGTCCGGTTATGTAAGGATCGATAAAACTGCAATGTAACAATAAGTGGAACAAAAAGGATAACGCACATACCTTCTCAGTTTCTCGATGACATCACTCTTCAGATAAGATCCCGCCGCATACTTTTGCCTAATATTTTCCACGTGACATTTGCTCACCATTTCATCCCGTTTCCGGTGACGGGTGATCGAGCTCGACGATCGTGGGGCACTCTCTTCCTCCTCCGGACTAGTATGCTCGCAGACCAGCTTAAAATAGTGATCCGCTGGATTGCAGTTCTCTGGCAGCGGGAAATTTATCCTGGAAAAAATTTAAGTTTTTATAAGAAGAGTCGTTGTGTGGTCTGAGGATAGCTCACTTAGAGAAAAATTGTTCAGCTTCGTTCGTGGGACCTTGGAAGTACATCCGGCCACTCCTGACCAGAACGATATCTGTAAAACATTGGAAAATGTCCGATGCAGGATGATGAATGGTGCAGATCACAGCCTTTCGGCCGTTGGTGGCCAAATTTTGGAGCGTTCGAAGCACTGAAAGGGCACTGAAACTATCCAGTCCCGTAGTTGGTTCATCGCAGAACAGAATGTCCGGTTCCGTCAGCAGCTCCCCAGCCAAATTTACCTTCTTCCTCTCACCTCCGGACAAGTTGGAAATGCGGGTATTTATGAACTTGTCCATCCCAAGCTCTCCGATGACGTCATTGGTTCGACTCATCGGAATCCCTTTCAGTTTACTCTTTTGTCGATAAGGCCGATGAGCGCATGTTGCGAGAAATAAACCAATTGGTCATTAGGATGTTTCGTTAAGTGTGCGTGCACAGATTCTACTAGAGGCTAGCATTGACCTACCACAAATGTGAGATGCTCTCGAACTGTCAGAGCGTCCAGAGCGATGTCGAACTGAGGAACGAATCCCGAGAGGCGCTTCATCTGTGCCTGACTCACCGGCAGCCCGTTGATAAGCACCTCGCCTTGAACTTCAGCCGCCATACGCATCGAAAGAGCGGCTAGGAAGGTCGTTTTACCGGATCCACTATTTTAAAATAGAAAATTAAATGTTCAAAGGCATAAGCCACTCGAAATCGTAACATGACTAACCTTGCACCCATTACCGCTACCAGGTTTCCCGATCGTATCGCTCCGGATGCTGCAAACGGTAACAGAAAGAAATTCAATCACGTTTCTGCTCACAAATGATAAGAATTGCCATACCATTTTGAAGAATATAACTAGGTTCGGAGTCATTTTTGGTCCAAAATTTCCACGTCTTCCTTTCACCGGAACTTATCTGAACGGACAGATATTTCCACTCCAACAAAACCGCCGATTCCGCCCGGGGAACACTCATTTGAACCACTTCGATCGCCATCACTTGCTCTAAACGACTGTTACATCACTCGCTTCCTTCACGACGGCTGAACTTGAACGGATTCCGGTCTTTTCAAGTACGAAGATCCTCCTCTCGACCGAAATGATCTGCTTGACAGGTTCTCTGAGACTGGAACAGATAGACAAATCTTGCCGCCAGCCAGTGACATACATACGAAGGTACACTCAACATGGAAGAAAGCATAGAGTCACAGATGCGGAAAATGAGCATCTCTGCCGATAAGCGATTGGTGATTAGGATTCGTTTTCTACTGGCGCTGCTGGCTGACGATAAGGATACACCAATTTGTTGCTTGTTGGGTGAAAGGGCTCAATAAGTAGAAGCACCATCAAGACGCCATTCACCGCCCAGACACCATTTACCGCCCAAAATCACACTTTTGTGTGTATTTTGAAAAAAATGGGATGTTTTCTCCAAATATAAGACCTGTGTTCTGTGTCGGCATCATTGTTCGACCATTTCACTGAAAAAACATCACTTAATTATGCTAACTATAGCCAGAAATAAAATATTTGGTTTTTCGTTTCCGGTCAAATTTTTGAATTCGACGCCTGTTAGCGAACTAAGCATTACTGTACTCCTATGGCAATAAGGGTTTTTGTTTACTAGATAGTATTGGACCTAAAATCGACTTGAAACGATAGTTTTATTTTCGTAGAATAGATTTGCATCAGAAATTTTCGATTTTTTCAATAGCTGTTGTTTTTTGAAGCGTTTAGTGATGGGCGGTAATTGGTGTATAAAAAAAAGTGTGGGTTCCTAATGACCGGTCACGCACAATTTCTTTGTATTTAACGCATGTATTGTGTCAAGTGTATAAATTGTAAGAAGCATTTAGTTTGATTATGTTAGAAAATGATGTTTTATCGCTGAAAGTAACCGGTTACTTGAGATTGTTTGCCGGGAATCATCATTTTGTCATTCAACGCACTTTGTTAAAATTTGTAGGTACTAAATTTGCGGAAAAAATTTTACAAAATGTATTCTCTAAGGAGCCAAAATATGGTTTTGACAGCTCGTTGTATGTAAAATACTAAAAAGAACAGTTTCCGTGTTGTTTAGATAGTTTTTCCTTAAGAAAACATTATCGATACCCGAAAAAGTCGAGTGGGCGGTAATAGGGCCAGTTGAACACCCCAAAGTTTAGTTAATTATTTTGAAAAGCGTACATTTTTTCCTGCCTACCTAAGGGTCCAGCGCCGATTGACCGGCGCATAGGGCTGAGATAAAAGATCTCCACTGCTGGCGATCCGGAGCCAGCATCTTCACTTGCTGCCAGCCAAGGTTTTTCGCATTCCACTAAATTTTTTATTTAAAGTAGAGCAGTTTTGGGATCTATTGGAAAAGAAAGCGAATAAAAATCTGCCGTCGTTTTTTTATTACACATGTTTGAAGTTGAAAAACCGCTTAACTGGGCGGTGAATGGCGTCTTGATGGTACATGAAAAATGACAAAAATTTAAAGAATGTTATGAAAATTTAAAAAAAAATTATAATAATAAAAAAACATAACTGTGCAAAAAAAAAAACTATGACTAAAATTTGCCAATCAAATAACAAAAATCTGAAAAAACTATGACAAAAAAAGGCAAATAACAGAACTTTGGATAAAATACTACAAATGTAGTTAAAAATTAGGCCAAAAAATATGACAAATATCGATTGGTGATTAGGATTCGTTTTCTACTGGCGCTGCTGGCTGACGATAAGGATACACCAATTTGTTGCTTGTTTTATTGAATGAAAACAGTACAGCTTCGTTAAATTGATAGAGTTCTGTAATTTTTGCAATTTTTGTAATTTTGTAATTTTTGTAATTTTTGTAATTTTTGTCATTTTTGTCATTTTTGTCATTTTTGTCATTTTTGTCATTTTTGTCATTTTTGTCATTTTTGTCATTTTTGTCATTTTTGTCATTTTTGTCATTTATGTCATTTTTGTTATTTTTGTCATTTTTGTCAGTTTTGTCATTTTTATCATTTTTGTCATTTTTGTCATTTTTGTCATTTTTGTCATTTTTGTCATTTTTGTCATTTTTGTCATTTTTGTCATTTTTGTCATTTTTGTCATTTTTGTCATTTTTGTCATTTTTGTCATTTTTGTCATTTTTGTCATTTCTGTTATTTTGCATTTCATGTTTATTTTACATCTTTTTTTTTGTAATTTTTTTTTTTTTTAGTTGTTTTTATGATGTTTGTTATGTTTCTGTTTTTGGCCAATTTGATACTATTGCTGTTTCGTGTTTTTCTTATTCTGATTTTTTTTTCCTAAGTTTTGTTTATTTTGAGCATTGCAATGTTCTCTTAGGTTTCAAGGTTTGTGAAAAATGTATGTAGGTTAGCTATCTTCCGTTTGATTTTACGTTTTTTCTCCACTTTGTTTGAAACTATATCTCGCTTATATCTGTCTGATATTTTTATAATTTTGTTTGTCATTAGTCGAATATTTATCAGTTTTTATTTGAATGTATTCCATTGACATAGAGAGAAACCGAAAATGCTTCTTTGTGTAAAATTTCATTGAATTTTGGACCTTGTATTTCTATTTGAACTATTTGAAATCTTTATCAAATATTGTTGAGTTTTTATCTTTAACAGTTCAAAATTTCCTCAAATAATAAGTATACATATGCTAAAGAAAACTAAGATTACGGACGTCAAGGAAATTAAGAGCATCAGTTGTTCTATTTTTCAAGTTTCGGTTCTACTTGATCTTTAAATCAAGCTCAGGTGCCTCGAGAAGGAGTCAAAAATAAATTTTTCTTTTCGAAAATTGCTCGGTTCCTAGTTATTCAAACCAAAATCTGCAGCAGCAATTGTTGTTCTTTTCTCGCCTTGCAGGGAGAGAAACAAACCATAGACATAAAAAAAAAACAATCTAAATCGTGGATGCTGCAGACGGGTTGTCTGTTGGGATTGAAAGAGTGAAGGATTCAAAACGGAATGCAAAAAAGTGGCTAGTGGATTTTTTTTCTCCACCTCCGCTTTTCGGACCTATGCTAGATGTTCTCTAATCAGGCTCAATTCCAAGCTGCTCTATTCAAGGCTTACGAACTGTTGCTGCAAGAAGATGGACAAACCATACAGCAGCAAGTGAGGCTAATTGTTTCGAGCATATGTTTAGCATATCTTCAGCCACCATCATCCCCCCTTACCAAACCGAAAGAAAAAAAAAGTATATGATTGAAACGCGTCTATCAAAGAGCGAGTTCTTTCACCCGATACTTTTTTTTCCCAATTCACTTCGGTTTTATTTTTTAGTTTCGAAATTTTCCTTTTTCTGTGGTGTGATTATAGGAAGTTTATCGTAAATGTTTCAAAGTGTGCGATTTGTGAGTGCGCGCAATATTTTCCAAAAGAGGAAGTATATCATTTTGGGGTATTTATTGCGGCACATGGTTTGGTTTCCCCTGCCTTCTCTTCTGCTCTGGAAACTGCGATCGGTAAAGTGTTTTTCCATCGATCAGGTTGAACCGATCCCAGATGGTTTGGTTTTGAACTGGTTGGCACTAATGAGAAAGAGTTCAGGGCTTTTTGTCTTGAAAAATCGGAAACGGGATATGCTCTAAACACTGAACGGAACCTCCCCGAGGCTTGCGTGTGATACTCAATTGCAGGTTGTACATTTGCTTATGCTTGCGGAAATGGATATGGACCACGCTATTTTCGCTCTAATCTGCTGGACCGCTAAACGATTGCAATTCGCTTAGCCGTTCGAAGCGAATTCATTAATTAAGGCTACCAATGGAAATTTTGTTATTCAGAAATGGTCAAAAATGTTTAAACGTTAGAAACAGTGAAAATTTTAGACTTCACAATCGTTATATCGAGGTGTATTTGAAAAAAAGCTTGTATAGAATGTCAAGGATTGAAAAAATACCGGTAGTTAATGCTTAAATACAGGTTGTTTTTACCTAAATGTAGTAATTATACCAAAATAAAGATTATTTGAATCGAAGTTCTGATATTTTTTCCATCAATTCATTGCATGGCCGAAGAAACGGGGGTGGGGTTTTAGGGTTAAACCCTCCCCGTGAGGGCCAAAAAATGCCAAGCAAAATGTCATCGACAGCTGTCTATCTGGAGGTTGCACTCTAAGACAACTTGCAGATGACGGCCTAGTGTCTGTCATACGATCTGCTGAGTCTCATCAAATTGTGTTGTAAGAAAGTAAAAAAAATAATCATGAAAGGTTCTTTGGAAGCGTCATGTAGGATTTTTATTCTGTCAATGAATTTTGATGAAACAAATTTTTTTTTGATTTTTTTTTATTAATTTTTGTTAATTAATTTCTGGGTTTTGACAAAATTTGCCCGAATATTGCCTGGATTTTGGTCGTCAATTTTGAAACCAAATGCCTGGATTTTGCCAGGTTTTAATACAAAATTGCACGGATTAGTCCGACCCGGAAACGTGCTGAAAAAGTCCTGGCAACCGAGATAGACCCGTTTTGATGCGTCCAGATTCAAGATGAAGGATTTTCTGACAATTTGTATGATTTGTGACTGTGCAAAGAAATATCGGAGAAGGCTATCAATTCTTCGAAACATTGGCAAATTTTTCTTTAAAACCTTTATCCTAATGAAATAATAAGTAAACTCGTCCTAATCATTATTGTTTGTCTGAATATGAAAAACTGAAGAATTAACAATGCCAATGTAATTTAAGTTAGAAGTTAGAAGTAAGTTAGAAAATCGCAATAAAATAAAAAAAAAACCATTTAAGGAGGAGTAGGCTATGATTGGTTGGCAACGGACGCGTTTTCTTTTCTCTCTGTCGTTCAAAATTATGTCTTTTTTAAATAATAAAGTGGTTAAAATAGATTTGAAATGTTATAACTAGTCAAATATTGGATTTTCGGAAGTGTCACTATTCGTTGAGTGCGATCGAGAGTTCCAGCGTCATATATAATTTGGATTATTATTATTTAAGGATTATTACGTTAAGGAATGATTTCCATTACCTAGTTATTTCACTATTTTTTTAAATGAAAACGCTCCGAACAAAAAGAAAACATAAAAAGTATTGAAAATATATTCAGGTACTATTCTTAAAGGGTGATACGGTCAAAATTTGGTCAAGGGAAAACGTGTGTAAATCGGTGAAATCGTTTATTTAAAAAATCAAATTAAATTTCTTTTTCAAGTTTAATTAGTATAAAATTCAGGAAAAATATTCAATTAGGCTTCCGCTTTTCCAAATCCGAATTGCCGGGCCTTACGCTTAACCCTTGCCATCAGATTTTGTACAGCCACCTTGTCCACCTTCTTCGCCGCAGAAAGCCAGTTTGCCTTGAACTGCTGCTCGTCCTTAGCAGTTTTTTTTTTGGTCTTCTTTAGGTTCCGCTTGACAATAGCCCAGTATTTATCAATTGTGCGGAGCTCTGGCGTGTTGGGAGGGTTCTTGTCCTTGGGAACCACCTGCACGTTGTTGGCGGCTTACCACTCCATGGCCTTTTTACCGTAATGGCAAGATGCCAAATCCGGCCAAAACAGTACGGACCAACCGTGTTTCTTCAGGAAAGGCAGCGGACATTAATTCAAACACTCTACAACACAGGTACAAATGGCTTGCCAAACCAGATATTTCTTCCCGAACTTTGACAGTTTCATGTGCTTGAAAATATCTGCTACCTTTCCCCTTCCTTTTGCCGTATAAAACTCCTGTCCCGGAAGCTGCTTGTAGTCGGCTTTGACGTAGGTTTCGTCGTCCATTACCACGCAGTCAAACTTCGTCAGCATCGTCGTGTACAGCCTCCGGGATCGCGCTTTGGCCGTCGTATTTTGATTATCATTGCGATTTGAAATCACTACCTTCTCGTAAGTCAATAGTCCGGCTCGTTTTTTGGCTCGATGCACGGTTGTTGACGATACACCCAGCTTATTTGCGGCATCTCGGAGAGAGAGGTTAGGGTTTCGCTTTAAACCAGAGCCTAAAAACTTCACCGTCATCAGTCATAAAACTGTCACTGTGAAAAAATTAAAGTAGTCGCATTCATAACAGACGCCGTCAAATGAGTAACCAAGTAAACAATCTCGCCTCAACCTCCAGTCAAATGATGCATCGGAAAAATCATAGTCGTCTTCAGTCCATCGCCGTCTTTTGACTGTGACGGGATATTGTTTAGATTAAAAAAATATAAGACGACGGCGAAAAGGACACGTTCATCATTAGTCATGCCATTGATGAAACTGAAACCCGTTACCGGGTTTCGGTTCAAATAGACATACAATGGAATGGAAACGTTTTAAACTAAGTTTACGTTTTTGGAGATCAGTCTAGGGCATAGGTCGGCAACCTGCGGCTCGCGAGCCGCATGCGGCTCTTTAGATGTATAACTGCGGCTCTTTAGCTCAATGTGTGAAAATTTTGAAAATCCTCGAAATTTTCTGGAGTAAACGGACGCAACATAAGTTTTTTTTTCAGTTCAGATAATATTTCCCAGGATTCAAATAAAAACAAAAAAAAAACTTTTGAACAAATTAACAGCATCTTGTCAGTAAAATTTCTTTGTAAACATTTTGTTTTTAAATTTTTCAAATATGAAATATGAATTCCATCTCTCAATGTTCCTTTTCAAATCCATGAAAGCATTTCAAAAATTTTCAAAAATTCAAGTTCTTCGCTTTTATTTTGAACATGAGGTCAAGTGAACAAAATTTTCAAATTTGTAAAAAAAATATTTTTGTAAACCGGAAGCTGAGTGCTGGATCTAATTTTAGAATTTCATATGCAGACCCCGTTCGTTTTTGGCAACATTCGATTTTGGCAACATCCGATTTTGACACATGTGCCAAAATCGAACGGTTTTTGGAAACAACATTACCTTTGAGTTTTCGTTATAACAGGACCAATTTAATTTAAACAAACAATATAAATACGTTTCTATGTTTTGAAATGCAGATAAAATGCAACCATAAAAACAAAAGTTTCTTAATAATTGTATAAAATACTCAAAGATGACAAAAAGATGAAATATTCAAAAGTTAAAAAACAAATTCAATCAAAAGACTGAAAATGACAAAAAACCTAAAAAATGATGAGAAAGACAAAAATAGAAAATATGACAAATGAAAACAAACATTATTAACAAAATAAAAAAGTGCAAAATGCATCAAAAACATGATGAAAAAAATTAGAAATGACTACAAATGGTCGGAAATTGACTAAAGATAACGTTTTTGATAATAATAATAACTGTTTTGTAAAAATAACTAAAAATAAGTTGAGAAAAAAACCGTTCGATTTTGGCAACATTCGATTTCTGCATTACAAAATGTACGGGCGTGTTGCCAAAATTGAACGGGGTCTGTATAATATAAATATTTTTAGAAGGAGAAACTTTATTTGGTAAAGAAGCATTCTCTTCCATTAACTTTAATATATCTTCTATCAACTTTTACATCCTTGTTTGATTCTAAACTTAATTCTTTTAGCATGTTTCTGCAATTATTTCTAAACGTCATGGCTGTTTTCAAAGTTGGTTTTGATTTCAGAGTCTTAATCAGAATTTTGGTTTTGGTTTGTTCTATGAAGTAATGTTCAAAATAACGTCAAAAAAACTAAAATTGAAGTTTAAAAACTCGGTTCGTTGAAAAATGAAATACAGCGAAGCAAAGCCAAAGTTATATGTCTATTATTATGTAAGATTTATTAATATACTGGAAGATCCGAGATAGCTATCAAAACTGTCATCGGGCCCCAGCATATTTCTACATCATCAGTTGAATCTATTCTTGAAGATTCCAAAAATCCAAGATACACTGAAATACAGCAAACCTGTCAGAAACTAAAAGTATTTTAAAAATATTTTTTTGTCTGTTTGAAATATTAAGTTTTGAAATATTGAAAGATTTGAATAAATTATTCACACAACGAACCTTATATCATTGAAATTAGTTAACATTTTCGGCCAGGAACCGCCAACAAACTACAAAAACTGAGAGTTCGTCCAACAAATTAAAACATTTGTTTGTTAAAATCAAAAAGATTAAATTCCAAAACACTAATTGTATAAAAATTTAAAATATGAATTTTTTGATTAGAATTCATAGAAACTTTGACAGAAGGCTCAATCTGAATCCATGATATATTTGAGACTCGGAGCTTTAGACATTATTTTTAAGATTTCATTAGTATGGAGGAGAAAAAACTTGGAAGGGTTACGATTTTGAAAAGAATTGAGAATTTAAACTTAAATTTTCGTTATCGAAAAATATTATTTTTGATACCTTTTTTTATAATTTTACCAGAAATCAAAATGGAACTAGAGAGCTGAATCGAAATGCTTGTAATAAAAAAAGTTAAAAGAAATTTTATCACCATATTATCAGACCACATCTCGCGACCGATTGTTAATTTTTTTCAAATTTTGACTAGTTTTTTTTCAATCAGGAAAATGAGCATATATGAATTAAAATTTGTTGGTTTATTTATTCTAAGGCCCGGAAAATATTTATCTATTTTAAATGATAGTTTTATGCGCATAACAAACAAAAAAACATTAATGGATTTTAATGTTCATAACCAAAAAAACTTGAAGGCTTATTTGTAGAATTTGAAAAAAAATAATAGTGACAAACCTTCGTTTAGTTTTTTATATATTAATTTACCTCTTGCAGTATGTATTTTTATGATATTAAATTTTCAATGTTTCTTTTTAATATTTCAATAGAACACATCGAAAGTTTATTGTTTATCTGGGAATAGGTTAGGAATGAATTGCACCAAAGTTTAAAATGATAAATTTTATCAAGTCACAATGGTACATCGCCATAATTTCAACGTTAATAAGCTGTACTCGTTATGAAAATGTATTGATTTAGAAGAAAGAAAATCGCTTCTGTTTGCCAATCAAACAACGAAAATCTGTGGCGTTGTGAGAAAAAGGATAATAAAAATGAGTGAACATCAGGATACAATGTATCTTAGCGATCAACATTATTTGTAGTAAGGATAAAATGAAGTGCGGCTCTTTGAAACTTGGACATTTCCTTAATTTGCAATTTTTGGCTCTTCTGTTTCAAAAGGTTGCCGACCGCTGGTCTAGGGTAGTCAAGGCCCGGGATAAAATCGAACAAAACATCAACTATCTCGACCGAGGAGAACTCCGTATGGACTAAAAAGGACAAATCGACCTTGCGGCTGTACGATCCTTCTTTTTATTTAGCCTTTCAAAATGTTTAGTAGTATTATTTAAATCTGAATTTCATTTGTCCTCGACCCTGGCAATTAGTCCAACAAGCAATCCATATACCTACTCGAAATTTTTCAAATCATACCCAAATGCTTTCAACCGACGCCGTCATCTTGTTTGACGACCATCGTTTGAAAAATAACATGCGTCATGCGAACAGAAATCCATGACGGTAGTCAAGTTTTTCCAGTCCCTTGAAGCATGACTAGTAGTCAAATGAGATCTGAAACGTGATGGTGAAGGAAAATCAGCAACCCCGCCAACGACGGTAAAAGGTTGTTCATCTTCGATTTCTTGACTTCTAATAAGATTATTTTCCGGATGGCTCCTGAATCCTGATGATCGTGGGTTGTCTTCTTCCGAAATTTTTCAAAATATTCTATTTTCTGGAATACTTCACTTTCTTCATCTCGATAACACACGGAATGCGGAACTTCAGCGACCATTCTGCCAACCCGACACACATCGTAGCAACCTTGATTATTTGTATGATCTATATAAGGGTCTGAAGAGAACTCGTATTCCCAACAAGTAAAAGCTTTCTTCGCCATCACATTTCAATGAAAATCACCATTTTGTTCTGAATAAGTTACTTTGAGACTAACTTCTCTCATCCAAACCGTTTTTCCAGACGCTCTTTACATAAATCCCTTTCCCACAAATCATGAAGAATCAAAATTCATACATAAAAAACTAACAAAACACGTCACTTCAATAGCCCACGGCAAGCTACACGTTTAATGAAATAAATCTTACATCACCGAGAATTCCCGGAGCATCCGGTGACACTTTAACAGTTTATCTGCTTAGACATCACTTTTCATCACTTTTTGAAAACTTAATATCAAATTTACATAGTAAAATATGTTATTTTATTATGTTTTCGCGAAGCGAGAGAAAAATGCGTGCGATTGGTAAAAGTCATCGCTTACTTTTTTTCAGTAACCTCTATATTTCGTTATCTAGTTCAAAAATTGAAATCTAACATAAAAAAAACTGTTCAAACAAAAAAAAAAGTTATGAGGCTTCTTGTAATTGAATGGTGTAAAGCTTGCAGAAATCGGCTAAGTAGTTCCTTAGATATGAGGTGCGAAATCTGGCAGTCTGGCATTCAAACTCTGGCGAAATCTGGCGGTCTTTAGTGTAACTAAAACACACGCTAGGTTTTTGAGTGTTAATCAGTTTGGTTATTTTTTTATAAACTATAGTGACTGCAATTATATGCAAAGCGTCAACTGTCTTTATATGTATGCGAAAAACAGTTTCACTTAAAAACCTTTAATATTTCCAGAACAAACTGTGCAAGTTCGGTTCAAAACTGATCGATAAAACAAACTACCAAATTCGTAATTTTCCGATAACTGTGAATTTTGATGTACTTCTACCTCTTCGGCTCAAACGTCTCAGTTGTTTTATGAATAGTGTTTATGACTTGAAAAATCCAGAAAAGAAATCTATGGGCCCTATTTATCGAATTTTGAACAATTCCCGCTATATTTCATATACATTTTAAGGGACCAACTAATGCTAATCGCCCTTTTGGACATCCTCTTACAAAGGAATCATAACCCTACCCAAAGCTGCCTAAAATCGCCGTCGGTAATTATTTTACCCGTACCGTCCTACTAACGTATGTACTAGTCATGCCGAGGTGTAACAGAAATGGTTAAGCCTTTCTCGGGTCGGCTTTGAGGCCAAAACCCCGACGAAGTGCGAGCGATAGGATAGGAGCGAAGAAAATACTTGGATTTGCTAGGATAAGGAGACGAAGCGACGAACGAGGGGTACATAGTGTGTACACATTGTAGTTGACGACTGAGGAACTCTATACGCTTGTCCATCTATCTACCAAACCGAAACCGAATGTGCCGAAAATCAATTTTAGTCATTAGTAATATTTTTATTACGCACGTACACCGAAACCCATATTTAACCAGTGCGCTGAGCGAGATGGAATGCTTACTCGATCTAAGCCTCAGACACAGCCTCGGATTATCGATGGATGCTGCAGCAGTGAGAAGGAGCGAGATGGATGGATCAGAGTCAGAGTCAGAGATACACAAATCATCTGCCGAACAATATTTTGGCACTTTTTTTCGGGTTGATCGCTCCTCTGGCCAGGTTTTTATGGTCGATAGTCGATCATCTATAGGCAAGTGAGCAAGTAAGTAGGTGCGAGGAAAATAGTTTGAATTCATTGCTCGTGGAGTACGTACATATGGGCGTTTGAGAGATTTTTGGCTGGAATTGGTTTCGGTTATTATTCGGGGATAGTTCACAGGCAAAGACAGGACAGGTAGTGAGTGAGAGTTAGTGCCAAGTAAGGAGAGACGGGTGATCGTTTTGAATAATTTCTCGGCCTTAATACCGAGCGCGCCTGAAAGTACTTGACTTGGTTCGAGTCTTTTATTTAGTTACGTACCAAACCCACCAAAGTGATGGATTAAGGCCCCGGCTATTGTGAAGAAGTACTTGAATTGTAGTGCTCGGCAATGTGTGTGCGCCTCGCTTCGCCGTGAAGAATAAGACGGCCGTTTGATTGTGGATGCTGTTTTCGAGTCGAAGAGTTAACTAGCGACCAACGACACAAAAAAGTGGTGATTCTTAAGATAAATAATCATTCTGGGATAAGTGACCGGTTTTTTTTTGTTCCCTCTCCAGTCAGAAGATCCGAAGTTTAAAGCTGTGATTTGCTTTGCGTAAACTTTGTGTATTCTCAATATCTCATGATTACGAAATGAGGTAAGAATTAAATCTGCGAAATGTTCATACAGGAACAACGTTTAGGAAATGCTTTTGTTCGACACCAAGACTAGTGCATGATTAGCTAAGTAGTGCCTTACAAAAATAAGAAAAAGAGAGAGAGCTTTTATCTAATGTGATTTAAGAACAAAAGATTTAAACGATCGCAACACCGGAAAACCGTTACATTTTCGGAGTGAAGCACGTGCTTGGAGCCAACCCACTCACGTCTCTCAAGGATCTGGATTTTCCCAAGAGAGCCCAAAAAAAGAGCTCATCTCCGCATCGCCGTTGTGATGTCATTACACCTGAACAATCAACTACAGGTACGTTAGCAATGAACATGACTATTAAATTATTACAGTCCCATCATTAGTTCCACAAAATAGACACCTTCCAGGGGTCCAACCACTTGCTTCTCCTAACTCTTTCTTCTTCGGCTCTAATCTGACCACGAACGTTCTTTTTTTGTCTTGCTCCATCTCTCTCGACTCATAATTGTAAGCTCATACGCCTGCGTGTACGTTTTTTTCTTCTTCGAAGCTCATGTACGTTTAATTCATCACTAAACTTGTACCTGTCACACCTTGTTGTGAAAAGAAGCAAGCTGGGAGGAGCAAAGGTGTCCGTAAGAAGATAAAGAAATCCACCCAAATTGGTGATTTACAGCTGGGCCCGGTAGATTCCTAACAGGTTGTGCTAGATATAATCCCTTGACACATTTTTCCTGCCTTCGGTAGGATCTGTGGATCTCCGGTAGCCGGTAAAAACAATTTGCGAAGGAAAATGAGAATATATAATCATCTTTCTGAATGGAATTCCGACCCGCAATAAGGACTGTACTCGAAAAAAAATTAAAGTTTTTTGGCAAAAAATCGATAGAATTTTTACAGAAGTGATAAGACTTTTTATTTTGACCAAGCTCTCTTATCAATACTAGTGTCAGCTTATTAACATTGTTTCATTCAATTTTATTTCTCATCGTGTTTTCATGAATTGCGACACTAAAAAAATTGCCTTATTGATAGGGCTGAATCAATCTGAAAGGATAAAAATTCCAAGAATAAAAATATAAAAAAAATTGCTTAATTGTTATAAACGATGTTGCCGATCACGATAACCGGTGTCTGAGAAGAGCTATTTTTTCAATCGTTATTTGCAAAAGAGTGACATAAAAACATAGAAAGAGTAACACGAAAACCGCTAGATTGTCATTAGATTTTTTAGAATTAAAAAAAAATCCTATAGGGGGAAGTGTTCCTATATGCGCATATTGGGTAATATGCGCATACAGCCGATTGACGATATGGCTGAAGATTCAACATATCTAAATAATCAGTGCAGTTTGAGGGTAATACGGTTTTGAAACATGGCATGAAAAATTTAGTTGTTATATAAAGTCACAAAAATTTAAAAATTCAAACATGATTTTTGTCAGTTTCGTTAGAATACATTGAACTTTAGTTATCGTGCGTACAGAATCTGTAAACAAAAATGTTAATGGTTCTTCATTCTTATTCATCTGGAAATCGGAAATTCAACCAATTGAAGCTTTTGGCAAAGTTGTAAACCAGAGGTGAGCAACCTTTTGAACCAACGGGCCAATTTAAATTAGAAATCTTGTCGGCAGGCCGCACTTAAAATACCTTTTTTTTATAATTTGTGGCGAAAACAAATCTGAAAAAGGAAAACAAAACGAATTCACGTCTTTAACATCAGAAATTCAATACGACTTTTAAAACACCCGATATTAAAAAGGCACATCACTAATTCTTAGTCATTTTAAAATTCTCTCAATTTTTTAAAAGTATTTCTTGGCGAATATTCGTTCTTATGTTATTCTGGTTAAAATCGATGCTACGTTTCGTCGTCATTTCCATTTCAAAATCTTCTGGAGCTTACCACAGCGATTACTAAAAGTGTGAAAAAGATATATTCAAAAAAGTCACCGTCTCTCAGCGCTGGGTGTTGAATCGCTTATTGACTTGGTTTTTTTCCTCCAAACGGTAAAAAACTCCCTTTTTCAAATTGAAGTTCAGCAAGGTTGTCAAAATCACTTAAAATTTTCGATTTCACATATTTTTAAGCAACTATCTTCAAAATTGCATTCTTAATTCTAGATTTGTTATCCAGATTTTTATAATTTGTAATCTTATCTTAATAATCTTATTTAATTCAATGATATCTTAATTGGGATATAATTTCGGAGGCTATATTATGACTTTTGTAACGTGGAATGCGATTTATAAGTGAAAGAACTCCATTTATTGATGTGTTTTGTAAATTTTCTATCAAATTGTATGTTATGTATGTATGTATGTATGTATGTATGTATGTATGTATGTATGTATGTATGTATGTATGTATGTATGTATGTATGTATGTATGTATGTATGGTTCCCCCATCGGTAGCAAAGTCCAGCCTATGTCTGTGTGGCTTGACCTTCGAATTGCTTCTCAGGCTTCCTCGGCCGATGGTTCGTCGAGGGAAGGCATCCAATCTTCAGAGAGTTGGAAATCCACTCCACTTGCAATAGTCTCTTCAGATTAGCCCCAGATGCATTCCCTCTAAAATATATAATTACTGAATACAATGAAACACATCTTACCTGTCGGCAACTTATGGTATTCGAACCCGAAAGTTTTTCTTGCCGATACCGGGAATCGAACCCAGTACGTCTGGGTTACCAGACTCGTGCCAGCCAATTCACTAGACCACATCAGCGCTTTGTTGTTAATTTTCTATCAAATTTCTGAAAAAAGCATAACAGATTATCGCCAAATACCTTTTGGGTCGAATCACAGAATTTCATAAATCTATTTTTTTTTAACTTATGATTTTTGTCGGTTATTTTGATGCCGGCCAATTCATGTTAATAAAAAAATCCAAAAACGTTCACCCATGCTTTATAATTAAACTTTCGTAATTTTCGTCAATATTCAGAAATAAAAATTATTTCACAAGGTTTTGGTTCAATTGTTTTTGCCAGTTAATGAATGCTAACAGAACTAGCATATCTACCGAATTGGATAGAATACTTTCAAAAAAATATCTGTTGAGCATATTTTTCATCATAAAACTTTATTCAAGACACGAACGCCACAAACGTTTTGAAGTGTCTATAATTAGAAAAAAATAAAACTTCATTTTTGCTTGAAACAAAAAAAAATGACTTCACTAACGGACTTCAAAATTGTTTTGATCATGTGAAGCTTCCGATTTTTAGCTGCTCTTCGTCACTTTTATGAATTTTGCTTTTCAAAGTGGAAGGAATTAAATGATTAGAAAAAAATGTATCGTATCGTATCGTAATGTATAAATTACGTTATGGCAATAAACAATATTGCATCTATGCCTTGATCAGAACATAATAAATGTCTTAAATGCTACTAAAAAGGTTAACAATTTGAGAGCTTTTTGGGAAAATACAGAAAAGAGCATATTTGATCTAGTCATATAAATTTTCTTAATAATAACAAAAGTTAATGAATAAAAACTTGAAAAAAGCTTCGCGGGTCGCACAAAAGAGTCTCGCGGGCCGCGTGTTGCTCACCCCTGTTGTAAACGATAAGGTTTGGAAATGGAGACAAGTTTTGAATGTATCTGAAAATCATCCAGAACACAACAGTATAATTAGATTTATTAAGGTTTAAAAAATTCACAATGGGAAATAAATTATTGATACTTAAAAAAGCAATCATGGTATCCTATTCAAAAGCCGAAAGGTTGTCAATAAACAAAATGATCAAAAAGGCAAAAAGCCCAATTTTTATTTATCTTTGGGGGTTCTCGTTGATGTTGTTCGGTGATGTTTAGATTAAAAGATTTGCTTTATTCTTAAAGTTTCGGTTTACTGCTTATTCAACCATCTTCAGAAAAAGAATTTTTCCGCCTGCTAAGGTCATTGCTTTTCCAATTTAAGCGATGACCTTTTCCAGGCGAAAAATTAGCGTTCTTTTTCAGAAGATGGTTGAAATAAACAGTATACCGAAACGTTAAATATAAAGCAATTTTTTTTTCATCCAAACATCACCGAACAATATCAACGAGAATCAACGAGAAGAATTTTGAGCAAATTTCTTCACAGATCACTGATTTTTTAAAATTTTCACAAAATTCACAGGTTATCTAAATTTTGTACAGACTTTCAAAATTATAAATTTTTATGTCACTTCCGAAATTTTATTTTTGACTCTAACTCATGGAAATATGAAAATAAGGTAATTTAAATTGTTTTTTTTTATTAAAACTCTAAGTAGTTTCCAATTTATTGATGTTTCACATGATTTCCCAATGAAGTTCATAGAAATAGCGTAACAGAAAATCGTAACCGAATTTAGGCTTCAAATCACAGAATTTAAGCTTCAAATTCACAGCTAAAAAAGCGTTTATCTCCTTTTCTCCATTATTCATTACTCTGGGACTTTTTTTTTAAATATTATGTGTACAATCGATGTAAAAATGTTTATGATGTTTGGCCTTTTGCATTATAACTCGTTACTTTGCAAACAATTGCTTCAAATACACATCAGTCACTTCGGCGTATAAACGTTAATTTTTTTTAAACGATTATTCGACGAAGTGACGTTTGTTCATAGTTTTTCCATTAGGAGCGCAGCTATCTTATGACCTAGAAAGCTTGGCATGGATGCTCATTTTTTACCAGAAATAATGAAATACGTTTTCCATTTTGAAATTTGTTACGTTCTAAAGCTAAAACCTTTACCCAGAATGATTTTTACCCAGAATCCTGTAGTTTTGTTTTTTCCCACTATTTTAATCTTGTATGTATGTATGTATGTTGGTAATCCACCATGGGTGCACGGATTCACCGCAGTTTCTGCCAAAGTATAGGTTCACATGCATTTCTTAGATTATTAGGTTCGACAAACCCGGACTGAACGATGAAAATTCGACTTTTCCAAGAGAAATGCGGAAGTTTTCTTTGAAAAAGGTTTTTAATATGTGAATTTGCATTGAAAATTAACCAACTTTATTAAATCATTTGGCAAGGAACCCACGAGAACCCACCGACATTTTTTACATGCATTTAGATCATAATCACAACTGTCACTTCTCAAAAAATGAGGTGCGCCAAACTGCTCACAAGCAGGTTATTGCAATTTGAAAAATGTATAATTTTAACCTATTTTTTGTGATTTTGACAGAAAAAATCTGCGAAAAGAAAAAGTTTTCCACTAGAATATCTCATTGGAGTCTATTCCAATCGAACACTGTGGAAATTTGAGGTATTGTATAGCTAAACACAAAAATAGGTGCAAAAAACCATTTTTGCAAGGTTTTCTTAAATACTTATTTTTGCAAGGTAAGTTCACAACATAGAGCTTAACAATGTTCTACAAAGTTGATGTTTAAGATATAATAAACAACTTTGTAGAAGAAACCATAGCTGTATCTTGCTTCTGTAAGAAGTTAGATTTTGGCGAGACCTTGCGGAGAAAAATAGAACTTGTTCGAATCCATCAATAGATAGCGCAAATATAGTCGAGTAACTTTGTCGAAGACACCGATGAGCTACAACGAAGCCTCTAGCCTGCAGTCAATTTTGACCGCAAAAGTGTGGTTCCTGGCCCACTGTGGGGCGGTGGTGAAAATTTTTATGCAGATCAGCGGTAATGTGATTGCTGAGCGCTAATGTGGTCTAGTGGATAGGTTGGCGCGAGTCTGGTAACCCAGGCGTACTGGGTTCGATTCCCGGTATCGGCAAGAAAACTTTTGGGTTCGAATCCCTTAAGTTGCCGACAGGTAAGATTGTGTTTCATAGTATAAATAATCATATATTTCAGAGGGAATGCATCTGGGGTTAATCTTAAGAGACTATTGCAAGCCGAGTGGATTGCCAACCATTGTAGGTCTCTGTAGGTTGGAAGCCTTCCCTCGACGAACCATCGGCCGTGGAAGCCCTAGAAGAAATTCGAAGGCCATGCCACACAGACATAGGCTGGACCTTGCTACTGATGGGGGACCAATACATACATACATACATCAGCGGTAATGAGATTGCTGATAAAAAAATCGTCATTTTGTTGAGCAAGAATCCATGCCTAAACGGGATAGCAGGACAGATGCATTCTTTACAAAAATTATGACCAGAACGAGAACCTAAAAGCGTAGAAAACAGCAGCCTTTTTTTTTTGTTCTCCATGGCCCTAACCAAATGTGTGGCCATCCCTTGCACCAAAATGAATCCTATAGAGAGTTTGTTGACGTTTTTGAACAAAAAGGTAAACAAATATTTTATTTTTTCAATAATTTGTTTTTTTATTTGCAAATAACGAACAAATAAAAAAAATCAACTAAATTATGTTTGATTTGTAAAAATCCGACCATCTGAAGGATCAAAACAGCTTTCAGAACATGTTTCCCTTATATTATTTTAAAAAACATTAAATTTTGTGACGTAAATTCACTCATTCGCGCTGTTGTAACTCAGCTAGATTCCAACCGACTTCTATGAAATTCAATGTTTCAGGATCGTTTCATCATTTTCAAAGAAGATTTTATTTTTTTTCCTGTACAATGTTCTTTTCAAGTTTTTCCGTAAAATTTAAAAAAAAATCCTTTTTTTGTGACGTGAACTCATTCATTTGCGACTGTTTTTGTTCGCTTTATGAAACAACCCCAATGGATTAAAAAATATTTTTCTACACAATAAAGCAGTATTTGTTGGCTTCAAAACGTATTCAAAAAATTTAAAAAAAAAATCAATCCATATATTTTAATTGATTATTTTGTAAAAGTTGTCAACATTTACACTTTTTCCAACAAAAAAAAATGATTTTCAAAATTATACGAAACTAGCTGACCCGGTAAACTTTGTTATACCTGTTACTTAATAAATCGTTAGAAAATATTTAATTCATCTACAAATCTTTAGCTTCCTCGTGCTCGTGAATTAGTTTTCATGACCCTCTTTTCAAGTTGATCGAGTTGTATCCCATTTGTAGTTGATTTTGTATGGGAGCCACCATTCCAAAAAAAAGTAAGATTCTTGAAACTAATATACAAACCATCTCTGGCCTGAAAAACTTCGGATACAAAATTTCACTTCATTCCGCCCGTCCGTTCATACATGTAAAAAATGTTTTCCTTTTTTTCGTTGGTTTTGTGTGATTTTAATTATTGACAAGTTTAAGATTTTTTTATATTTACGTCTTTGAAATCTTTGGCCATACAAAACAAGAATCCAAGGCTTCGAGAAGCTTTGTCGACAACATAGTTCTTATGAGTCTTGAACTCCAGCCGTCGGTCGAGAATAACGCCCAGATCGTTGATATGGTCCACCCGGATGATGGTTTGGTCTCCGAGGATGTACTCTGCAGGAAGAGGATGTCGCTTACAGGTAAACGATATTACCGAGCATTTACTGCGGTTCAAGGGCAAGCAATTGATATCGCACCAGTGAGCAAAAGCGGTGAATTGCTGTTGCAGGAAGTTGTTGTCGTCTTGGCCGTTTATGGTGTGAAAAAGTTTCAGGTCATCGGTATATGCGAGCTTTGTGCCACCGAGGAGCGAGAGTACATCATTTAAATAGATCACGAAAACGATCGGTCCCAAATGACTTCCTTGAGGCACTCCTCAAAAGGCAACGAACTGCTTAGAAAAGAATTCACCAGTACGAACGGATAACTTTCGTCCCATTAAGTAACTCCGGAACCAATCCAGTAGGGAACCACAGACGTCTAAGCGTTCGAGCTTGGCAATTGCAATATCGTGGTTCACCTTATCGAACGCAGCAGAGAGATCTGTGTAAATGGCGTCTGTTTGAGTTTTCTTGGCAGAGCTGTCCTGCACGAACAATGTAAAATTCAGTAGGTTTGTAGTCGTGGATCGTTTAGGCATGAATCCGTGCTGATCGTTGGAGAAGTGATGGCATAAAACGCCTCAAAAAAGTAGCTTGTATACCGTCCGGGCCCGAAGAAGATGAATTTTTAAGCTTAGCTGTCTGTCGCTTTTAGGATGGCTGCATCGTCGACCAGAATACCATTCAAAGATAGGGGTGATATATTTTCGACAGCCCTGGCCAGTTGCTCCAAGGAAATTTCCCCATGAAAATACTAGAAAATTGCTCGGCAAAAGGTTTACAAATTTCTGGACCAAAATTCGCTGTGTCGCTGTCAAGGAACATGTAAGCCGGAAGCTCTGGTTCTTTCCGTTGTTTTTTTACGTGCTTCCAAAAAGATTTCGGACTGGTCTTGAAATTTCTTTGTAACCGATTTAGATAATTTAAGTAGCTACGCTTACTGACTTTACTGGGTTGGATGCCAAAAAGTTATTCCGAGGGCCTTATTGGTGGAATTTCCATTTTACCGAAATTTCACATTTCAGCACACAAAGAACCACTCCCAATAAGACTGACATGATAGGTACATGTTCAAATTACGCATTAAAGATACTACGTACGGATTTTAACACTTCGCCTTCTACGGGCCGTTACATTGTTTGAAGACACCAGACATAATTGTTATTTCAATGCAATATACTAATAGTGTTTTCGTTTATTGGCAGTGGCAACCTAGTTACCCACGAGTTTTGCCCTAACTGCTGTTATTATGTTCGGTTATTAATTCAGAAGTCCACTAGTTTTGCCCGAGATTTGAACCTCAAGCAGGCGGTTGCACCCCGTAAAAGTTGTCAGTGTTGGGGGTAAGCATAAGGGTGAGTATAGCAACCATATATTTGCATCGTCCCGGGTAACGATTATGTTTGTTTATTCAGAAAAAGTTTTGCCCCACGCGAGTGGAGATAAACGAAAACGGCATAAGCTTGCCAGATTTTCGTTTTACTCAATAATCAACAATTGACATAACTCAACTCCAGTCTTTTGTTTTGTTTTGCAAGTAATGTAAATAAACCTGGCAAAAACTGGAATTTTTTCTAAGATTTTTGGCTAACCGGGTCGGACCGCAACTTTCCTAAATATTAAAATTGAATATATATTGTATTTAAATAACATAAGTTTTTGAAAAGCATTTATTAACAGTTGTTTTTTTTTTTTTCTTCCCCAGCTTTAGAATCTGCAGTCTTCCAGATGTCTAACTGATACCAAACGCAAATTACGAAACCAAAGACCAAATAGTAGGCACAGTGAAAACTCATTCGGAAGCACCCACCAGCTTTCCGCACAACCCACAAAAATGGAAACTCTGGCAGCCAAAATCCAAAATGAAATGCTGCAAAGCTCCTTGGGGGCCGCGCAGCGCTTCAAGAAGCGGGAACGAACGCAAAATTGGGCCTATGAGGAGAAGCACTTCCTTCTGGAGCTTTGCCGCAAGGATATGCACATCATCGAGAACAAACGGCTGGACAGTGCCCTGACGGCGCTCAAGAACCGGGCCTGGAAGATCATTCACCAGCAGTTCGCGATGGCTTTCGGCACCGACCGGAACTGCAACCGGCTCAAGGAACAGTGGCGACGGATGAAGGGTGAGTCACTTTTAAATAATTTAAAAAATTATTATTAAATTCAAATGTTAAAAGTTGAAGCTTCCTTGATCAAAGTTATTCAACCTAATCTCAAGCAGCAACAGAATGGCTCTGATTGGCATAATTGTTTGTTTAGCTTACGTTATTCGTGTTCTATTATCTTGAACTTTTTCCAAAAGAAAAAGAAACAACCGTGAGTCGGGAAAAAATCGATCATCGATCGAAATCGAGCATATTTATGAATGAACTATCTTAATACCATATTTACAAATCGATTTCATTCACCGATCATCACGGGTCCGTAAGCTCCACAAACAGCCGACCGCCTTAATTGTCCATCATCGGGTTTACGACGGCCTTTTGCAAGAGGATGAGGCATTTCCATGGCTTTGGCTACCGTTCGAAATAAGCGCCCCTAATTTCGTTTCGCTCGGCCCAGACGCGATTTTTGCGTCCAAATAATACAGCATTTAACACCGATTATTAGCGCCAATTTTCGCGCTCTCCACCAATCTCTCTCTCTAGGTCTGCTCCTCCATTTGAAAACAGATAAATGGAAGCACTCCTCTAACCGTACGCTGCTTAAACGCGTCGCGGCACCCTTCGCGCGTCTCAGGCGCAAACAAGCAGGAGAGTCTTCTAAAATCGTGTTCTTTTTCGCAGCTTGCACACGTGCCGAGATGCTGGACTATCAGCAGCGGATTCAACGCTACGGCCAGGAGGCGGCCGATCGCAAAAAACCGAGCCAGTTCACGTTCGAGATCTGGGACTTCATGCAGGAGGCCAAGAAGGTGTGCAAGAACGAGCTGATGGACGACGTGGACTACTCCAAGATGAAGCTGTCCCTGGAAGAAAATCTGCCGCAGGGCGTCACCCTCAAGGATTGCAGCGACGAGAATGACGACGAAAGTTCGTCGATGTGGTGAGTTTAACTTGTTTTTTTTTTTAAGTTGAAATAAAATTTCAAAATTTAAAAAATTATAAGAATAACAAAATTTACGAAATTTACAAAACTTACATAATTAACAAAATTTACAAAATTTATAAAATTTTCAAAATTTATAAAATTTACAAAATTTACAAAATTGACAAAATTTACAAAATTTACAAAATTTACAAAATTTACAAAATTTACAAAATTTACAAAATTTACAAAATTTACAAAATTTACAAAATTTACAAAATTTACAAAATTTACAAAATTTACAAAATTCACAAAATTTACAAAATTTACAAAATTTACAAAATTTACAAAATTTACAAAATTTACAAAATTTACAAAATTTACAAAATTAACAAAATTAACAAAATTTACAAAATTTACAAAATTAACAAAATTTACAAAATTTACAAAATTAACAAAATTTACAAAATTTACAAAATTAACAAAATTTACAAAATTTACAAAATTTACAAAATTTACAAAATTTACAAAATTTACAAAATTTACAAAATTTACAAAATTTACAAAATTTACAAAATTTACAAAGTTTACAAAATTTACAAAATTTACAAAATTTACAAAATTTACAAAATTTACAAAATTTACAAAATTTACAAAATTTACAAAATTTACAAAATTTACAAAATTTACAAAATTTACAAAATTTACAAAATTTACAAAATTTACAAAATTTACAAAATTGACAAAATTTACAAAATTTACAAAATTTACAAAATTGACAAAATTTACAAAATTTACAAAATTTACAAAATTTACAAAATTTACAAAATTTACAAAATTTACAAAATTTACAAAATTTACAAAATTTACAAAATTTACAAAATTTACAAAATTTACAAAATTTACAAAATTTACAAAATATACAAAATTTACAAAATTTTCAAAATTTATAAAATTTACAAAATTTACAAAATTTACAAAATTTACAAAATTTACCAAATTTACCAAATTTACCAAATTTACAAAATTTACAACATTTACAACATTTACAACATTTACAACATTTACAAAATTTACAAAATTTACAAAATTGCAATACAAAATTGCAATACAAAATTTACAAAATTTACAAAATTTTCAAAATTTACAAAATTTACAAAATTTACAAAATTTATAATATTTACAAAATTTACAAATTTTCAAATTTTAAAATTTACAAATTTACAAAATTTTCAAAATTTACAAAATTTACAAAATTCACAAAATTTACAAAATTTACAAAATTTACAAGATTTACAAAATTTACAAATTTTACAAAATTTACAAAATTTACAAAATTTACAAAACTTTCAAAATTTACAAAATTTACAAAATTTACAAAATTTACAAAATTTACAAAATTTACAAAATTTACAAAATTTACAAAATTTACAAAATTTACAAAATTTACAAAATTTACAAAATTTACAAAATTTACAAAATTTACAAAATTTACAAAATTTACAAAATTTACAAAATTTACAAAATTTACAAAATTTACAAAATTTACAAAATTTACAAAATTTACAAAATTTACAAAATTTACAAAATTTACAAAATTTACAAAATTTACAAAATTTACAAAATTTACAAAATTTACAAAATTTACAAAATTTACAAAATTTACAAAATTTACAAAATTTACAAAATTTACAAAATTTACAAAATTTACAAAATTTACAAAATTTACAAAATTTACAAAATTTACAAAATTTACAAAATTTACAAAATTTACAAAATTTACAAAATTTACAAAATTTACAAAATTTACAAAATTTACAAAATTTACAAAATTTACAAAATTTACAAAATTTACAAAATTTACAAAATTTACAAAATTTACAAAATTTACAAAATTTACAAAATTTACAAAATTTACAAAATTTACAAAATTTACAAAATTTACAAAATTTACAAAATTTACAAAATTTACAAAATTTACAAAATTTACAAAATTTACAAAATTTACAAAATTTACAAAATTTACAAAATTAACAAAATTTACAAAATTTACAAAATTTACAAAATTTACAAAATTTACAAAATTTACAAAATTTACAAAATTTACAAAATTTACAAAATTTACAAAATTTACAAAATTTACAAAATTTACAAAATTTACAAAATTTACAAAATTTACAAAATTTACAAAATTTACAAAATTTACAAAATTTACAAAATTTACAAAATTTACAAAATTTACAAAATTTACAAAATTTACAAAATTTACAAAATTTACAAAATTTACAAAATTTACAAAATTTACAAAATTTACAAAATTTACAAAATTTACAAAATTTACAAAATTTACAAAATTTACAAAATTTACAAAATTTACAAAATTTACAAAATTTACAAAATTTACAAAATTTACAAAATTTACAAAATTTACAAAATTTACAAAATTTACAAAATTCACAAAATTTACAAAATTTACAAAATTTACAAAATTTACAAAATTTACAAAATTTACAAAATTTACAAAATTTACAAAATTTTCAAAGTTTACAAAATTTACAAAATTTACCAAATTTATCAAATTTATCAAATTTACAAAATTTACAAAACTAACTATATTTACAAAATTCACAAAATTTACAAAATTTACAAAATTTATAAAATTTACAAAATTTACAAAATTTACAAAATTTACAAAATTTACAAAATTTACAAAATTTACAAAATTTACAAAATTTACAAAATTTACAAAATTTACAAAATTTACAAAATTTACAAAATTTACAAAATTTACAAAATTTACAAAATTTACAAAATTACGAAATTTACAAAATTTACAAAACTTACAAAATTTACAAAATTTACAAAATTTACTAAATTTACAAAATTTACAAAATTTACAAAATTTTCAAAACTTACAATATTTACAAATTTTCAAATTTACAAAATTTACGAAATTTACAAAATTTACAAAATTTACAAAACTTACAAAATTTACAAAATTTACAAAATTTACAAAATTTACAAAATTTACAAAATTTACAAAATTTACAAAATTTACAAAATTTACAAAATTTACAAAATTTTCAAAATACCAAATTTACAAAATTTACAAAATTTTCAAAATTTACAAAATTTACAAAATATTCAAAATTAACAAAACTTACAAAATTTACAAAATTTAAATTTTTTTTAAATTTTCAAAATTTACAAAATTTACAAAATTTAAAAAATTTACAAAATTTACAAATATACAAATTTACAATATACGACAGCTCAGTCCGAAACAGAAAGTGACAAAACTTTGAGAAAAACTTTCCATTTAAGTGCATCAAACCATTTACAAATTGTAAATTCCATTTTTCGAAGAAATTAAAATCATCCGTAGGTGAAACAATTGTCCTTTATTTAAAAATGCGTTTTAAGCATACTTACTGACTAAAATAACGCGTCATAAAATAGGACCGCTTTGGAATTCATGGTACAAAAATTTAAAAAAAAAGGAAATTCATACCGTGATCGATTTGCAGGGTTAGTACTTGGTGGTATAACCCTTATTACGCATCACTTCTCGCACCCGGTTCGGCATAGACTCTACCAGCTTTTGGCTCGTTCTCACCGGGATACCGTACCACACCGCCTGGATTCTCTCCCACAGCTGCTGCTTGTTTTTTAATTTTTCGGTGTACACCTTACGTTTAAATATTTCCCATAGGTTCTCTATGGGATTGAGATCAGAGGTCTGTGCTGGCCATTCCATAACGTCTACCTTATTATCCTGGAACCACTTTTTAACCGTTTTAGCGGTATGTTTGGGGTCGTTGTCCGAGCCGACGAGGTTCACTTTGGTCTCATCCGACCACAGCACATTTCTCCATAGTTTCTCCTTTTCCGGACCGACCCAATCGAAGTGGTCCTTTGCATACTTCAGCCGCGCCTTCAAGTGCTTCGGCGTCAGCATCGGCACCTTCCGGGGACTTTTTCCTCCTAGTCCCTTCTCCACCAACCGTCACTGAACCGTCCGGGAACTCACAGATAAGTTCAGCTCGTCTCTGATCTGCTTGGACGCTTTGAAAGGGTCCTTTTGCGAGGCCCGCTTGATTGCCGAATCGTCCTTCGGCGTCTTTTTGCGGGGGCGGCCGGTCAGTTCCTGTTTGCCGGTGCTGTGAAGCGCGTTGAAAACGAAAGTTTTCGACCTTCCTAAGAAGTCGGCAATCTCGCGTTGGCTTTTGCCAGCCTTGTACAGATTCCGGATGATCGCTCGCTGGACCTCCGTGCAGTGCTGTGCCCGACCCATCGCTTTTTCGCTGAAAACAGAGTAGGAGGAAGTAAATCTTTATTTTTTGGTTGGTTTCATGATTTACATGATTTATTTTATAGGAAATACTTACCAGGACACGAAAATGGACAAACAACACCGAAAACAACATCTTTTCTTCAAATCTAGAGCGCTGAAAATGCCGGATCAGCCTAACCGATGAGCTGGTCTTATTTTATGACGCGACTTTTTTCACCCTCTTACAGCTTTCTGGTCGGTTAGAACAAACGGGTTGCTTTGATTGCAACAAACGTGCAGTATACAAAGTTGGCTTACTACATTAAGTGCTTGCCGCTAGGTGTCGCATATTATTATATTTGAATTGGCAGTTTAAAGGTGAATTGAATATTTTGCATTAGAGCGGTCCTATTCTATTGTCCGACACTGTACTTGATTTTTTTTAAAACACCTACAGGAGTAAGGAGCCTGATCATTAATTGCAAAATTTTCGAACATCTTGGCATCACGACGTTCTTAACCACGATTTCACGTTTCGGGGTAACTTTGAACACATAGTTGATTTTAAGTCCAATTTCTGCCGTAATGTTGTTTGAGACAGATTTATGATACCATTTAACTATCAAAGCCTGAACATATTAGTTGTAATCATAAATTTTTTTTTCTCATTTTGAGTCACCAACGCTTATATTCGAAAAAGTATAATGACGTTTTTTGGTAAAAATATGAAATTAAAAAAAAATGCGTAGGATACATTAAATTTAGACACAATTATTGATAATCCTATGAAAAAAAGTATTGATGATTAATGAGCCGGTGATCAAAGTCCCCCAGTGTCAGTACTCTATTTAATGTTGAGAACTCTTAATTTTAAAATAAATTTGTTATTAAAATATTGCTCTCTTTTCTTCGATCCCAGGGAGAGAAAATCACTTAATATAAGTGATGTTCACATCAAGGAAGATTCGATGGACGACGAGGACGGATTCGAGAAAAGTGGCGGACGTCCAGCGAAATATCCACGACTCGGATCGCTGCCCAGTTCTTCGCCGTATTCGATGACTGCTGTGGCCGCTTCCGACAATCCTCACTCGAAATTCAACGAACTGTTGGCCAGCAGTTTCGCGACTCGGCTCAACGAACAGTTGGCAAACAACAACAATAACAATAATGGCAAAAATTTGGACGGCTACAGTCGAACGTTTGGGGCCAACGATTCGACGGTTTCGGACTCACCGGTTAACATGAGTCAAACAGATTTGACCAATACTCTGGAAGCGTTGAACATTCTGAAGAACCGTTTTCACCATTTGAACGAGTTGGGCCAGTGGAAGATCCCTTTTCATGAGCCGCAGAATTTGAGTACCAACAGCAACACGAGTCACAGTCACAATCTGGAGCAGTCGAATCACCATCATCATCAGATGCAACGAGGAGGACATCAATCACCTTCATCGGTCAGCACAACCCCCAGAGAACTGCAGCATCCCGGTCCACCTGATTCTCCACTTCCGGTGGCTCACCCGATTCAAACTGCAACCGTCGATCAGAACAGTGCTGCCAGCAGCCAACTTCACCAGAGCGAACTCGAACTTCGGATGGAAATCTTGAAAACCGACCTCGAGACTGCAAAAATCAATCGGGAAACGGCCGAAATCAATCGCAAAATTGCCCTCCAAAAGCTCAATAGCCTAAGCAGTTCCTCAACCAATCTTTGCCAAAATGACCCAACTCCGTCCCACTAACGTCGAATTATAACTCTAAATACGATAATCTACAAGCCCGGCAACCTACCTGCCCATCGAAACAGGCACTTAAAGTTAGGGAAAATGCAAAGCGAACTACCAAACGATTGATCTTACCAAAACCTACCTCAATCTCAGCAATCGTCGAAGGCATCGGCAAACAAAAGTAGGCCTTTTCCTTGCCCAGAAAACAGTTGTAGTTATAGAGAGATGATAATTGTAATTCAAACCCAAGGTTGCTGGGTTTTTCTTTTTCTATCTTTTAAATCCCTCCGAGACCAAGAGGCGGAATCAAAAGTCGCGCATGTACCCTGCAATTAGCACTCATTTTCTCGTTTGTAGAACAAATTAATTAAAACCAAATCAGCAAACCGCGGGGGCGCAATTTTTCCGTTTGCCGCGAGTCTCTCGAGTTGATTGTGCTTAGGTTTTAATCAGGTGGTACCGTGGTAATTATTTTTACTTATTTAAGTTTTTTTTTTGGTTTTAAGATGTGAAGTACACAGCATACTTAGGGAAAGCAGTAATTCACCCAAACAAGCGACCTCATTTTACGCGCTACGTCTCATTGGAGAGGCATATTATTTAATTTAATCTTAATGTCTAACGTTGTTCAATAACAGAAAACCGTTGTTGTATTGAACTCGAAAGTAACGGAATAAAAACTTAAACAAGAGTTCGAAAGTGGCCCTTTTAATTCGATGCATCCGAAAGTTTTGAAATTGCTGCAGTACTTATAAGATCGATCAATGGAATAAAGCAAAGGAAAGCATTGTATTTTTATGATAATTCGTTAAAAAATATTTCAAGAATAATTTATCGTGGACTTTAAAAAAAATCTTGCGTATTTTTTACTCATCAGTCGGCGCGCGCTTACACATTTTTCTGACATAATCTTGTCAATTTTAACCAAATTTATAAAACTTGTCATTTTTGTGAATCAAAGCAATCGAAAGATTCCCTTTAATTCAACCACTTTGAATTGAAGGGAATCTCTCGATTCAGTAGAAATATTCAACCTAGTAGGCTCACAACACATAGATTAATTTTTTTTATCATTTTTTTCATTTATGTTGTTTTTGGTCATTTTCGTCTTTTTTATAATGTTTGTGATTATTGTCATTTTTGCATTTAAAAAAAATTTTGTCACGTTAGAATGTTTTTCAGTTTTTTTCTTAGTTTTTGCCCAAAGTTCTTCGAAATAACAGGTTACCTCATCCGCCATATTGGTGGGCAGATTTCCAGAATGATGACGTAGTTGTTATGAAAAATAGCGAGCATTGTATTGAATTCTACAGTTTTTCCATAAAAAATATTTTTGATGCCAGTTATTTGTACTCCACTGTCCTCAAATGCATAAATTCGACTTTCCAGATTTATGAGCTTCTTCGAAAAATACGATTTGGTTTGTGGTTCTCCATAAAATGCGAATTAACCTCGGAAATACCTAAATTTTGGTGGAAATTGTAATTACTGGAAACTATTTCCAAGCATATTGTAAGCTTAAAAATGGAAAATATTACAAGAAGACACATCTAATAGTCCTAATAAATCATTTAACACGCAAATTTCGAGTTCATAACCAGTGAAATGTTTAATTAATAAATCATCTTTTCTCGTAATTATTTTCTAATTCGATTCTTGGAATGATTCCAAGCTCTTTATTCGATATATTTCATACTGAAATAAATTTTTTCAACACTAACTTTAGTTACTTAACACTAATTACTGAACTTTTTATGCAAATGACGAAAAACGTAGATTTATTTTTTTTCCTATGGAATGTATGAAGAATTTCATAACAACTACGTCATCATGCTCGGCGTGGGGGTACGTTCACACATGATTACGGTACCCTATAATTCAAATACTCTGGTTTTTGCCAGAGTATTTGAATTATAGGGTACCGTAATCATGCGTGAACGTACCCTCACGCCGGGCATGATGACGTAGTTGTTATGAGATTCTTCATACATTTCATAGGAAAAAAAAATTAAATCTACGTTTTTCGTCATTTGCATTGAAAAGTTCAGTGATTAGTGTTAAGGAACTAAAGTTAGTGTTGAATCCATTGATTTCAGTATGAAATATTTAAATAAAGAGCTTGGAATCATTCCAAAACTCCAATAAGAAAATAGTTACGAGAAAAGATGATTTATCAATTAATTTTTTGTTGTTCTTGTTGTTTTTTGATTGAAATAAAATTGTCATCATTGGAACATCTGTATCCGCGGTCTATTCTTGGGTCTAATTTATACAAGAATTGGACCAATGAAATTTGATCCTATTCAGTAAAAAAATGTTCAACCCCACTCGTGTTCCATTAAGGTCGAATTCACAGTGGGCGCGAAGCGAATTCCTAAGGCCGATGACATAGTGAATACGATGCGATGCGATGCGGTGAATGCGGTTCAATGCGGTGAACCACATTTGATGAAAATGTATGTGAATCGCTTAAACCTGACATACTCAACGCGGCGAAGCAGATGTCAATTTGTTCCGCCGCTCGAGTTCGCGTAGGCTGCGTCCGTAAATTTTCCGCCAATTCGCATCGCATCGCACTCACTATATGTCATCGGCCATAGTGAGTGCGATGCGATGCGAATCGGCGGAAAATTTAAGGACGCAGCCTACGCGAACTCGAGCGGCGGAACAAATTGACATCTGCTTCGCCGCGTTGAGTATGTCAGGTTTAAGCGATTCACATACATTTTCATCAAATGTGGTTCACCGCATTGAATCGCATTCACCGCATCGCATCGCATCGTATTCACTATGTCATCGGCCTAATTCGCGCGAAAAACCGCTTCTCATTGAAACACGTTGAAAAAGCATCGACCGGCCACAGTGCAAGCGAATTTTCGTGCGAAGACCCGGCTCGATCGCGTGAATTCATTCTGTTCATCCGGACATACACTGAAAATATTCTTTCGAATATTTTTCATCGCAAATGATTATTTATTAAAAAATCTTTTTATAAAGTTTATTTATTTTATTTTCATTGCCGTTTCTGTGTTGGTTATAAAAAATGCACGGTTTTTAAACGCGGATTTTTTAACAAACGCAGTTTCAGTCTTTTTTAATTGAAACTAATTCTAACTGGCAATAAACGTTCGGCATAGGTGTATAGGGTGAAGAGATTGAACGGATAGAAGTTGGGATTCGTTGTCCGACGCCATCTTGAAATCCAATATGGCCCCTTCCTCTCAACTTTAAAATGCTGACAGTGACTGAAAAGCACATGAAACTCCCACAATGAGGGTATTGGATGAAAGTGCTCAATAAGTAGAAGTCGAATTTGGCTGTCCGACGCCATCTGAAAATAAAAGATGGCGGTTTCCGCTAAATTCAAAATGCAGTAAATAACTGAAAATCGCATGAACCATCCACAATATAAGAAATTAGTGAAAGGGATCTAAAAGAAGATGAAAAATAATTGAAAAAAATTTAACAAAAATTTTAAGAAAACTGCAAAAAGCACTGACAGAAATAAACAAAAATATGACAAGTGTTATAAAAATAAACTAATATTGTCAAAAATATAACAAAACTGTGGCAAAAATATGAATAACTATTACTGAAATTTGACAAATGACAAAAATTTGAAAGAACCATGACAAAAGTATGACAAACAAAATAATAACAAATGACAAAATTTTGAATAAAACACGAAAAATGTGCTGAAAAAATAATGCCGAAAAATATGACAAATATTACAAAATTAGACAAAAATATGAGAAAAATTTCACATAAATGGTAAAACTATGACAAATGTGAAAAAAATATGACAAAATTATAATCAAAATTTGACAATAAAATAACCTGACAGAACTTAGGATAAGGATAACTATTTGACTACTAATTTACAAAAATGACAAAGTAATAAAAAAAATTTACAATAAAATCACAAAACTGACACAAATATAAAACTATAAAAAAAATTATTTCAAAGGTGGTAAAAATATGGCAAAAATTTGACATTAAAAAGGAAAAATAAGACAAACAGGCTAGAATATGACAAAGTCCTGAAACAAATATGACCAAAATTTGACAAAATAATGACAAAAAACTGACAACATTATGAAGAATGAGATAAAAATACAACAAAATACTTTTAAATATATGTAAAAAAATTACAAATTGATGACAAATACGACAGTAGAATTACAAAAGTTTAACAAAAAATGACAAAAATCCTAAAATATAATGAAGAATGTGTTACAAATATATCGCAAATATGACGAAAAAATGACAAAATATGACAAAGATAAATCTATGGGCTTGTGATATGTGTAGCGCAATTGGCGAGTTCAAATACAAGAGTAATCATCGAACACAGTTGTACCGGGTAAGACTTTCAGTATGAAGAGAAGATGGTAAAACGACTATAATCGAACGAAAAAAGACAACTATAAAAAAAAACTTACAATCAAATGAACAAAAATCTGACAGAACCATGAAAAAAATACGACAAATTGCAGATTTATGTTATTTTATAGCAAAATTTTGTCATATTTGTAAATTTTGATTAGTTATTGTATTTGTCATATTTATATTTCATTTGTCATATTTCCGATAATGTTGTCAAATATTTGTCATAATTTTTATTTCGTGCTTTGTTATTTTTGTTATTTTGTGTTATTTAGTTTAGTTAATTTTTATTAATTTTTGTCAGCGTTTCGTAATTTATGTTGTCATAATATAGTAAAATTTCTATTCATAATTTTGTTATATTTTTGTCATAGTTTTGGTAGATTTTTTTTCATGCAATTTTCTGACATTTGAAATATTTTAAAGTTGAGCGGAAGCCGCCGAATTGGATTTTAAGATGGCGTTTCATAGCGTCAGACTGCAAAATTCGACTTCTACAAATTGATTCCTTTCGCCTAAGGCCGATGACATAGTGAATACGATGCGATGCGATGCGGTGAATGCGGTTCAATGCGGTGAACCACATTTGATGAAAATGTATGTGAATCGCTTAAACCTGACATACTAAACGCGGCGAAGCAGATGTCAATTTGTTCCGCCGCTCGAGTTCGCATAGGCTGCGTCCGTTAATTTTCCGCCAATTCGCATCGCATCGCACTCACTATGTCATCGGCCTAATACCCTCATTATGGGTGTTTTATACGTTTTTCAGTCATTGAAAGCATTTTGATGTTAGGCTGAAGCCGCCATCTTGGTTTTGCGGAATTAACGGGGACTGTTTTTTTTTGCGCGCGCGCGTAAGCCCCGCTCACAGTTTTGATTCTGCAAATAAATTTGCAAAGATTTTTTCACGTGTGAATAGTTTTTGCAAGACACAGAAGGTTTTTTTCAGTGTTGAACCGCTTCGCAATTCGCGTGCACTGTGGCCGGCCTTCAAAAACGAACTTGCGAAATTCATCCGGTGAATGAATATTTCGCTTCGCAGTTCGCTTCGCGCTCACTGTGTTCGTACCCTAACTGTCTAAAGGATTAGAACTGCGTCAAATTGGGTTAAAATCTTATCAGATTTCATACTTGGTCCAAACAGCAAGTTTAGATAACAGGTAAAGGTGCTCTTAGTCCTTAACAGCCGGTTTAAAATTTCGACGCAGCCATATATTCACCGCAGCCGTAGCACGCAGACATTCTACATGACCGAGGGGCTTCAAAGTTGTTCCGGTTTTTTCGTCTTTCATTCCCAACTCTTGCATCACCCCTTGCTTGCACTTCCACCGCCTGCAATGAAATTGCGGAGCGTATCATACGTAAAAGCTTATGAATGAGCGAGAGAATTTGGTTATGTATCACGCAAACAGAGCAAGACGGACGACAAGCGCTCAAAATTAATTTGCTATAGCAAGAAAGAGATGGTTGAAATTGTGAGAGAAATTTCTCCTGTCTAATAGACAGGGTTGCCTTTTTTTTCAAAATTCAAAAATTTGTGAAATAAATAAAAAAAAAAGATACATCAGAGTAATGGAAATGTCGGTTGTGGTGAGCTTTTTTTGGTCGTCTCTCCAAATTTTTATCTCCACCGAGGGTATCTAATGCAGTTTTGTACCAATCATTTGCTTCACATTCACAAAAATTAATGAAAATCAAACTTAAATTTTTTTAAATTAGCATAGAACTATGGCTTAAATCAGGTTGGTGTTTCGAAAAACCAGACACATCGGCATCTCTGCTGGTGGGAAGACATTTTGAGAAGGCACCAAACCAGATTTGCTTGCAGCGGTGCTGCTGAGAGAATTTTGTTCCGCTTTGCCGTTTCGTTGATTGTGTGATTTTCATTGATCAGCCAGCCAGAGCCAGTTCATTGGGTTTAGTTACAGAGGACTGTGTCGGAGATATAAGCGAGTGAGCTCGGGAGCAGTAAAGGGATCACAAAATCAAAAGCAAACCGAGTGATTTGCAGCAGCAGCGTGTGTTTCGCAGGAATTTGGGTGTAAAATCGCAGGTTAGCGGGCGAACTCGGTTGGAATCGAGTATTTCCGGTTTTAAACTAGTGCTTAGGCTGCTGGAAACATCTGAAATTGACCGATTTGGACGGTCTAAACGTTGGAAAAATTCGTGTGTTTCCTTGGAAGTCGCAGTAGGCTGCGAAGAAAAAAATCGTGAGTGTGAAGAAAATTGTGTGACAGATTCATGTTCCTGCGGCGGTAGGAGCGAGAGCCAGGAAGGTGTTTTGTTCCGTTTCTGCTAGTGGAGCTGCCCCCGGATGGGCAAGTGTATGGTTTATTGGGTTTTATAGCGAGCTCGTCTCGTCCGCCCCCGCGTCTGTAGAAGGGCAGTGTTTTGGATATCTGTTTCCGTCCCATTTTGACTGCAGTGCGGCTGGATCTTGCCGTTTCGTGCTTGTTTCTTGGATTTGGCTGTGTTGGTTCTGTTTTGGAGTTGACATCTGTCTAGTGTGTGTGTAGTAGCGCAGTAAATTGCACAAAAGTGTTGGTGTGTTTAGTGCGTGTGACACGAAAAGAAGAAAATAATACACATTTTGACGGAGGCGGAGGTGAGTTCTGCTGTGTGGATTGTGGAATCTTTCGACGGCCAGAGCCAGAAAATTGAAGTGAAAAAAAAACGCAAGGAAAACTTTCTGGGCTGGAATACTTCCGATTCACGCGAAGGATTAATAATTTTGTGGGTGCAATAATTCTGCGGTTTGTTGTCAACAACAGAGAGTGAAGAGTGGGTTTGCTTTGCAGTGTTTGAGGGTAGAAAAAAGTGTTCGATAATAGGCTGAGTTTTCCTCTTCGGACCGACTGCAGTAGTGCAGCAGCAATAATTAACGTTGTGCGGACAAAGTATTCGGAAGCAGGGAACAGGAGCAGCGCAGGAAGTTGACTCCGTGTTTGGGAAAACCTCGAAGCCGAGACAGCTAGCATATAGAAACCAGTCCTAGGTTCCAGGCTAGATCCGCGGAACCCCGAAACCAGTGCAGACAGGATGTACCTTAAACGAATCTACATATCGACAACACTGTTGGCCCTATTCGTGCTGACAGTGCCCTGGTCGACGGCTGAGGCCCAGGATGATCAGGTATGGTCCATTTTGATGCTCAAATTTTACTTAACTTGAAGTAATTCTTTTAAGTCAAACAGTCATGATGAAATGATTAAAACGCAACCAATCCTCTCGTTTTCAAGGTGAACAAGCTTATCAGGTTTAAAAATATCCAACATCTCCACCAGGGAAATGAACTCGAAAGATACGAAGCGAAAGCAAATGTGGAAGGGGTTGGAGGCAGTGAAATACTATCGCACGCAGAATAACACCTGAAATCTTGGTCCCAAAAACCGGAATTAGTTGGTGCGGTGAACATATGTATGATTCCACCGATGATGGTCACCAAAACTGACTCTTGTCTCTTGTTCTTGTCTCGATGTTGCCAGCTTTTTATGGTTTTATGATACGTTCGCACACAGACACTTACATACCAATGCATGATAGGTTCTAACTAAAGCCAACAATCTGCTGGCTGAGCCCCACTAACTTGCAGCCTCGGAACGAAACCGTTTCCGTTGGAGGAAGAGGCGGTTTCCTATCTAATGATGTCATTGAACACCTTTGGAAATATCCTGTCCTCCTTCCCGTATTCCTGTAGCACACACATTCTAGGTACCCAATTTGAAATCGGCAGAATCGATACGGCGGCCTAGGCATATGTATTAAAAAGCTTTTCCAGTCCAGCCTATTGTAGGGCTTTGCTGTTCCGAACCACAACAAACTGGTCCCAGACTACTGGTGCAAAGACTATTGCTTCGGCTTTCAGAATTGAAAGGATTCCAAGTATGTATTCCGAAAGCCATTGAAAGCCGCCGCCGTCGTCGTTGTCGTTCTACGTACAAGAATGTGTCATCCGATGGGAGTGTGACTTATTGACAATGTGCAGCGCAAAGTCTGGTTTCGACCTATCTCTATAGGTACATACCTACATATATTTGCACTGATAATGGGTCGATATATTTACATGTTTATAAGTAGGTACTTAAGTATTTTGTGCCGGAAGAATGGCCCGGCACCGTCTTCCGATCACGTACCCACTTGTGCCTACCCATTGAATGGGGTGGAATCGTAGCTCCCGTTGGTACGGATGTAGTGGATGATTTAAGTTTTCCCATGAAAGTTGAAAATTTCCGTCTGTTATAACAGTGATAACAGAATCTCATTGGATTCGAAGGAGCACTTAGCGGGACTTTGCTTTAAAGAGTCATCACCATATCTTGGAGTAGCCTTTGATCAAAATCGCTTGTTTGCTGATTGATTCGGTATTAACGGGTTCCTACACAAACCTATGCTAGATGCGAAAATACGAACAACAACACAATTAAAGGAAGCTTCAAACAGTTTTACAAATAAAATCATATACGCTCTCGAAGCAAGCCGTCCACTAATTGAAGGTGTTTCAAACAGAAGCGTTCCTTAACGGAAAAGAAAACTAGAAAAGTTACAGAAAAAATATGGAGACATTTCAGCACAGCAAACGCTGACTCAAACTGGAATGAATATCGTAAGTCCCTAACTGAGTACAATTCAAAACATTCAAAATGCTAAGAGGAATTGGAGGCACATGTGTGAATTCGTTCAATCTATGCCAGAAACTGCCAGGCTCCTAAAAGTTCCATTTAAAAAACACTCAAATGGACTGAGTCAATTAAAGAAAAACAAGGAGCTAACTACAGACCCAGAAGAAAGGCTTCAATTACAGGCCCCGTTCGTTTTTGGCAACATTCGATTTTGGCAACATTCGATTTTGGCAACATCCGATTTTGGCACATGTGCCAAAATCGAACGGTTTTTAGAAGCGACATTACTTTTTAGTTTTCTCTATAACAGGATCAATATAATTTGGACAAACACCAAAAATACGTTTTAACGTTCAGAAATGGTGATAGAATACAACAACAAAAACAAAAAAAATCTAAAAAATTTATAAAGTACTCAAAAATGACATAAAGATGAAAAATAAAATAAAATCAAAAACAATACAAACAAAAGACTAAAAAATGACAAAATCAACTTAAAAATGATGAAGAATGTAAAAAGCAGCAAAAATGACAAATGAAAACAAAGATTATAAACAAAACAAAAATAGTGCAAAATGCATCAAAACATGAGGAAAAAAACTATAAAAATTCTAAAAATGGTCGGAAATTTACTTAAAATAACGTTAATGATTACAAAAAGAGTTATTTTGTAGAAATAGGAGAAAAAAAATTCAGAAAAAAAAACCGTTCGATTTTGGCAACATTCGATTTTGGCAACACAAAATGTTCGGGCATGTTGCCAAAAACGAAAGGGGTCTGTACTGCTAAGTACGCATTTCTCAGGATATATCGAAGAGATAGAGATTATGGAGACTCCGGCTGGAAGACCCTGTGGAATTGTCAGACGTGAAGAATCGTTACATTCTTTACACCGCCAATAGTTATCTGGGCAATAAGTACATTCGAGCCATTTAAAGCTGCTGGCAAAGGTGAAATTATACCAATCCAAATACAGCAAGCAAAACAAATGGTAACACCTGCCTTGATGCAGATGTTCGTCGCCAATAAAACCAGTGCATTTGACTGAATTACAAATAGTAATTTACAATTGAGCTTAGTGGAAGAAGGTGTGCGATAATTTTATCCCAAAACCAGGGAAAAAAAAGATAAAACTCAACCAGAGACTTTCAGGCCTGAAGGGTGTCCACGATGAAATTGCTATAACTTTTTAACCGTTAAGTTGAATTTAATGAAAATTTGGGTGGATTTAGTTCATATTGCATTGTTTACATCCTGCAAGTTTTTCAATCCTGTGATCAAAACTCGCGGAAATGGAGTCGAAAGAATAGTTCGTAAAATCTTGCGAGTTCATCACGAGAACAAGGATCTCTCGCTGCGTTCCATCGCTAAAACGTTGGGAATCGAGAATTCCATGATGTCGCGGGTGATAAAGCGGTTCGAGGAACGATTGACAGCCGATCAGAAGCCCAGAAGTGAAGGAAAAAGTATTCCGTACAACACCAAAAATCACAACCGCGTAGTTGGAGCCTTCAACTGAAACCCGAATACCTCCGTTCAGGATGTAACTAAAAAGCTGCACCTAAGCCAAAGTTTTGTCCAGAAGGCCAAATCTAAGGCTGGAACGTTCAAGGTACAAAAGGCCCCTAATCGCGACGAGAAACAGAACAAGTCAGCCAAAACCCGTGCCAGGCAGTTGTACCTCAACGTGCTGACGAAAGTTGAATGCTGCATCATGGACGACGAAACATATGTGAAGGCCGACTTCAAACAGATCCCCGACAACCTGTTTTTCACGGCCAAGGATAAATTCAGCGTTCCGGAGCATGTCTGCACTCAGAAGATGTCCATGAAAGAGTACCTCCAGAAGCGGCTGCTTCCTCTCCTGAAGGCCCATAACGTTCTAACAATCTTCTTGACTCATGCCACTACTCCAAGGACGTGCTGAAGTGGTATGCGGACGATAAGGTCAATTTCGTGCCGAAAATGTTCAACACTCCGGAGCTCCGCCCCATCGAAAAGTACTGGGCGATTATGAAGCAGCACCTTTCTTAAACGACCTAAGGTAGTGAAGACAGTCGAGGAACTGAAGAAAGTATGGGTTTACATGCAAAAACGGTCGATTCACAGGTTGGCAGAATCTTATGGTCGGAGTTAAGGCCATGGTGCGAGCATTTGCGTATCGACTGTAAATAAAATACGAGTAAAATGGTAAAATGAAGTTAAACAGTTATTTTTCAATCCCTGAAAATTTGATGGCACTCCTGAGATCCATCATTTTGATAATAATGAAGAAGATACTTGACGAGCATCTCAGTATCACAGCTCAAGTCAGCATAACAATTTTCAGTTCGCTTGCAAAAAAGGAATGTCAACGGTCACGTCAACGATCTTACGTACCTTAACACGAGGACTACTGAGGCAAAAGAAAAAGCAATAGGACCAATTATGCAAGCTTGGGAAGACTTACAATCAGTGCCACTCCAACTAAGGCTGATGTCATGCTGAAGCAACTAGCAACGCAACGTTCCAATAAGAAAGCGTTGCAACGCATTGGTATGTCATGCTGGCGCGACCTGTCGCTTTGAAATTCCCTACAAATCATCACTTCTCTACATCTGATAATGCTTTAAATCGTCTCCTTTCTTTTGGGAGCCATCAAAAACTCATCAAATCACGACCCGGATTGCAAGAATGCCGAAATTTGAACCGACAAAATTCCTTGTTTTTTTTTGCCGGAACTAAGAATTCATGAAAATTTTCTCGCCGATTAAGATATTTTTTAGTTTATTATCACAAGTTCGGACAGATCTTCGTACTATTGTGCTTAAAACCCGGAATCACTGCTTCAAATCGAGAAAAAACAATATTCCCATTGGATTTCCTACTAGTCGCGCTACAAAACACACTGGCATCAGATTGGTCGCGCTTTACAAAGCGGCCAGTATGACAGGTCTGCGCTTTTTCCATGGAGATCAAATGAGAGCTGGTTTGTCGTGTGAACTTTGCGTTGCAGGTTGTGTTGCTAGTTGCTTCAGCATGACATCAGCCTAAGGGATGTTACCAAGGAGGGGTTCATTGATCGTGGACGACCTCCTAAACAAATTTGTATCTATGGGATTCGAAGTTATAATTGGATTGCAGATGACGAAGTTATTACAGTTCGGTGAAAACATGAGGATGTGTTGTCCAATAGAACGCAATCTGCACTTAATATATCAACTTTAATAAAGAAGCAGAATGCAGAGACTTGAAACGTGTTATGGAAGCATATGGGTTTCGACAAATTGTTACAGAAGACACTCGAAGAACGGCAACCAGCAGTACTAGAATTGATCTTGTTTTCACTAATGTGGACAGAGCTGAAGCAGTTATCATTCAAGATTGTCGCATATCAGATCATGAGACTATAAATGTTTCTGCTGATTTTGGACATAAAGAATGGGTTCCCGGAAACCATTACATGGTGAAGGATTGGAGTCAATATAATGACAATGCATTTCGTCAGCTTCTGGAGGCAGGAAAATCAACCTTGAGATGCGCAGACTTCAATGAGTTAGTAAGACGCTTCGACTTATTATTGAAAGATAGTGTAAATGCACTTGTGGTCCAAAAAGAGGTTAAGCCGGTACTAAATGGTACAGGTTCGAGTACTAAATGGTACTCCAGTAGCCTCAAGCAAATGAAAAAGCAAAGAGACAATCTTTATAAACAGTTTCTAAGAACGAAATGCGAAAGAAGTTGGCGAAAATACAAATTGGTAAGGAATGAATATTCACGTGAAATAAAGCTGGCTAAAAATAGATCAATTCAAGATGAGCTGGAAAGAAATAAAAATAATGGAAAATTGCTTTGGAAAACGATAAAACGATTAGTAAGTCCAAATACTGCAAAAGAAAATACCGTCTCGTTTGACGGGGTTGAAATCACGGATGAAACTGAAATTGCAGAGAAGTTTAATGACTTCTTCATTGACAGTGTCATGGAAATCCATGACAGTATTCCGGCAAGTTCTAACGCCTTCGTGGATCATATTGTCTGCAATGGTGGAAGTTTCAGTTCATTTGAAACAATAAGTTGTCAAGAATTTGATGAGATCGTGAAAACTATGAAATCCACGGCTGGTATCGACAACGTCTCTTTGAAAGTTTTTAAGGATTCTCTACCGGTACTAGCTAATCAGCTGACACAAATTATAAATACGAGTCTACAATTAGGCATAATACCTTCTACATGGAAGCATTCGACTGTTGTTCCAATTGAAAAAGAGAAAAAAGCACGAGAGGCTAAATTATATCGTCCGATAAACATGTTGGAAATACAAGAAAAAGTGCTGGAGTTAGCAGTTAAAAAACAATTTCTCCATTTTATTGAGTCAGAAGGAATATTGATTAACGAGCAATCTGGTTTCAGAAAGCAGCATTCAACGGAGTCTGCAGTGAACTTGATACTTCGAAATTGGAAAGCCAATATTGAAAACGGTAGTTACACAGTTGCCGTGTTTCTGGATTTCAAGAGAGCTTTTGAAACGATTGATCGGTTAAAGTTGGTGAACGTTTTGGAAAGAATAGGTATCAACGGAACGGTACTAAACTGGTTTAAAGACTACTTGAATAATAGAATGCAAAGAACAAAATATGGGTCATCATATTCGCGATATAGAGAAAATAATCTTGGAGTCCCCCAAGGAAGTGTTCTGGGTCCCATTTTATTCATATTGTACATCAATGACATGAAACACTGTCTACGTTATGGTTCTCTTAAGTTATTTGCGGATGATTCAGTCTCCTACTGGAGTGGTGATGACTTAGAGCTCGTTATCCAAGAAGCAAATGCCGATTTGAAAAATATTTCTGAGTTTTTAAAACATAAAAAATTGTGTCTGAATCTCAATAAAACCAGCTGGATGGTTATTGGTAATCGTCAAATAAGAGTCTGCCCAGAATTGCTGATTGATGGTTGTGCCATCGAAAGAGTGCACCAGGTAAAATACTTGGGAATACAAGTTGATGAGAAGCTGAATTTCATAGCACATATTGACAATACAATCAAGAAAATCGCCATAAAATATGGGATACTTTGCCGAATTAGTCGCTATATGACTTTCTGGTCAAAAGTAATTTATGTTAAATCCGTGATCATGCCACACTTCGATTATTGCGCTACAATATTGCTTCATGCATCTGACACACAAACGAATCGACTGCAAAAAATACAAAATAAAATTATGCGAGTAGTGATACGATGCAATCGATACACCCCTAGTGTTTTAATGCTCGATATTCTTCAATGGTTGTCAGTGAAACAGAGAATTGCATATAACAGCTTAATGTTTATATATAAGATGAAAAATGGTATGTTACCAAATTATTTAACGGACGGCCTGCAATACGGAATCGACATCCACAGATACAACACTAGAAGAGCACAAGACTTCAGACTGCCAAATATCAGAAAAGAGATGAGCAAACGCTCAATTTTCTACAATGGATTGAAAATGTTCAACAACCTACCGTCGAGCATCAAAGATATTGTGAACATAAACACATTCAAGAAAATGGCAATACAATACATCAAACGGACTGTTTGAAAATATGACCAATCCTGACAAGGATCATAGATGAAAGTGATGGAATCTGACGAAGAATCAGATGTTAAATTGTACGGTGATGGACATACGCGGGAGTAAGACTAAATAAGTCGTACAGAAAAAGAAAATTTAAAGTAAAATAAAATTATCCTTAGGATAATATGTCCCTCCCACTTCTAAAGAAGCGTATGGGGTGGAGGAAGGACCCAAATGGGCCTAAGGGACTTAATTACGCATTATTCTGGTGCAAAAAAAAGAGACTGAACATAAATCCTTCCAAAACTATACTGTGATAGAACGAAAGCTGAACTAAAACTTCTAACTAAAGATAGGGAAGTGCTAAACTTCGAATTACAAGTGAAATATTTGACAAATTCTAGACTCAAAACTATCATGGAACCCACAGAAAGAGCATGTAACAGCCAAGGCTGCTACAGCTGTACGGATCTGCCTTAAAGTGGTAGGAAAAATGAGGATTAAGATCTAAAATCATCTCCTAAAATGTCCTCCTGCGGGATGGTGAGGTTAGCTGTGGGCCTTTCCAGCCCGTGACTAAAAAAATACAAGCAATGAAAAACAAATTTCGGATGGAAATCGGCAAAGACCCATGCGACTAAAAGGGACTAGCGATTGGAACATGGAACTGCCGATCTTTAAATTTCGTGGGCAGAGTACCCACGTGCTCTCCTACGAATTGAAGAGTCGCAAATTCGACATCGTAGCGCTGCAGGAGGTATGTTGGAAGGGCTCCACGGTACGAACGTATCCAGATGGTCGTGCCATCTACCAGAGCTGCGGCAACTCACACGAACTTGGAATAGCTTTTATAGTGATGGGAACGATGCAAAAGAGCGTGAAGTGGGTGGTGGAGATCAACCCCCAAATGTGCCGGTTGAAAATCAAGAGCCGGTTCTTCAACATCAGCATCATCAACGTGCCCAGCCCTCAACATGGGGGTACCGGTGTCGACAAAGACGAATTCTACGTGCAGCTGGAGCTTGAATACGACCACTGCCCAAACCATGATATCAAGATCATCATCAGGGACCAACGTAAACAGCCTCAGACTAATAGATTTCGCTGCCCACACAAGTACCCCTGGAGATCACCGTACCAAACACAACCACAGATCGACCACGTTTTGATAGACAGCCGGCACTTCTCGGACATTATCGACGACAGATCCTGTCGAAGCGCCAACATCGAGTCAGACCATTATCTGGTGACGGTGAAGATGCGCCCAAAACTCTCCGTAGTGTACAACATATGAAATCGACGCCCGCCTCGGTTAAATATCGCACGACTGAAGCAACCTGAGGTCGCCACAGAGGGCGAGCTTGATGAAGCCTTTCTCGAGGACTGTGGGGATACCATCAAGACAGCCATCAACAGTGCTGCGGAGAACGTCATCGGTCATGAGGAACGAACTCGAAAGATCGACTGGTTTGACGAGGAGTGTAGGAGGGTGATGAACGAAAAGAATACCGCGCGGGCGGTAGTAGTGCAAAGTGGTACTCGTCGAAATGACACCGACAGCGGAAGAGGCAGCGAGTCCAAATTTTCCAGGAGAAAAAGCGCCGCCTGGAAGAGGAGGAGGAACTTGAGCAGTTGCATCGTTCGCAAGAAACGCGAAAGTTCCATCAGAAACTCAACCGTTCATCCCGCAAAGGCTTCGTGCCGCAAGCCGAATTTTTTTTCCTCTGAATGGCCCGCCACACTCCCCCACACCAAAAAACTCAAAATGTGCCGGGATAAGGACGGGGACTGACAATCGTGAGGTGATCAAAAGGTGGAAGCAGCACTTCGATGAACACCTGAACGGCGCACATGCAGGAGATCCAGATGATGGGGAAGGTATATTGCCGGCGTAGCCAACGACGTAGTGGAGCCACTCCCAACGATGAGTGAAGTCAAGGAAGCCATACGCCAGCTGAATAGAAACAAGTCGGCTGGGAAGGATAGCGTCGCAGCTGAACTCATCAAAATGGGCCCGGACAAGTTGGCCGATTGCCCAAACAGATTTATGGTTCGGATCTGGGACATAGAACAGCTACCGGAGGAGGGGGGAAGGAGGGGGTAATATGCCCCATCTACAAGAAGGGCGACAAATTGGACTGTGAGAACTACCGAGCGATCACTGTCCTTAATGTCGCCTACAAAATGCTGTCCTGAATCCTAACCCGCCGCCTAACGCCATAAGCAAACATATTAGTGAGAAGTCATCAGGCCGGCTTCATGGAGGAACGGTCAACGACGGACCAGATCTTCTGATTACGACAAATCCTCCAAAAATGCCGTGAACACCTAGTCCCTACGCACCATCTATTCATCGACTTCAAAGCCGCATACGTCTAAGACTTTGTCTATCTCGGCTCACTGGTGACCGCAGACAATGACACCAGCCGTGAGATCCGGCAGCGAATGATCAGCGAAAGTCGTGCCTACTATGGACTCCACAAGCAACTGAGGTCGAGAAGACTTAGGCTGATGTCATGCTGAAGCAACTAGCAACGCGACCTACGACGCAACGTTCACACGACTAACCAGCTCTCATTTGATCTCCATGGAAATCGCGCAGACCTGTCATACTGGTTGCTTTGAGTAGCGCGACCAATCTGATGCCAATGTGTTTAGTAGCGCGACTAGTAGGAAATCCAATAGGAACATTGTTTTTTCTCGATTTGAAGCAGTGATTCCGGGTTTTAAGCACAATAGTACGAAGATCTGTCCGAACTTGTGATAATAAACTAAAAACTATCTTAATCGGCGAGAAAATTTTCATGAATTCTTAGTTCCGGCAAAAAAACAAGGAATTTTGTCGGTTCAAATTTCGGCATTCTTGCAATCCGGGTCGTGATTTGATGAGTTTTTGATGGCTCCGGAAAGAAAGGAGACGATTCAAAGCATTATCAGATGTAGAGAAGTGATGATTTGTAGGGAATTTCGAAGTGACAGGTCGCGCCAGCATGACATACCAATGCAATGCAACGCAATCTTATTGGAACGTTGCGTTGCGTTGCGTTGCTAGTTGTTTCAGCATGACATCAGCCTTAGGCTGATGTCATGCTGAAGCAACTAGCAACGCAACGTTCCAATAAGATTGCGTTGCAACGCATTGGTATGTCATGCTGGCGCGACCTGTGACTTTGAAATTCCCTACAAATCATCACTTCTCTACATCTGATAATGCTTTGAATCGTCTTCTTTCTTTCGGGAGCCATCAAAAACTCATCAAATCACGACCCGGATTGCAAGAATGCCAAAATTTGAACCGACAAAATTCCTTGTTTTTTTGCCGGAACTAAGAATTCATGAAAATTTTCTCGCCGATTAAGATATTTTTTAGTTTATTATCACAAGTTCGGACAGATCTTCGTACTATTGTGCTTAAAACCCGGAATCACTGCTTCAAATCGAGAAAAAACAATATTCCTATTGGATTTCCTACTAGTCGCGCTACAAAACACATTGGCATCAGATTGGTCGCGCTATACAAAGCGACCAGTATGACAGGTCTGCGCGATTTCCATGGAGATCAAATGAGAGCTGGTTAGTCGTGTGAACGTTGCGTTGTAGGTCGCGTTGCTAGTTGCTTCAGCATGACATCAGCCTTAGCCCTCGCACGGAGTGTAACCTGTACATGACGCTCATCACACCGGTTGTTCTCTACGGGCACGATACATGGATATTGCTCGAGGAGGACCTGCGTACACCCGGAGTATTCGAGCGACGAGTGTTAAGAACCATCTTTGGTGGCGTGCAGGAGGATGGAGTGTGAAGGCGAAGGATGAACCACGAGCTCTCGCGCGACTCTACGGCGAACCCAGTATCCAGAAGGTGGTGAAGGTGAAGGTGAAGAAGGTGCTTGGCAAAACAGGTGTTCGCTACGAATCCAGTAGGAACAAGCAGGGGCGCAACGAGCGAAGTGGTCAGACCAAGTGGAGCGTGATCTGGCGAATGTGGGATGTCCGAACAATTGGAGAACGGTTGCCATGGAGTTATGTCGTGAGACGGATTGCTACGAAAATAAAATTAATAACCTAAAATCATCTACTGGATATTCGCAGTTAAAATAAAATCCAAGAACTCAATTTATTGAGGCAGAACGTAGTGCCTTGAGATCCTCAGAAAACCAAAATCTCTATGAGGAGGATCTTACAAGACACCTAAAAATCACTTATTGTAGAGAAGAATGACTGGATGTAGCCCGTTTTCAACCTAGAGGCTACATATACACAGGTTACTATAAACGATAGGGACGTATGGAGTCAGATGGGCCTCCCGGATCCCCGATTAAATTGTTTACTGATGGGTCTAAAATAAATAATAGAACTGGGGCAAGGGTTTTCGGACCTAGACTCAGGATCTCAATTTCTATGCGAAACAGGCCAAAATTCCTAGCTGAAATTCAAGCAATTCCAGCATGTACTCCAGCCTGTTTAAAAGAAGGATATAAAGCTTAGTTCTTTTAGAAATGGGACAGTTACGAATGCCTGTATCTAAAAAACCATTCGTTTGAACGAAATACTTTCTATGAAGAAAAAGAAGGTAATGTTATGATCTTTTATGAAAAAATTTGAAAAAAAATATTTACCGTTATTTGTTAAAGAAATTTCTACTTTATTATTAATATCTCCCATTGACCGGCGCACACTTTTTTCAGTCATGGAATTGATCAGTTTCTCCAACTTATACTTCGTAAAATCTATATTTTAGGTGGCTTCACCCTCCTTCTTCAATTTCTGATACTTTTTGGTCCAATAGTTTTCTGGAAACTAGAAACTGGAAGCATTTTAGTGGATACAGTTGTTTCGAAATGAACAAATTTGATTATTTTTGACCACATTTTTGAACGTTTTTTTTCGGTACCGGTTTTACAGCTTGAGAGCTTTGGAACTATCAAAAAATGGTTGTTTGAGGTTGGATTTCAATGAGTCATTACTAGGCAACACTTTCAGCTTATCGGAGAAAATTGTTTTGGACATTTCAGCGATCTACCCTTAGTTTTTCGTTTATTGAAAATTAAAAATGCTGGTATGAGACTTGACTTCCTTGATGACCCTCAAACGTAGTTGCCGATCCTGTGCTTTACTCCAATGCTTGATTTGAACTTTGTGGACATTTTTACAGTGTTTGCATACTTATCCACCACAAAAACTTAGTAATTCTTTGAATAATCAACGGTTTTGTCAGCTATCAATTTGATAATGACGTATTTTCAAGGAAACTGTGCAAAATGATTTTTTTCCTTTTCTCTTGTATCGTACATATCTCAAAAACGCGTAAATTTTAAATTTTGAAAAAAATAGGTCAAATAGTACTTTTTACAGGCAACAAAATGCTGTCAAAATTTTCAATATCCAATAACTAGTTAACGAGCTATTAGCAAATGAAAGTGTCCCATTTCTAAAAGAACTAAGCTTTAGGTACACAATTATCTTCATGTTTTCTGGCAGCCAGGCCGCTCTTCGAGCACTAAGAAACCTAACCATAAGAAACAGAGTATATCGGTATCGATTTTTGTAAAGAGCGAATACGCCAAGACCTCTGTTATATGCCGAACGAGTAAAAAGTTTTTTAAATCATGTTAACCCTGATAACAGATTTTCGAATTTATTATAGGCCATACTGTATTTAGAAAAAAAAACATTACTTTCAAGCCTCTTTTGAGTATTGAAATGAACGACTGAATTGGGTTTCTGAAATCAAAATTGGAGGTAAGAAAACTTGTGAACATTAAAAACTGATATTCTCACCTAAGTTCATAACTAGTAGATGATAAATCTGCCAGTCGAAATGTCTGAAAAGGTCAACAAAGATTCCCAAAACATCACTCAGAAAGCAAACAAGTAACCCATTCACAGAAAAGCTTGTTTGTCGATTCCGATCGATCGGCAAACCAAATTAACCGTATCAATTCGCCCGTACCGGCACCTTATCGAGGATGATTTCACAGAACCACCACTTCCTAATAATGCTTAGGTTGTTATTTTCGCGAACCTATCCTGCTTATTATTTTGCGGCTCTTGTCGGCAGCCAGGGCATCAGGAGGATTGCGATTAGGATCAGTTTAATTTGCAAGTTTAGTTCCAGTCCATCAAAATGACGACGACGACGACGACGCCGTACCGGGCCCTTAGAGCTGGAACCCAGACAAGGCAACCTGCTCGCGGCTGTCACGTGTCAATCATCATAGATTGTTTGTATAGAGTACAGGAAAAAACATTTTTCTACTGAGTTCTGGGAACACTGCTCGGAACAGCAATCGTGTACGTCAATCAAGTCGGATCCTTCGATGGCGAATTGAAGAGTGAAACTTCACACATTTTTTTTTAAAACGAACATAAACACATACAGGATCTCAATAAAACTTGATGTTTCCTCGAAAAGATGACTTTTTTAACTCTAAGCGTACAGCTTTCGAGGATATGATGGCTAGCATCTTACAAATGCTAAAACCATCAACCCACAGAAAGTGTACTATGTATGTATACTGTGACCGGGATTCGATCTCATGTCCGCTGGCTTAAAAGACTTGAAGGCTATCCTCTACGCCACGGGCTGCGGCATTATGTATATTATAAATATTTTGATCTATAGATTCAGTTTTTTGGCTTCTGTAACATTATTCAAAGTCGAAAAATACAAAATTGAGTTCAAAAACAATTCTACGAAACATGATACTTTTCTTTCTATCAACAAATCTATTCCAATCTTGTTTCGATGGTGGTGTCTACGTTTTTTTTCTAAAAACGCCTGTGTCATTTGTATAATTCACTAGTTTGATCAGCATACTAAATTGATAAACAACTCAAAGCTTATAGAATTTAATAAACAATAGAAAAAAAGGTCAGTCTTTTAATTGACAATTTAACTTAGCAATCTCAGAAAAAATACTCAACCAAACAAAACAACAGCGACCAAACACAAAAGTGTTGCTGTAATTCTTTCTTTCTTTCTTTCTTCGCCATCACTTCTACCTGCTCCGGGACAATAATGTAATACGTAGAAGAGTGCATTTTTTTTTATTCCGTTTCTTCCGTTATTATTGTTTACCAGGTTTGTTTTCGTTCAGACTCGCGAGCAACCAACGTGGATGAAACAAAATAGAGAGAACACCAAAAAAAAAACGTTGAACGGAATCGATTTCATGCAACGCAACGTTCCGCCATTCGTCTAAGATTGACTAAGATTGAGACAAAAGATGTTTCAGAAAATGTTTAAATGTATTAAAATGTGCCGGTTGTGTGCTTTTCCAGAACAAATACTCTACCTTAACTGTAATCTACGTCAAAGGGTATGTTCTCCCATTCAAAAGATACTGATAAATCCGCTGAACGCATTCCTGATTGCAGATCAAATGTATTTTTTTAACACATGCACAACGCTTCATCAAGGTGGTAGATGAGGAAAATTTAGGGTCATACGCTAACGCTAACGGGCTCTTTTAGGAAGGGACTTCAACGTTTGGGCTGTAAACTGGTGAAGAACTGAATCAAAGCAATCGAAAGATTCCTTTGAATTCAACCACGGTAAAAGAAAAGTTTAGATACCGGCATTTCGATAGCAACTTACTGTATTCTTCTGTGAGCGTTTTTGATAATCAATCGCTAAAACTAGAAACTTCTTCTATTTCGTTTTGCTTATGGATCAGAGAAAAATGCGGTGGTATTTTAGTTTTGATTCCTCGGAAAATTATGAAGATTATTATTTATTTATTTTGAAGATAGTTAACTACAATATCGAGGTCCTACATCCTTATTGAAGTATTCTAGAACCGTGTCATCAGCAAAGAGTTTTGGGATACCACACAGAGGAAGCTTTGGCAAGTCATTCATGTAGATGAGAAAGAGCAATGGTCCTAAATTGCTACCATGGGGCACACCAACAGTTTAAGGTAATTGAGAACTTGAGGTGTCTTTAATCCGGACAACTTGTTGTCGATTTTGAAGTTAGCTTCGCATGAAGTCGTTGACTACGCCTCGTATGCCATAGGCTTCTTATTTGTTCAATAACAGAATATGGTCTATTGTGTCGAAGGCCTTCGATAGATCTAGAAACAGGGCAGCCGGTATTTCCTTCTTTCTGTCCAAGTTGTGTGAAACACTGTTCACTAATTCCAGAACAGCAATCTCTGTAGAGCCACCTTTACGAAATCCATGTTGCTGTTCGTAGAGAAATCTTCCACCCTCAAGAAATTCCATCAACCTTGATACAATCAGTTTTTCGAAGACTTTACTAAAGGCGGACAGCACAGAAATCGGTCGATAGCTATTAAGGGATTTGGAATCTCCAGACTTGAATACAGGACGAACGACAGCAAGCCTCAAACATTCGGGACACTGGTCCATCGACACGCTTTCGTTGAAGGACGAGGTAAGAAAAAGGGGCTAGTTCCTTGTGAAAAGTTTGCAGTGGTTAAATCGGGAAGGAATCCACACCAAGAAATTCTCTAGGATCCAGTTTGGATATAATCGTCGTGATTTCCTGGACTGTGGTCGGCTGGAGATAAATAGAATTTCTAATTCGCTTAATTGTGCCTTCCAGCCTTGCAAGCCTTGCACCCCTTGATCACTTTGACATCTGATCCGAACAGCCTCAAAAACAGTTCTTTCTACGTGATAACCTCGTTCAGGTGTTTGACTTGAACGATAACTATCTCGCTGAACGTTCGTATAACTGTCTTTCTTGCTAAAGACTGCAGTTGACCTGCCGGGCTAACAGATCCCAAATAAATCCAATTCTGATAGTCTTGCTTAACCGTGTGATGATGTACACATTTGTATCGCGTTTATCATCATCACCTGTCATCAGCAATCATTGATCCATTGTTCTCGATTGCGAATTGTACACAAAGCATGCGGAGAATCAAAAGAAATCATGTTTTGATTCTGCGAGATGAAGCAGCAGAATTCTTCTGCTGGAGGAACGGATTTCGACGGATCCTAAACGGTAAGTATCGACACCTTCCCTCAATTCGCAAATTGAGAATGCTGAACAGTTTCGCACACCTCGCCCTTGGTAACGCCTTCGTGAACGCATCAGCTGGCTGGTCCTCAGTTAAAATGTGTCGCAGAGATAGCTGACCGCTTCTCATGATTTCCCTGATGAACGCAAACTTCACGTCCAGATGCTTCATCCGCTGATGGGTCCGCGCCGCCTCCATGTACTGCATGCAGGGGATGTTGTCCTCCATTATCGTGAAAGGAGTGCCAACCACACCCTATTCACCCAGGAAGTTTGTTAATCACAAACCTTCCTTGATTGCATTGCAAAGGGCTCCTATTTCAGCTTCGGTCGACGACAGACTGACCTTCTGCTGTAAGCGTAGCCTGATACAGATCTTCGATCATCGGAGTCGTTGGCAAAATCTGCATCAGCATATTCGATGAGTGGTTCCGGTTTTGCGTTTCTGCGGAATACCAACGCCCGTATCAGTTGTACTCCGACGATATCGCAGAATACGCTTCAGGTCTTGCCAATGCCTATGATCTGAGCTGGCCCAGATATCTGGTACTTATGATGTCGCCAAATACTGCAAAAAACCGATCAACTCTTTGAACGGCTTTTCGGGGATAACCTCACCATCGCTCAGCTTCGTCCAGGGAACGTTCGTGTAAAGCGGTGTTCCCACGGATTAGCAATTGGCCATACCAATACGCTGCAGAACCTGCTCGGCGTATCCTGATTGTGAAATCTCGATGATACTCTTGGTGAAGTCTCGTTTGATGGTCATTCCCAAGAAAGTCTTGACTTCCAAGAGATCCTTCATCTGGAGTAGCCTTTCAAGTTCAGTATTGATCCAGATAATCTCTGAAACGTCTTTTTCGGCTATCAGGATATCATTCACGTACAGGATGAGAGTGAGTCCTCATTTGCATTATCGGTAAACTCAGCAGTCACTTTTCAACGAATAGCAACCAAGCTCTCTAATTTCGTCGTCGAATCGCTGGTTCCAAGCACGACATGCTTGCTTCAAGCCGTAGAGGCTTTTCATCAATCGAGCGACCTTCGATTTGCTGACGTCACAGCTAGCAACTGTATGAAGATAACCTCTGAAAGCGTCAGATAACACTTTCATCGAGGTTGTAGCGATTGGTCGCGAGTAAACGTAGTTTTCAAATATCGCAGTGAGGGAAAATGATGGGCAGGCTTGGCAAAAGTCATCGTCATGAGGCGTGAAGCTGTGACTGTGAAGCCTCTTGGTCCGTCAAACTCAATTGACTGTTCCTTAACGACAAGTCACTTCGTTTGCCAGTCATTCATTCCCCAGTCATTTGAAGCTAAAATAATAACCTAGTTCAAACGACCGATGACAAAAAAGAAACGCATTTATTATTATTGTTGCTCCTGCCAGCAAGCCGAAGACGATCGAAGACGAACAAGAAAAGCATTTGTTATTATTGTTGCTTCTGCCAGCAAGCCCGTTTTCGGTTTTTTATTGCTATTGTTGCTCTCTGCCAGCAAGTCGTTCAATTAGTTGTACCTGCCGTCAGCAGCCGATCGAAGTGTGAAGAGATTTACCAGTCACTCTCAGGAAAATTTTTGACCTTGTGTAGGAGCTTCGCCAGTCGATGATGGAGAAATGTTGATTGTTGTCGTGCTTTATCCGTCATGCGAGTAGTGAGGCTCCATCAATTGATAACAGTGCCAGTCGTTTGATGAAACAAAACTAGTCGCGTCAAGCGTGACGGGCGAAATTTACCATCACTGATGATGGGTGATGGTTTTCCTCAAATAATGCTAATTTTCCTTCAAAGCCGACGACAGCGCCACAAGCCACCAGTATGCCGCCAGGAAGCTTCAACACGTCACAACCAGGGGGCCATCCATAGTAACCCGCGCAGCTTGGTAACCACCCCGATCGGTAGCGACGCCTGACGAGTTGACGAAGGCGAAGCGATCGTGTCCGCCATAATAGGAAAGCAACAATTTGTACTCGCGGTTCAAAGCCGGTCAAAAGCGGCTTCCTGGTGCTGGCTCACTTCCAATAGTACCACGACACTGTGAAGTAAGTGTAAGACTTATCTGCACACACACAAGTTTTCAGTGCACCAGCCAGACTCCAGGTAAGCCATGAGACGCCAAATCACCATTTTGCTCCCGCTGAAATACGGAACACTAACGCCAGATTCCGCCGGATTGGCCAAAATCAATCAGTTGGTGGGACAAAAGCCAACCTTTGTCCATGAATCAGCCTTAGTTTGGTCACATTCGCCACGGATAGTCGTTACCATCCGGGTGATCATTGGTTGAAGGTTGTGGTCGATTACAAACTACGAACCTTCGGATCGACCAATAAAGCTCTCCAACCAGTTCCTCCGTCCTTGTAACCGAGATTCCCGGAACGAACATCCCAGTTTTCGGTTGGGATTGGCCGACAAACACCTCTTCTAAATTTCTATTCAGCAATGCAGTTTTTACGTCCATCTGATGAACGACCATGTCGTATTCGTTCGCCGACGCCAAGATGGTCCGTACGCTCTTCATCTTGACAACCGAAGCATATGTTTCCGAATAGTCCAATCCTGGTCTTTGGGAACACCCTTTCATGACCAATCGAGCCTTATTTCTACCGTAGTCCTTCACGGTGAACACCCACTTTGACAAGATGGGTTGCCTGTGACCCGGAGGGAAGCTAACAGCTTCCCAATTCTTGTTTTCCTTCAGGGTTGTCATCTCCCAGTCGATGGCGATCTTCCAGGAATCCCAGCTGTCCCAGCGCTTCAGCTCATTAATGTACCCCAGAAGCTACGTTAGCCACGTAGCGCTGAGTAGCTTCTCGAATGCGTTGACTTCGTCTCAGGAACGATTCAGGGGTGATTGAATCTTGTACATTATGGTTATCGTCTGCGAATCCGGCGCTGCTCTCGTAGTCGCTCTCGCCCTGATCGTCAACAACCACCTTTAACCCACATTGTGATCGGGATCAGCAGGCACATCGGCTAACCGCTAAGATGTGTTTCCAGTTATCGGCTGACGGCTTGAGTGTGCTCTCGGATGTCTTTACATCGGCTATCCGCTCGAATGTGGTTTGTTGCTCTGGCACATTGGCTATCCGTTCAAATGTGAGTTCAAGCTCTGGTGGGCTCTCAACATGCTTCTCGATGACCATCTTCGGTGTAGCATCGTCTTGCACTGGCTCCAAAACACTGGTTTCATCGAAACCAGATCTCAACAGCTTTGCTCCACATCGTCTTCGACAATAATTCGCTACCACGAATCATTGCTCTGGTCTTCTCCACCAGTGTCCGGTTTGCTCGCTCGGTAACGCCGTTCTGCTGCGGAGTATACGGGACCATGAATATCATCGGAACTTCTTTCTCAGGGCAATGCCTTTGAAATTCGTTACTAACGTATACACGCCCGTTGTCGCATCGCAGCTTGCACAACTTCTGACCGTACTGTGCAGTTGCCATAGCCTCGTGCTGTTTGGAGCGCTCGAACACCTCGCTCTTGTGCTTGAACAGATAGACGGTCATGAAGTGGGTGTAGTCGTGAATGAACGTGACGAAATAACGGTGTCCGTCACCTCCATATACCCACACATGTCCGAGTCTACCCGACCTAGGCAGGTCGACGTTGTGAAAACTGTTTGCTGCTTGTGTACCTGGCACAGTCTAGTTTTCCTAGATTGATCTTATATGGGTCTCACTCTCCGCTTTTCATCATTAACGATCTTCCTTTCGGGGTCCTGTCGTCATATCAAAAAAAGGGCCAATCGTATCCGGGTACATAACCGAAGACTTCAGCAGGAATGGAAATCCAAAATTACTACTACAGCACGGAGCACCTTAGGTGATATTTTTGAACCGCTACTCTGGGGTTTAACAGGAACCCATCTCGTAGAGCAGTATGCCATTTGTTCCCTAGAGTTTGGTCAACGGAATTAGGTCAGTTTCAAAATTACTAGGATAATGCGTCTAGCTTCTCTAGCAATTGTTGATGCAGCCTACCTTGCAGAGAAAGCCTTGATACGTTTTAAGTTCCTAGTTGTCGATCCAGTCCAGTTCCAGAGTTCGGGAGCAGTTGGTTGTTTGCCTGGGGACTTCCATTACCTATACAGCTGTCCTCTTGAACTTAGCTGACAGGAGGATAAATGCTGTTTGAGTCACCCATGATCTTGGCAACAAGCGTTCGGGTATGTAATTCACATGACGTTACTCAGTCTGCATCAAGAAGGATCTTAAACTTGTAGAGTAGACAGAAATAGCTTCGCTTGGTTGACTACTCATATCCACCTTAAAGCATTAGGCTTCATAAACATTTCTTAAACAGCTTGGAATTAGCAATTCATTCTCAATGCACAAAACTCATGCTCTCCCTTTATAAAAGATCAATAACGGCGCCGTCCACGTCCTAGTAGTCAATGGTGATAAAAGGAAGGATTGTTAGTAAGATATACATACTCTATACATGCTCCGAGTGTAACCTTTCGCTCCCACATATCTCAAAAGCCTGTAGAGAAGGCAGAAATATTCAAAGCAATCTAGAACATATCTCCCTTGCTCTTTGCAGGGTATAATATGTCCAGGAGGTTGTTCAAAGTCCATTTCGGCCGAAACTTAAAACTGCACAGAGTTCTTACCATATACAATTTAAAGAGAATCCTGTTAGGGTATATTACTGCATGCCGTGCAGACTCGCAGTAATTTCCCAGAATTGTCCGGACTACCCGAAGGGCGTATAATGGCCAGCATTAAACGAACCATCGGTTTCTCGTTGCAACCACTAGAGGCGCCACATTATTTAGAGAGCTACGACAAACTAGTAACTGGATTTTTTAAATTGAAAAATTTCATATCAATTGCAGATTTCATTGTGGCTTGAATGGTCTTGGATGCTGTATTCGATTACTGGTCCTTAACCATGGCAACTGTCAAAAATCGCTCTTCGATGAACAACGTCCAAGGTATAATTTATGTTCCCATCAAAATCACTTTTGAGTAAAGTGCCATATCAACCTCGTCAATGTCGAAAGTCCTCTGCTCCGCTCTTCACTTTCGTCCACGGTAAAACTACAGACATGTTCCAATATTTTCAGGGTACAGAAAAGGGGTACCTACTTCAATGAAATAAAAAGACAAGTAAAATACCAGCCCTGACCGTATTGAATTGCTGCAAGGTTCTCTGATTCGTCGAAACCACCACCGGGTACGGTAGAACCAAAAAGACGATCGACTTTTAAGGGAACAGTGGGCCAATTGACACTTCCTATCCATTTCTCTCTCATTTTACTTTCGATTGTCAAAGAAACTGGGAGAAAACATCTTTCAAAATTCACCCCACATTACCCATTTCCCGGTGCGTTTCGATATTACTGCCGGCCGACTGCCGAGAATGATTCGTCGTCGTCGTACTCGGACGGAACCAGAACCCCAAAACCCACACTATGTTGTTGGCCGATTCAGTTGCTTTATTCTCGCCCATCAATTATTCAATCAGATGCATCGAATGTTGCTGCTGCTCGTCTTTGCTCACTCATTGAGGTTGTTCTCAGCTGCGGCCAACCTGAAGGTTTTCTATCCGATCCCATACAAGTATCCAATCGGAGGAACGGAGGAGAAGAACTAGGGAAAAAGAGCAGGCCTTCCACGAACCCAGGGAAGACAAGACTTTCCGTTTCGTCGTAGTACAGATAATCAAACGGTTACTTGCCTTTGATCGGGCTGGAAGAGGAGGACATCCCTAGCCCGGCTGTTGGTCATTGTATGTTATTGTTATTGGTAGCTGTTCGATTTGTTTTTTTTCTTCTTCCTCCTCCCATCCATAGTGGGAAAAGAAACCAAAAAAAAACACAGATTCGGCCTTTTATTTTTTATGGACCTGTTCGGGCCTGACCAAAACGACACAACCAAAACGTTCGATGAGATCCTGTCATTTTTTATTTTTGCCGTTGTTGTTGCTGTTGCTGCTATTCTGGTCGTCGCGTTGATCGTTAATTCTATGCTTTAGTCGTCTTATCAGTTGGCGTTTTAATGCTCATTCCAGCGAAGCCACATATGATGGCACATTCCGGTTCGAACGTATTGATACGAAAACAGAGTTTTGACCAATCGGAATGGAAATTCCGAATAGAACGAAAAATAAAATCTGTTAATCTTTTATTTGGAAACAACAACAACGGGGGGAAAAACGAAAATGTCATTCCAATCGCGTGTAGGTTATTAAAACTTGACTCATGGTTCGAAATTTCAGTTTGAACGTACTAAGTCAGTAAGGACCAGTGGGGAGACTTGATTCCAATTTGTTGATTTCATCTTTTTTTTTTTGGAAAATTTAGTTTCTTGTCGTCAGTACTGACAACAGCTTGCAATTCAAAAATTTCTGCATAGATGAATAAGACGCATCTTTGGTGGAATGAAAAAAATTGAGATTTTTTTTAAGTTTAAGGAGACTTCATCCTTTGTTCAAAGATACTTTACCTTTATCAGGAAACCTTGAACTTTGTCAAAAATCAAGCAAAATCAATAAATGAAAGATCTATTTTTCACCATTCTTCAAAAACTGGTATAGCCTTTTAAATATATATTATTGAATTCGGAAATTTCTTTCCTTTTTCATCGGGAAATTCACTTCTGGTATTTGACTACTACTGATGACTTTTTCTGACTTCTGGTTAAGATTTCCGTGTGATTAAAACTGATCTTGACATTATTTTACCCTAATCACCACCATAAAACGTGGATTTGTTTCCTGTATGTGATCCTGTATGTGTTTGTGTTCGTTAAAAAAAAAAAAAAAAAAAAAAACATGAACTTCAATTAAACATCCAATTTAGTACTCTATCCCGAATTTTTTATAAATCTAATTGAATTTCTAAATCAATAAAATCTGGGAACATAAAAAAACTATTCTCAAAAATGTAAGATGATGGTTACATTCTCCTGAAACGACTTATATTGTGTTATTTAAACGCTAATTTTTTGACATGATTTTAGAAGGTAATAAGAACGTTTGAAACAAGTTTTTTTTTTCACTTTCTATAAATAATGTGTTCCCAATTATGGCTTTTTACCAAGTCGTGCCTAATATGTTCCGATTAGATTGTTCGATTTTCGTTTCGCCATAGGTAAAATAATTTTAAATAATTTTTATTTTAAAATAAAATACAAATTTTCAAAATAAAGACGTCAATAAGAAGGTAAACCTTACCTACATACTTTAAAAATATTTTATTTTCATAAAGTGAAGCTGAAAATGATTAATTTAAATTTTACCACTGGAAAACTGTAATGAAAAGAAATGAAACCTAAAAATATAAACCTAAGAATAACAGATCTAGCTTAGTAATATAAAATCTAAAATCCATGGCAAAGAACAGCGAAATTAGGCACACTTACTCTACGCTAAGTTAATTTATGGATTTCTGATTTTCGTTTTAATATCTGAATTCCAATCTCCGATGTTCATTTCTGATTCTGCTTTTTATTTAAGTTTCTTTTCTATTTTTTTTATTCGAGTTACCTGATTTATTCTTGGTATCATAATCTGTAATTTGAGGCCCTTTGAGCCAAAGGGGTATAAGTGACCAAACTGAAAAAACTTTGTCCCTGTGAAAAAAACTACTAACTGAAAGCCTTCAACTGAAGAAATGTTGAAACGCCTTTCGTCAATTCAATGTTAAAAATCAACTCATGACAACATGCAGTGTTTGAAATTGAGTGGAAAAATACCTTACACGAATTATTATTAAATTTATCCTGGATTTGATTGATTTGCAGAAGTTGACTAGAAAATGACAAGACTAGGTCGATCTTCAGACATCAAATCTCTTAACTTACTGTACCAGTAACCAGAGTGCATTTCCCATCAAAACAGCAAAAATTAATTGACTCTTATAAAAATCAATATTTATGTTTTCTTACCCACATCAACAAGATCGAAACACCTGAATGTGAAAATTTGTTGGGGGCAAAGGGGTCTGGTTATGAGATTTAAATCTGATCCCTAAAATCTTTTAGCTCTGTTTTCTGATTCTGATTCATTGTCATCTTTTCTCTGACCACTTTCTCTGACTATTTTCTGATTTCGATTTCCGATCGATTTCACGTCTTTTACCGATAAGGCCGAAAACCGAAATCTGATTTCCAATTCCTTTTTTTTGATTCAAGATTCAAGTTTCCTGACTTAAAATTTAAGATTGTAGGTTAATGAATCCTGATTTCAGACATCGGATTTCTGATTCTTATTCAAATTCTGATATCTGATTAATGATTTCTGCTTTCGGATTTATGACACCTATCTGATTTCTTATCTCTTATTTTGAATTCTTTTTCTGATTTTTTTTATTTCCAATTCATTTCTTATTTCTGGTTTTGTAAGCTGTGATTAGAATTCTCGATTCCACTTTCTTTTCTTGATTCTAATTTCTTCTTTCTGATATCTTTAATTTAAGCTAGTGAATGATAATCAAAATAAACATTAATTTTTTTTCTGATTCCTTCTATCTAAATCCTGATTCTGTTACCGATTTTAATTCATAATTTCAGTGTCCAGATTCAAAATTTCAGGTTTTAAAACGATTGATTTTCAATATCAGAATGCTCATTTCTGTTTATTTAATTTTGAATTCTGATTTTTAGATTTCTAAATTTAAAATATTTGATTTCCGGATTATAATTCATTTTAAATCTAACAAATATGATCCATGTTTGTCATTTTTGTGTTTTTACCATTTTTGTCCTTTTGGTCCTTTTTGTCTTTTTTGTCATTTTTGGTATTTCAACATTTTTGTCATTTTGGCATTTATACTGATTTCTGAATCTTATGTTTTATTTTTAAATCCTAATTGCTTTTTTTATTTATTTGTTATTTTTATTTTAAGATTTTGATTTCGATTTTTTTTCTTCCGAATGTCAGATTTAGGATCTTGAGCTCTTGTCTCTAGTTCTGAACTATAATTCCTGAGTTCAGATTTCAGTTTTCTTTCAAATTTTTAATGTATAATTTATAATGATATACATTAGACTGACTAGATTTGGGGTCGTTTCTGAATTTCTCATACCCTGGGGTCTAAAAAGCTTCGTTTTGGTTCATAATTTTTAGCCGAATTTAAAAAAAAATCTGTGGAACCGAGTCTCCGACAAAGTTTTTCAGCGGACAATTTTCTTTCCAAACCAAAATGGACCTTCTAGATCCCAGAATTTTAAAAATTTAAAAATGACCCCAAATCGATTGAAGCAGATTTCTGTAATGAATAACCCGTAAGGTTGATTTGCGTTAAATTGAATTTCGTTCTGTCGAAAAGTTGAGAATTTAAGGTACTTGTGTATAGATGGCAAATCTTATTTTGAATCTGTTGTTTTCGAATTTCTTCAATCGATATAGATTGATATGAGCGGTTTTAGTGCTGAATTTTGATTTAAAATACCTTCCTCTTCTTTTTAATTTTAAATTTTAAACATTTAATTGTCTTCCTGGTCATATTTTTTCCCTTTCAGTGTTAGGTATTTTCGATAAGTTTTGATACCACTCTATGCAAATTTGTAATTTAACGCTTTGAATAAGTTTTAACTTCTTAAGTTCATTTCGAAATTCATTCCTCTAAGCTTATAATTCTTTAAATTTGAAGCTTTAAGAGTTTCGTTTTTTCCTTTTCGTACAGATATAAATTTTATGGTTTTCTTTTAATAGTTTCTCATTATCAATTGTTTCTTTTTCAAACTTCCATATAATTTTACTTTTAAAGTTAACATGGTTAATTTTTGTTCAAATTTTTAATCTTTTAAATTTTATTTTTCAGATATCATAATTTTTTTGGTATTTTCATTATAATATTTTTGAAATATTGAATCTGTTTTCAATTCAATTTTTTTTTCAACCTTTTTTGTTTATTTTTTTAAATTATTTTTGTGAATTTGAATGTTTATTTTTGCAGTATCAGTTTTTATGTTATTCTGAATATCTAAACTTAATTCATTTTCTTAAATCTGTTAGCAGCTAGCTGTATGTTAAATCAGAACTTCTACATTTTAAATTGTAAATTTATGATTTTTTTAAAAGATGCTTTCTACATCTAAGCTTAGACTTGTATTCTGTGTTCCGAATTTCAAACAACTAATATTCCGTTTTCTGGTTTTTAACTCGGTTGTCGAAAACGACAAGGGTTATCATCAGGTTTTTTGAACAATTCTTACGTCGATAAGGAATTGAAGGATCGTGGGATTTTTTGTTTAAACTTCGCTTGAATAAATCCCAAGTTTTCGAAGTCGAATTTGGTCTTGAGTGTTTGTGCTGCTACTGTTGTACGTCTCATAATTCGTTATCGACATTTTTTTATGTTACACAATCTGAATTTTGATATTTGGATGAAAAATTGGCATAACCATTTTTTTGTTTTCCTTGCTTTCGTTTTTGAATATTTATTCAAAATTATCAGTTTACCAACCCTTATAATTATAGAGGAATGACGACACTGATCTTCTATTTTTGTTTTATAAATTTTTGCTTACATGATTAAAACTTCAACTGCTGAATACTATGGATTATTTTGAATTTTTCATTCTTTTTCATCTCTAGATATTCGGACTTTATTCTTTCAAAATAAACTAAACACGTTAAATTTTCATATCTGTATTTGATATTTGTAGTTTCAATGAGTTATTTTAAGTTGTTTTTATCTGATCATATAAATACAATGTTGTGTATCCATAACGGACTTCGCAAATCTGATTTCTGATTTTTCAAACCAATCAATTGCGTAATAACGTCAATATCGCAAAAACCGGGGAATGTTAATATGGCCGTCCTCTTTGGCCGAACTCTGACCCAAAATTGGATAATTGGAATCAATTGTTCGTCCTTGTTAATTTCTATGTGCAAATTTTCATCTCAATCCGATGTATAACAACGTCAGTATCACAAAAAAAATGAAAACGTAATATGGATGACCCCTTTTGCCGGTTCCTTACGCAACAATTGATACCTGCAATCGTTTGCACATCATTCTAAACTCTAGTGTCCCAATTTTCATCTGAATCCGATGTATAATAATGACAATATCGCAAAAATAGCGAACAATATATGAACGAATAATATGAACGACCCTTTTGACTTGCCCCTTATACCAGGCATGTCAAACTTGTTCAAGTGTGCGGGCCGCAATAAAAATCTTTCATTCAAAAATAATATTATTTCCTCTCGTAGCAAAAAAAAAATCTTTTTAATATTTTGTGGCAGGAAAGTCAGCGTACTTCTGTGTAGTAGGGAATTTTGTGATAATTTAAGACGGGGCTACGCGGGCCGCTTTGACCAAGGCCCAAGGACTCCCAGTTTGACATGCCTGCCTTATACAAAATTTGATACCGGCAATCGATTGCGTGTCCCTTAAAAATATCCGAGCGCAAATTTTATTCTCAATCCATTAAATAATAACCTCAATATCACAAAAATATTGAAAAGTTAATATGGACGACCCCTTTTTGCCGACCCCTTACACTGAGTTCGATACCTGGAATGGAGTGCTACTCTCATGTACCAATTTTCATCTGAATCCGATGTATAAAAACGTCAGTATCACAAAAATTCTGAACAGTGAATATGGACGACCCCTTTGGCTGGCCCCTTACACAAAATTTGATACAGGCAATCAATTGCCCGTTCCCAAAACCATCCGAACGCAAATTTTTAGCTCAATCCGATGTACACTAACGTCAATATCACTAAAATATTGAAAAGTTAATATAGATGACCACTGAATTTGATACCTGAAATCGATTTCCCATCTCCCAAACCCCCATGTGCAAATTTTCATAACGATCCGATGCAAAATAACGTGAAAAACGCGAAATCAATATTTGTCTTGTATGGACGACCCCCTTCAGAAGGGGTCAACCGAAATTCTGAAAACATTTTTCATCATTCCAGGTCCTAATGAGCATCCATGCCAAATTTCAGCTCTCTAGCTCTTAGAATGGCTTAGCCTATAGAGGACAAACAAACAAACAAACCCACAGAAATTGCTTTTTATATATATAGATGAAGATTCACAAAAATCATTGGAATTTCATTTGAATTTCCAAAGTGGACTCAATCATTTTAGAGTTCAATATTGGAATTGTCAGATTGTTCTAGGGAAAGTTAGATTGAAATGTTTTATGTAGAGTGTTTCATCAAGTAAATAAAAAACTCATCTCAACCTTCGACCTCCAATCTTATCAAACTTACGTAAATCCCAACTTCTCTCAAAGGGAGGATCCAGTCAGACCCATTACGAAAGGTTTTCGGTATTTTTCAAAGATCGAACCGCCGAAAATCGGCCTATGAGTGAGTGGGTGGATTGAATTGCTTGCTGCTGGTGGGTGTTCGCGGGGGAATTCAAAACAGCCATGCCTCGCCGTGTCCTAAACCAACCGAAAAGTTTGTGCCGGGTTCTCGTGGAGCGGCAATGATCTCCAGTCGAAAGACTGAAAAAAAAAAACCGAAAAACCCAAGTCCAACGAAAAATATGTATAATCAAACGAGTTTGGCAGAGCTCTTCTCCAATAATCAAACAGGGGCACGCACTGCACCAGACTCATGCTTTGTGTAAACACTGACTCTATCGGAGAATGTTTTTTTTTCTTTTTTTTAATGCTGGGATAGTAAATTTTAAAACGGGCGTCTAAGACTTAACTCGAAAGACTGTGTTTCGATAGAAGCTAAATAATCAGCATTAGACTTTTCCGAATTTTAGCCCCGAATCGTTTGTTTGGTTTATCTTATTTGGGAAGGGCGCTATGTTGATGAAGATATGAAGTGAAAATGGTCGAATCTAGTCGCGCTGCTGCTACAGCTGACCGAGTTCAGTCGATAAATTTCGAGTAAATATGTTTCTTGGAGTTTCTTTGGGTCTAAACACAACTTTCTGTTTTCGGGGCAGTCTTTTTTGGTTTTTGAAAAGTTGATGGTCTCAAATAATTTAACTGTTATTGTATCCGAGGGATTGGATCCTAAGTTCAAATTCATATTCAAGATAATCCGAAACGAAGAATTTCGTAAAATAAGAGCTGAAACGAGACTTCTTATTAGAGAAAGAAAAGAAAAAGCTTGGGAAGAGTTCGCCAGCTCCTTTAACCTTAACACCCCTGTTACAAAAATGTGGCAGAATTTTGGGAAAATTACTGGCCGCAAATCCACAAGAACAAGAAGGATGACAATAGACGGAACTTATACAGATGATCCCACTGTTATCGCCAACCATATTGCCGATAGCTTTCAAAAAACGTTCTCCATAGATTGTCCTCCTCTAGATAATCATTACTCACCACCTCCTTTCATATCTGCCAATGAACGCATTGATCGGAACTTTTCTACCAACGAACTAAATATAGTTTTAAGAAAATGTTCTGGTAAGTCCTCTGGTCCGGACGATATTCCGTACTGCCTCATAAAAAACATGCCCCCGGAAGGCAAAACGATTATCCTCGAAATGTACAACGATTTATGGAAAAACGGCAAATATCCTCAAGAATGGAAAACAAGCAAAGTTATTCCAATACCAAAACAGGGAGGAGCACCGGAAGCAGCCGACAACCTTCGACCGATTGCACTCACCTCGTGTTTAGGGAAAATATATGAAAGGCTGATAAACAGAAGATTGCAACAGCATCTCGAAACTGAAAACCTCCTCCATCCAAATCAACATGCATTCCGAAGTGGAATGGGCACTACTAGCTACCTGAGTAAATTTAAAGATATCATCACTGAACATCGGCACGAAAAACTGCACTCTGAAATAGTCTCACTAGATCTCGCTAAAGCCTTCGACCGGACATGGCGCCCCGGAATTCTTAGGGCATTAGAAAAAGCCCGAGTGGGGAACAGAATTTATCAAGTAGTAATGGATTTTTTGAAAAACCGTACGTTTTATGTTGCGATAGCAGGCGCACTTTCGTCTACTCGGCCCCAAAATACAGGTGTCCCACAAGGTTCAGTACTATCACCCACCCTGTTCATTCTAGTGATGAACGGGATATTTGAATCTATCCCCAGAAATATCACAGTACTTATTTACGCAGATGATATCTTGCTAGTAGTGGGAAGCAAATTCATAGCTGTATGTCGTAAAAAACTGCAACACGGAATTGACTGCATTCTACAGTGGGCAAACAAATCTGGTTTTACAATTAACGCAAGAAAAAGCACATTGTTGCACATGTGTTCAGGAACAAGAACAAAAAAACATCGTTTTTACCAACAGAAGAAATTAACAGCCGATGGTGTTGAAATCAAGCGTGCTAGAACAGCAAAAATTCTAGGAGTAGAAATCAACCAAGCAGGAAATGCAAACACCCATATCAAAAACTTAAAAAAAGAATGCACTCGCAGAACTCGGTTCCTAAATGTTCTAACCAGCTTAGGGAGCCGTGAAACGCTATTAAAAATTGGATTTGCCACGGTTATTTCGAGACTATTCTATGGCTGGGAAATTTTTGAACCTCAGGAGATAATGGAACTAGAAACGGTCTATAACAACCTCCTCAGAACTGTTTCCGGAGCTTTTTGTACATCACCGGTAGAATCCTTGTATGTTGAAAACGGAGTGCTCCCATACAGATCCTTAGCAGCTTTAAATTGGTCACAAAAGGCAACATGGATAGCAGAAAGGAAGTATGAAACTGAAAATTACCTTCTAAATAGGACAAATAGAATTCTGGAAGAAATAACAAACCATCGACTACCCCACATACTAAAGCTTTCTTCAGAAACTACAAGAAATTGGTATGAAAAACTGCCCAGAATAGACTGGTCGTTCAAACGACAATTCAAAGCAGGAGGAAACCGCAACCAAGCAGCTGCTATATTTAACGCAATAAAAAATCACAAGTATCTCAACATGGAAGAATGTTACACAGATGGCTCTTTATCAAATGGCAAAGTGGGGTTTGGTATTTTCAACCCAACTGCCGAAAATGTCTCAAGACAACTACCAGAAACTTTTTCCATTTTCTCGGCCGAAGCATTAGCAATATACATGGCGATAGAAAAAGTCACGTCTCATACTGTTTTATTCACAGATTCCGCAAGTGTTCTGAGCTCATTAGAATCTGGCACTAAACACCCAATCATCCAAAAAATTTTAAAAAATGTAAACCTGGATAAAATTACTTTTGTATGGGTACCGAGCCACGTGGGTATAAGCGGCAACGAAGAAGCAGATAGCCTCGCCAATCTAGGGAGAGAAAATGATCTACTGTCAATAGGAACGCCCAAAAGTGATGCCCTGAAATGGATTAAATCGAAAATTTGGGAACAGCACAGACAAGCATGGAGAATCAACGTGACGAACAAATTACGGGAAATAAAACCAACTACCGGAAAATGGAACGACGTGACAAACAAAAAAGATCAACGCATCCTTACAAGATTACGGATAGGCCACACAAAGATGACGCACGACTATCTACTAAAAAAAAGAAGAACCACCAATTTGTGATGCCTGCAACGAAGTCATCACAGTTAAACACATCCTTTTGGATTGCATGAAATTCAACACACAGAGAGCGGAAATGATCAACAGTACAACTATGGAAGCAGTGTTACAAAACGACAAAAAAAGTGAAGAGAAAGTGTTGAAGTTTGTAAAAATGTGTGGAATTAGTGAAATCTGACATGTACGATATTATTATTTTTTTTTTTTTAAATTGGTGAGGGTGAAAACTCTTGGTTAATCCCTCGTTAAATAAAACGTACAAAAAAAAAAAAAAAAAAAAAAAAAAAAAAAAAAAAAAAAAAAAAAAAAAAAAAAAAAAAAAAATCAAGATAAACAAAATTTTATTTTTAATCTGAAAAATTTAGGAAAAACCGAGAATTGAAAATCAAATAAAAAAACGGAAAAACTGTGATGTAATGAAGTATTTCGAATATTTAAGTAGAATCCAATTCAGTGTGATCTCAAAATTGTAGTCGAGAATGAAAAATAAGCACAAAAAATCTATTTTTAATTAACTCCGCAATTGGATTTTACGCATAATTTCAAAAATTAAAACTTCAAAATCAGATATTTAATCAAAAAATTCAAATTTAGAATTTTAATTTTTGAAAAAAAAAACTAAAAAGTTTGAAAAATTACAAAAAGTTAGAACGGTGTAAGTTTGAGCAATCTACAATCACTACTCAAAATTCAATACGTTTAAAGATACTTTCGGCTTTTTGACTTCTGCTTTGATACTGATTTCTGCTTAAGGATCCCTTATTCCGGATTTCTTATTCCTAAACTCATTATGTTAATATTTTCTGATGCAATTTTATGATTGATGATTGCTAATTTCTGATCACCTATATCATAAAAAAATTAGAAACTTAGATCTCAAACTCCAATTGTTATACCTATTTTTTATGTTTTCTGATAATTTATTTTTAATTGCTTCTATTTTTTCTGATTCTGATTTTAATGTCGATTTTTGATTTTTGAGTTTCGCTTCCATTTCTAATTTCTTTTGTTTGATATTTCTGATTCTTAATTATTTTTTCTCTTGTTCTGTTTATTATTGTTTTTTATTTCTTAAATCATTTTATTTTTTTCTCTCCTGATTCCTGATTCCAATGCACGATTTCTGTTCTCTGATTCTGATTTTCAGTTAATGATTCTCGTCACTTTTTTCTGGTTCTGATCTCTGATTCCGTATTCTTATTCCTGAATGTGAACGTATTTCTTTTTGATCTTGAATGCTTTTTTTCTGAGCGGTGTCACTCTGATATCTGACTATGACTTCCGATTTTCGATTTCTGATTTGAAATATAAAATTTTGCATTTTTGACATTATTCATTACAGATCCTTCCTAATCTAAATAATTCATATTATTTTTATCCCTATTTCTATTCCTTCATTAAATTCTCTTTTCTAAACTCTGATTTTGTCTTCTCACTCTCGTCTTTAATTTCTGATCCTTGATAACGACTTCGGCGTTATTTTTCTGAAATACTTACAGAAAAGGGCCAATTTTAATTTGTTTTTATAACGAAATTTTTTTGACGAAACTATAACTGGAAAAGAGAACATAAAACGAATTTTTGAGTATAAAGGAAAAAGAAATTATTACCAGTTTTTAAATACTAGGTTCCATATTTGCCGAAATTGCTTAGTTATATCATCAAATTCTTAATTATTATAGAAAAACTCAAAATTTTTAATCGATTTAAACTGTTTTAATTTTTACTAACAGAAACATAAATTGTTTCCCTTTTTTATTCGAAAAGAAAGTTTTTTAAGGTTTATCTATAGTGTGTAAAAAAAATGAACCGTTTTCTAGTAAAAAAACCCTTTTCTGTAATAACTGTTGTTACATTTCGACATAACTTCAATTTAAAAGTTATAAGAAGCTTAAAGTGAGAAAAATATATTTTTAGGAATTCACTTAAAATCCTTTTTTTTGTGTTCATTTTTTTTAAGTTTTTTCTAAATTCAAGTTTTGTCCTCGAAGATCTGTTTTCTGACTTGATGTTCCGTGTAAGATCATTGAATTATATTGTAGCAATGTAGTCAAAGTCACAGAAAAATTCCTAATTTCACAGTTTTAAAACAAAATTTGTCAAAATTACAGATGACATTCCTGATTTTATTTTTATTTTTTTACAGATTTCATGGATTTTTTTAATTTAATTTAGATACCACTGGGAAAGGCTTTCTAAAGCTGGTTTATAAAAGTCTTATGACTTTGATAATGTTGATTGCTTATTTAGTAAAGTAAAATTAGTAAAAATAAATTTAGTAGAAATATTAAACCAAAAATCGTTGTGCCTTGATTATGCGACCGGATGAAGAAAACAGCTTTTTTTGGATAAAATACACATGAAATTCGAAAATAATGTGTTTGGGCAGAGCATTTCGGATGGGATTAGATAAGACAATTTGTCGACACACTTTAAAGAGCGCATATAAATTGGGCTCAGGTGATAGTTTTAAAACATATTTCCGCAGAAAAAATCATATCGATTCGAAGCGGTGGAACAAGCTGAAGCTATCACTACCAAAATTTCATCCAAAAAGGACCTTTCGTTATTTTTTATTTGGCCACAAATTCGCTGAATCCCAAAGATGGTGTTCAATATATAGTGCTCTTATCCTATTTGTGAGTTGGTTTCATTTATTTAGAGAGGCTATAAATTTTCATTGATTTTTTTTATTTCCCTTTTTTTAATCATATTTGAAATTTAAGCCATTTTTGTCAATTTTGTCGTTATGTTCAATTTTGTCGAATTTTGTTGCCTTTTTTCGATCTGGTTGATTTAATCGAATTTTCGATTTTAATGATTTTAATGATATTTTTCAATTTTGTTTAATTCGTCGATTTTGTTGAATTTGTAGATATTTTCGATGTTGACAATTTTGTCGATTTTATCAATTTAGACAATGTGATCGTTTTTGACGATTTGTCGCATTTTTTGATTTTATCCATTTTGTCAATTCGATTAGTCTATATTGTCTATTTTTCGTTATGTTCAATTTTTTCAGTTCGTTTGATTTGGTCTTATTTTTCAATTTAATGCTTTTTTGGATTTTTTCGATTTCTTTTCGTTAATTTTCATTTTTATCCCTCAAAAACCAAGGCACCCCTTTAGAATTTGACTTCGAATTATCCAATTAAGAAATAACTTATGTAGGACTTTTTCGAATCTTCGATACCAAATGAACATTTTCAATTTAACTTATATTTAGTAATCACAGTATACCCCATTCAAATAAATACTAATTTATGTTATCTTTTTCTATTTACAGGTAAGATCGTCTAAGAACCTACTTTAGAACAAATAAATAACTATCGTAAGTAATTTAGCAAACTGATAAACGTAAATATTTAGTTAGTATATTGATTAATGATTAAAAATTGAAACCTCGTTTCTAAACCAATTTCAAATATTTTTTTTTTATTTCTCAAGCTCAAGTAAGAAAATGCCAAAAATGGCAATGATAACATAATAAAAATAAATGACAAAAATGATCAAAGGACCAAAGTGAAAATTTTTTTTTTTTTCGATTATTGTCGTTTTGCCAACTTTATGGCATTCGCGACTTTAATTGACAAAAATGATAAAAATGAATATGTCAAAAATGCAGGGCTGGTAGCGAGTCACTTTTTAGTGACTTGGTCTCTTTTTTTGGGTCAGTCACTAAAAAGTCACTTTTTAAATCATTTGGTCACTAAAGTCACTATTTTCCGAAAAATGGTCACTTTTATCACCAAAAGTCACTTTTTTCACCGAAAATAAACCAATAAAAGAGTGATTTGAATTGCGCGTGTTAAGATTGATGGTAGTAACGGTAAATTACTTGATCAGTCAGTCAGATTTTTTTTTTCACCTCCGGCGGAATTTCAGCATGAATCACTCTTGGCTTGAGACATTTCGATCTACGATATTATTTGACGTTCATGAATTGAAACTAACCTTGATTGTAGATTTTAATTTTTAGTTCAATCAACCTTTTGCATTGGAACTCAAAACTTGATATATAAAAACCATATCTCGTCTTTAGAATGGGTTTTTGTTAAGAAGTGTAACTAAGATTGAGATTGAAACGAACCATTTTTTTTATTAAAAAAAATCTTTTATGACATAACAAATGTTATGTTGATATAAAATATTCTTAAAAAAAACAATTTCATACTCAATTTTATTTCGTGTTTTTTGTTCTTCTAAATACTTAAAAAAAGGGTTTTAAAAACTTACACAAGGCCACAAAATTTACATTTTTCTTAGGTGCAATGAATTTAAACGGAATCTAAATATGTATGCAATATTTCTATCAGCTTTTGTTATTGAAATGACTTTAGAAAATATTTAAAAATCTTTAGAGAAGTTTCTACACTTTTTTTTACAAAAACTCAAATCAAAAATATATTATTTAAAAATAAAAGTCTTATATGAATTGATGAGCTTTAAATAGAATCAAGTTTTTTTTACACTTTCTGCTGTGATGTCAAAAATACTTGTAATGACATTTTTTCCATAATCAGTTATCTATCAATGTTTGATTTTACTAGTAATACACCCTCACCGAAGAAACGAAATGATCCACAGCACAAAAACTGCTCTTCCTCCGATCCAGAAATGGATGTTAATAGTGATCAGAGCAATATCAGAAAACCCCCCATCTTCACTTATATAAATCAGTGTAAATCAACCACTGTCTCTCATGATAGGAAGCCCAAATCTAACCCTTTCCCGTTCCCCAATCCAAATAAAACCAAATTTAGATTTGAAAAATAAAATTACTATATAGACCATCGGCAAATAAAAACTTTGAATAAAGTGATATGCCTAATAACGAAAAAAAAAGTAATAAACTCTTTATCACCAAAACTAAATGTGTTCGGCCGAATTTGACATAATTTCTAGTTTAGGACACTATTTACCAAATCAATAATTTAAAAAAATAAGCACCAAAATGGTTATAGTGAAACATGTTTATTGAAAAAACTTTTCCTGAAATGTTTTAAAAAAATAATCTTTTTTTTCCATATTGTTTTTTTCAATTTTCAAATAAATTTACCGAATTTTATTGTACAGTTTTTTTTTTCAATTTTCTATCAACTTGCCGGATTTTTTTATCAAACTTTTTAAATTTTTAAGACATATTTTTAACAATTGATTCCTTGTTATTCAAATTCTGAATTTTCGTGTTCTTCAACCATAAGCCTTTAACTCCAAATTTTTAATAATAAAACAAAATTTCAACCTTCTGTTCTTTCAGGACTCAATATTTTAATCAAAAGAGACAAAATACTCAGAGCTTGTAATTTAAAGCTTAAAAACCTGCGATTGAAAATTTAAAAACTTTTTATTAGTATTTTTTATATGAAATCATGTTCTTTGGATCGATCATGATTTTTAAATTAATCTAGAAAGTTTGAAAAATTGTTCTAAGTAGCAACTTTAAAAATAAATTTTAATACGCAGTGTTAACTAACTTTGTATTTGATTTGTGCTTTCAATATTAATAACAAAAGTTTTGAACTAATTATTTTTAATTTTTCATCAGTTTTTATCATTCACGTAATTACTCATTTTCTAACATTTCTTTGTCAGTGTAGTTGAATATGAAGTTATTATTTAAGCTTCAAAAATAAAATTTTGATAACGGGAAGATTTTACTTTATTAAAGGTTTTATGTCTGGCTTATATAACTGGCACTTTTAAAATAATTATAAATATATTCTTCTTTTTATAAAATGAAATTAAACCTCGATGGTTGAATAAATTCTGTTCAAAATTCATTTTTTATCCAGTAATCGGTAATTCACATTTTAAATCGTGATTAAATATTTTTTGTTCAAATTAAAAAAAAATACAGCGGAATTTCTCACTTAACTTCCAGTTGAAAATGAGGAAAGGAATTCCAAATTTAGATGAATAAAAATTAACAATTATTATCATTTTCCTAACATCTATTCATGGTAAGTTTTGTACAAGATTGGACATTCATTTTAGAATTCAGATTTTTTTAATTTTAAATTTGCTAAGAAATTCTTTGGAAACTAATTTATTTGTTACTTTCTTGACTTATCGAAAATTTGAAACATTCATTGTAATATGTTTCCTAAATTTTGTTTATCAGTCTTTTTTTTTTAGTTTGTGTGTTGAACATGAGTGACGAACGGTGTAAGAAAACCCTTTCCTTTTCAATTTTTTATTTTTGGATTTGTTAATATTTTTATCTAAATTTGAATTTCATGCTGTTCTTCTAAAATCTCGAGCTCTTAACAACTTCTCAGAGCAACTTTCCTCAATCTGTTTCGGATGAAATAAATTACACGCCGATAATATTTTCCTGGACTTTCATCTATCTTTTACTTCATTATTTGAATTTCACACCTAATAAAAAAATAGACAAATCTATCAAAAAGTATTGAAACGAAAAAGAATCATTCTTGACAGGAAACTGTCTAAACAGCATCTTGATCCAATTAGCCTCTAGTTCTTGTAAAATGCTTGATTTAAGAATAAGCCTTCGAAATTCATAAACCGCAAATGCACACTTACTAGAGCATTGGGGAGAAGAATACTATTACTTTACCTTGCCTAGTAGCACATTGAACATTGAATACCTAAACATGTGGCAATTGTTAACATCCTCATCCAACTAATTCTTGTACCACTAAATTGCCTATCTAATTTTGGCAGTTATCATTCATTTACAATACTGTCTGTTCTAATCTAACTTGCGCATGGTGGAAAGTGAAAATATAAACATTTGAACAGCTAATTGTGATATTTCCATTGCGCAATGCTGTTGTTGTCCAACGGAAGGGAGGGCAAGTGTTTCAACTCCCATTCACTTTATCAACATGGATCATCAAAGAAAAAGTATACGGTATTGAACCACCTTTTAATTTATATTCTATGATCTCATATCGAATAAGGCCACATTCCAAACCGTCAACTTCCATAAACACAGTAATGCACGCCGTTGCCGTGACCCATTACAGCCTAGGGTACGGCGTAAAGTTGTCTAGCTTTTTGTTCCGATATTCTTCACTTTCTTCTTGGTTAAAAATTCTACAAAACCATTATTTTATTTTATTTATTTTTTATTTATATAGTATTCCGTCTCACGACATACAGTTGCGTTCGAAAAAGAATGAAATCGCGTGAAGCTGCGCACTCACTTCCAACTTTGACAAGATGCTTTTTCTCTCTCGATTGATATTTTTCCATGAAAATTTCACACAATCTAGTTCAACTATCCAACAAACACTCCACAAAATTTGAAGTCTTTACAATGACGGAAAACAAAGATACAGCTATTCCCGTAAAAAATGGAAATTTTGAGTTGCTTCACTAAATTTGCTATATCTTTATCAATTTTCATTGAAAAATCTTGAAATTTGGTCCAAAGATGTAGAAATGTTTGATCTTATACCAGGCCAAGTTTCGTCAAAATCGATGAACGTGATCAAAAATGGTGCCGGGTTGGAACTGGGTTCGTTATTGCTCAGCAGACGATTTCATTCTTTTTTGAACGGATGTTTATATGGAAAACAACGTAATCCATGTATTCTTATAGCGCCGATGTGGTCTAGTGGATAGGCTGGCGCGAGTCTGGTATTGGTACGCCAGGCGTACTGGGTTCGATTCCCGGTATCGGCAAGAAAAACTTTTGGGTTCGAATCCCATAAGTGAGCCGACAGGTAAGATGTGTTCCATTATATAATTGACTATATAGATAATTGGAATGTTCAATCAGTTGCTAGCTGGCCAGGTATATACACGGATGCCGGAATACCTGTAAGTAAACTAGCCCACCTGATTGATTCGTTCTTCCAAAATATACCTACATCAACACACGCAATACATTCACCACATAACAGTTCATACGAAGCCATGGGGTCCGGGTATGGTGGCGCGCTGCATTGGAGATTTGTCGAACCTAATAATCTAAAGAATGCAGGTGAACCCATACTTTGGCAGAAACTGCGGTGAATCCGTGCACCCATGGTGGATTACCAACAACAAAACAACGTAATCCATGTATTCTTGGTATTTTTTTTCACAAAACCAAAATTTATCACAAAGAATGTTGTAAATTGCTAAAAACTTCATTCGTACTTTGTTTCGAAAGAGAAAATGTTTCAACAGAGTTCAAAATAAGAAGAACAGAGTTTCAGAAATGACCTGCTAATTATACCGATGAACAAATTTGATCCACAATTAAAGCGAATATTCTATTCGCTCTTGTGTTTCAATACCAGTTCTGTTGGAACAATTTCTGTTTCTAAACAAAGCGAGAATAAAGTTCCTATCAATTTACAACATTCTTTGTGATAAATTTTGGTTTTGTGAAAGAAAATACCAAGAATACATGGATAACGTTGTTTTCCATATAAACATTCGTCCAAAAAAGAATTAAATCGTCTGCTGAGCGATAATGAACCTCAGTTTCAACCCGGCACCATTTTTGACCACGTTCGTCGATTTTGACGAAACTTGGCCTGGTATTAGATCAAACATTTTTACATCTTTGGAACAAATTTCAAGATTATTCAATGAAAATTGATAAAGATATAGCAAATTTAGTGAAGCAACTCAAAATTTCCCTTTTTTACGGGAATAGCTGTATTTTTGTTTTCCGTCATTGTAAAGACTTCAAATTTTGCGGAGTGTTTGTTGAATAGATGAACTAGATTGTGTGAAATTTTCATGAAAAAATATCAATCGAGAGAGAAATAGCAGCTTGTCAAAGTTGGAAGTGGGTGCGCAGCTTCACGCGATTTCATTCTTTTTTGAACGCAACTGTAGCTTGACGAACATAATTCCTAAAATTCACTCGGTCCATGGCAACCGTTCTCCAATTCCTCGGCCACCCCCGGGTCTTGTTCCTACCGGATTCGTAGCGAACACCTGTTTTGCAGGACAGTCGTCCGGCATTCTCGCAACATGTCCCGCCCAGCGTATCCGGCCAGCTTTCACCACCTTCTGGATGCTGGGTTCGCCGTAGAGTCGCGCGAGCTCGTGGTTCATCCTTCGCCTCCACACTCCGTTCTCCTGTACGCTGCCAAAGATGGTTCTTAACACTCGTCGCTCGAATACTCCGAGTGTACTCGAATACTGTAGCTTGACGAACATAATTCCTAAAATTCACTCGGTCCATGGCAACCGTTCTCCAATTCCTCGGCCACCCCCGGGTCTTGTTCCTACCGGATTCGTAGCGAACACCTGTTTTGCAGGACAGTCGTCCGGCATTCTCGCAACATGTCCCGCCCAGCGTATCCGGCCAGCTTTCACCACCTTCTGGATGCTGGGTTCGCCGTAGAGTCGCGCGAGCTCGTGGTTCATCCTTCGCCTCCACACTCCGTTCTCCTGTACGCTGCCAAAGATGGTTCTTAACACTCGTCGCTCGAATACTCCGAGTGTACGCAGGTCCTTCTCGAGCAATATCCATGTCTCGTGCCCGTAGAGAACAACCGGTCTAATGAGCGTCATATACAGGTTACACTTCGTGCGAGGGCTAAGTCTTCTCGACCGCAGTTGCTTGTGGAGTCCATAGTAGGTACGACTTCCGCTGATAATTCGCCTCCGGATCTCACGGCTGGTGTCATTGTCTGCGGTCACCAGTGAGCCAAGATAGACAAAGTCTTCGACTATCTCCAGCTCGTCGCTGTCGATCGTGAGCTTGTTATTACTGGACAAGCGGGTTCGGTCGGTCTCGAATCCGCAGGCCAGCATGTACTTCGTCTTGGACGTATTAATCATCAACCCAATCCTTCCTGCTTCGCGTTTCAGTTTGCGGTAGATCTCCTCCACCGCCGCAGATGATCTGCCGACTATATCAATGTCATCGGCAAAGCAGATAAGTTGACTGGATCTGTTGAAAATCGTGCCCCGCATTTCGCCCACCGCTCGTCGAATAACACCTTCTAGCGCCACGTTGAACATCATGCAGGATAGACCATCACCTTGTCGAAGCCCCCTGCGCGATTCGAATGAACTCGACAATTCACCCGAGATCCGCACACAGCACTGCGTTCCATCCATCGTCGCCTTGATCAGTCTGATCAGCTTCCCGGAAAAGCCGTTCTCGTCCATGATTTTCCATAGCTCGTTACGGTCGATCGTGTCGTATGCGGCTTTGAAGTCGATGAATACATGGTGCGTAGGGACTTGGTGTTCCCGGCATTTTTGGAGGATTTGCCGTAATGTGAATATCAGGTCCGTCATTGACCGTCCCTCCATGAAGCCGGCCTGATGACTTCCCTCGAATCTGTTTGCTTGTGGCGTTAGGTGGCGGAGTAGGATTCGGGACAGCACTTTGTAGGCGGCATTGAGGACAGTGATCGCTCGGTAGTTCTCACAGTTAAATTTGTCGCCCTTCTTGTAGATGGGGCATATTACCCCCTCCTTCCACTCCTCCGGTAGCTGTTCTATGTCCCAGATCCGGCCAACTTGTCCGGGCCCATTTTGATGAGTTCAGCTGCAATGCCATCCTTCCCAGTCGACTTGTTTCTATTCAGCTGGCGAATGGCTTCCTTAACCACACTCATCGTTGGGAGTGGCTCCTCTACGTCGCGACGTAGATGAACCTTTCCCCACCGTCTTGATCTCCTGCATGTGCGCCGTTCAGGTGTTCATCGAAGTGCTGCTTCCACCTTTTGATCACCTCACGATTGTCCGTCAGGATGCCTCCGTTCTTATCCCGGCACATTTCGGCTTGCGGCACGAAGCCTTTGCGGGATGCGTTGAGTTTCTGATAGAACTTTCGTGTTTCTTGGGAACGATGCAGTTGCTCCAGCTCCTCGAGCTCCTCCTCCTCCAGGCGGCGCTTTTTCTCCTGGAAAATTCGGACTCGCTGCCTCTTCCGCTGTCGGTGATTTTCCACATTTCGACGGATGCCTCTTTGCACTACTGCCGCCCGCGCGGCATTCTCTTCGTCCATCACCCTCCTACACTCCTCGTCGAACCAGTCGTTCCGTCGAGTTCGCTCCACATAACCGATGACGTTCTCCGCAGCACTGTTGATGGCTGTCTTGATGGTATCCCAACAGTCCTCGAGAGGGGCTTCGCCAAGCTCGCCCTCTGCCGGCAGCGCTGCTTCGACTGATTGCGCGTAGTCTGCCGCGACCTCAAGCTGCTTCAGTCGTGCGATATTTAATCGAGACGGGCGCCGGTTTCGTGTGTTGTTCACTACGGAGAGTTTTGGGCGCATCTTCACCATCACCAGATAGTGGTCTGACTCGATGTTGGCTCCTCGACAGGATCTGACGTCGATGATGTCCGAGAAGTGCCGGCTGTCAATCAAAACGTGGTCGATCTGTGATTGCGTTTGGTACGGTAATCTCCAGGTGTACTTGTGTGGGAGGCGGTGCTGGAAAAAGATACTACGTACGGCCATTCGTTTGGAGGCGGCGAAATCTATCAGTCTGAGGGCGTTTTCGTTGGTCAGCTGATGCGCACTGAACCTTCCAATTGTCGGTTCGAATTCCTCCTTTTGGCCGACCTGAGCGTTGAAACCCCCGATGACGATCTTGATATCATGTTTTGGGCAACGCACAGTGGTCCAAAAGGGCCTGAAACGGAACTTTTTTCCTGGTGACTTTGTCTTTCATTTTAGCTATTAGATGTCTTCAGAACATTTACTAGTAAGATTTTTTCCCATAACGTGAAAGTATCAAAAATAAGTCACAGCCTACTACGATAAAAATAAAAACACTAACTTTTTTGTTTGAAGAGATAGAGACCAAATTTGTTCTACAAAGTTGTAGATATCATCAAAATATGAAACTTTGCTGAAATAAGAAAAGCTTTATCTCAATTCAGTGCAGAGTTATAAAGCTTTTAGTTAAAAACATACTTAAAATTTGTTTTTTGTACTTAACTATTGTAAATTTTGAACTTACATAAATATGATGTTCACAACATTTATTGCGATACTCAATACGCACATTTTGCACTAGATCTTAAGTCTCTACGACCTTGTCTTCCGAAGTTATCGCAATTTCAAGTTTTATTTTTGCTTAAATTCACGAATTTCTAGGGTAAAATGGGGCAAGTGGATCCAAAAACTAAATACCACATCTTGAAGTATAATTCAAGTACTACAAACTTAGCCAAAAACTACTTGTCTCCACGCGCCCGTTTTTGAGTACGGTCGGCATAAATTTGTTGAATTCTTAGATTTTAACGAGAAAATAGAGTTTTATTGTCATCGTTGAAATAAAAACATGCCTAAAATGCACATAACTTATTTAGTTTTTGGATCCACTTGCCCCATTTTACCCTAGAAATTCGTGAATTTAAGCAAAAATAAAACTTGAAATTGCGATAACTTCGGAAGACAAGGTCGTAGAGACTTAAGATCTAGTGCAAAATGTGCGTATTGAGTATCGCAATAAATGTTGTGAACATCATATTTATGTAAGTTCAAAATTTACAATAGTTAAGTACAAAAAAACAAATTTTAAGTATGTTTTTAACTAAAAGCTTTATAACTCTGCACTGAATTGAGATAAAGCTCTTCTTATTTCAGCAAAGCTTCATATTTTGATGATATCTACAACTTTGTAGAACAAATTTGGTCTCTATCTCTTCAAACAAAAAAGTTAGTGTTTTTATTTTTATCGTAGTAGGCTGTGACTTATTTTTGATACTTTCACGTTATGGGAAACAATCTTACTAGTAAATGTTCTGAAGACTTCTAATAGCTAAAATGAAAGACAAAGTCACCAGGAAAAAAGTTCCATTTCAGGCCCTTTTGGACCACTGTGCAACGGTCGTATTCACGCTCAAGCTGCGCGTAAAATTCGTCTTTGTCGTCACCGGTACTTCCGAGGTGAGGGCTGTGCACGTTGATGATGCTGATGTTGAAGAACCGGCCCTTGATTCTTAACCGGCACATTCGTGAGTTGATCGGCCACCACCCGATCACGCGCTTTTGCATCTTTCCCATCACTATAAAAGCTGTTCCAAGCTCGTGTGTGTTGCCGCACCTCTGGTAGATGGCACGACCATCTGGGTACGTTCGTACCGTGGAGCCCTTCCAGCATACCTCCTGCAGCGCTACGATGTCGAATTTGCGGCTCTTCAATTCGTTGGAGAGCACGTGGGTACTGCCCACAAAATTTAGAGATCGGCAGTTCCATGTTCCAAGTTTCCAATTGCTAGTCCCTTTTCGTCGCGTGGGTCTTTGCCGATTTCCATCCGAAATTTGTTGTTCGTTATTCGTTGCTTATGTTTTTTTAGTAGTCACAGGCTCGCAAGGCCCGCAGCTAACCCCACTATCTCGCAGGAGGACCGTCGGGATGTTGCTGTTTTGGGTCCCGAACACCACCAGGACGTTGTTGCACTCCGCACGCCGCCCCTGACATGGAGAACAGACGCGTACGAAGCCCCCTGACTCAGTCTGCATGCGACCAAAGCATCCACCGGGGTTGGGTACCCGATCTCCGCTAAGGTTGCTTGCACCCCAGCTAGCACCACGGGGAGGTAGAGAATCGGAGTTGAAGACAAGAGGCGATATGACCACTACCCGAAGGTTGGGTGTATGGGGTCTCGAGTTGCACATTGTCTACCGTTCACTAGCCACTACAAAACCATAGCAATCGCAATTGTTTTACAATCGTTTTTTGTAAAGCCCCCAGTTTCGACACCAATGTCGGCTCCTTTTCCTCCGGACATGATGTTGCCTGGAATTGAGATAAATATCCACCCATCACAAAAATCACCACCATCATCAGCGTCGTCATCATGATCATTGGAAAAGTTTCCATCTCTCTTATCCCAATTTTCCGTCCATTTCTCTCGGAGCCTGCAGAGAGATCCCCATCGGCGGCATCTCATGGGAGCGAATATCCTTCCGAAAGTGCTCCGCCGCACACAGATTGCTCTCCCAATCATCTCCGAAGTGTCCTTTTGGCTTCGCAAAACACCAACAATGATAAAGCACCCCACGAGAGAGCAGCAGCAGCAGCAACGAAAAGGGATTTTCCGAAGAATTCTCCCCATTTCGTTGTCCTCTCGGCGGGCGGCATGCTTTTGCTGCAGTGCAATTGGGGGGCCACCAATTTTCCGAAACCCATCCTGGATCGGATAGACGGACGTCCTTTCCCATCGAGGGGGCCATCTGGTTTGGCATTGTTTCGCGAAGTTCCACCGGGGCAGGACGTGTCCGCGAATTCGTGGCTCCGCGGTTCGGGAGAATCAATCCGGAAGGTTCTAACATCCTTCAGGCAGGCAACCAGCAGAAGTGCTGCTTCTGTTTGAGTAGCCAACAGAGATTAACAAACGCCAGAAACTAGGCAAATAGTGCTTTGGACAACGACGACGGACGTGTGTGATTGGAGAATTGACTTTGTGACCTAGTGCAGGGGATATATTTTTTTGGTACTTTATTCTCTAGTTTGTTTTTGCTGTTTTGGGACTAGAGAGATTTTACAACCCCGAAATACAACGGGGAGTTCCAGGAATTGTTTGGACTAGACAGCAGCAGGGATTGAATTGGCAGATTCCTTTTTGGAGTGGATTTTCGTGTCACTTGAACAACAGTGTGGAAGCTTTCATCTCTTGTGTACCATCGGAAAGTGAAGAGACTAACCAAGTGAGTGAGTGTGGAGGCGTGTATTTACTTACGTGAGTGAGCGCGGAGCAGAAATTAAACCAACGAAGGAAGGCAAAAAAAAAAACAACTTTCGCTCCACGGGACAACAAGAAGGTGTGTATCTGGTTGGCGCTCCCAAAAAAAGGATACCGATACCTGTGGAAGGAATTTTCCTGGCAATCGTTTTTGTTCTGTTTCGCAGAATTCATTAATTTGAAAAAAAAAAACGGGAAAAGCTATCCGTTTCAGCGATGTTTGTGCGTCTATTATGCAATTTTGAAATTTGCGCGAAAAATCGATACACTTTGCACAGATTTTTTGTTTCCTCTTTCCTTGAGATAATGGAAAGGGTAAATCTGATCCAAACCCATGAAACACGAAACAAAACGAATCAAGAAGACTATATGGTGATGATTTTCCAAGAAGTCGACCTCATTCTTGTTTGGGGAAAATCTTCTGCTGAATGGCAAAACACACATACAGTCGTAAACTTTCCAGTAAACTTCTTGTGGGATTCTCCCCATTTAGTGGGACTAAGATAGGTTAGGTCAGGAAGGTGGAGAAAACTCGTTGGGAAAACGCATCTCAACCGGAACCGATTTTCTTCCTTTATAGAGTTACTCCGGTTGAACAGTTGTTGTTGTTATTTTTTCTAAACCCGTAAGAATAATCTTGGATAGAACCCCCGCTCTGTCTACATTAAGAGGACCTTCTTTCTGATGGAGCAGGAACTCTCGTTGAAACTGAAAAAGGGGAGACAGGAGAAAAAAAAGATCATGACAACAACGATGATGATGATGTTAGCGAATTTCACATCCAACAGTGTTGTAAGTGCTTCGAGAAATATAGCCAAGACGACACCACCGGGAAAACGCCTTTCCCTGCCCCGTCCATCTGCCTGTGCCTGGTTTCTGTTCAAGGGCTTTTCATTTGCGAAACGGATAGCTAACAACAGTGTGTCTGTGGAAAATGAGGAAAATTTCACAACCAAATGAAGTACCACACTGCTTCTTCGTTGTTGGCGACGCACATGGGCGTTCCTGCTGTGGGACGACGACGACGACGCAGAAAACAAAATAACAAGAACTGCAGCTTAAATTTCGCCCGAACGGAAGCTTCTGGATTGAAAATTTGCTATGGGCTTGGGAAATCCCCTTAAGGATATGGATTTGAACGATGGATACCCTGGACTGATGTTCGAAATCCAATTACAGAAACCTTTGTTCAGACTTTGGATACGCGTTCAAATTTAAAATTTAAATTAACGACTAAGATTCACGACAAAAGTTTGAAATTCACATTTGGATATCAAGATTTTAATATTCAAAACTCGGATTTGGATTTCGAACTTATATCCAGATTTAGAATTTTTATTTAAATTCAATCCAGACTTGGATTCGAAATTGGAATTTTGAGGTTCGAGTCGACTATCATTGTTATGAGAACTCATTGCAATGCCTATAGCGTAGAAGACAAACTTTTAGAATTCTCTTTGTCCGACACTTACAAACTGTGAAATGAGAACTAATATGGCCAGATATAGTCAACGGATCATATATCTCTGGATTTTGCCTGAAATTGCCAAGGGTTAGGACTCCTTGAACAAAAATTAAGTCTCCTTTAGCAAAGGATATAATATTAATTTTTTTTCGTTTTACAAAAATGTTTGTAGCTCATCTATTGATTCACATATCGTTCGTATTTTTGGAGCATATTAACTTGAAATTACACGCTGTCAAAAAATGTAAAAGACGGCGAGTTGCTAAATTTTTAGTAAAAATATGATAAAAAAGTGGATCCTACACAAAAAAATGTGTTTATATTAAATTCGTTTTTTCCCTTTTTCTTTACAGGTAATCACCAATCAACCAATACTAATTTTACAATGGTGAAGTATATAACATTTATTTGTTTTAAAAAAAGTCCTCCTTCATATAATAAATAACAGATTAAATATGTAGCAGATCGTGTGAATTTAGCAAAACATACAAACCAGATATGCCAGGATTGATTAGTAGTGCAAGATTCAGTTTTTCAAGCATAGGTTGTTGGTGAAATGCTCAGGCGTCAGCATTTATGGGAGAGATAATAGAAAAATCTTAGCATGTTGGTATTCTGTTTCAAATTACATCATTCAAATATTCTCTGTGCCGAAAATTACCATTAGTTCAATGATTTTATCACAAAATTATCGGAGCTTTTCGCAAAATATCCATTTTGGGGAAATTTAACCTGAAGTTTGTTGTCGTTCCCGTGGCCGCAAATGTTGACCGATTTTGATGATATCAGATTCATTGTGTAACATAGGTAATTTATTCTTGTTTTTCAATGTTTCAAAATTAAGAAAATTTGTACTACCAGGTTATCTGTAATTGACTCCCAATAAAAAATTCCAAAAAACAAATTTTATTTTTAAAATGCTTATAATTTCTGACAGTTATGCAGTATTTTAGTATTGCTTTGATTTTTTTTAAATGTTATAAAATACATCCATCCGACATATACTCAAATTTTCAATTTTCGAACATACCTGGTTTCTAAAACATCTTAGTTCTTCAGTATATTAGATAAAAAAAGACAAAAAAGATAAAAAAGACAAAAAAGACAAAAAAGACAAAAAAGACAAAAAAGACAAAAAAGACAAAAAAGACAAAAAAGACAAAAAAGACAAAAAAGACAAAAAAGACAAAAAAGACAAAAAAGACAAAAAAGACAAAAAAGACAAAAAAGACAAAAAAGACAAAAAAGACAAAAAAGACAAAAAAGACAAAAAAGACAAAAAAGACAAAAAAGACAAAAAAGACAAAAAAGACAAAAAAGACAAAAAAGACAAAAAAGACAAAAAAGACAAAAAAGACAAAAAAGACAAAAAAGACAAAAAAGACAAAAAAGACAAAAAAGACAAAAAAGACAAAAAAGACAAAAAAGACAAAAAAGACAAAAAAGACAAAAAAGACAAAAAAGACAAAAAAGACAAAAAAGACAAAAAAGACAAAAAAGACAAAAAAGACAAAAAAGACAAAAAAGACAAAAAAGACAAAAAAGACAAAAAAGACAAAAAAGACAAAAAAGACAAAAAAGACAAAAAAGACAAAAAAGACAAAAAAGACAAAAAAGACAAAAAAGACAAAAAAGACAAAAAAGACAAAAAAGACAAAAAAGACAAAAAAGACAAAAAAGACAAAAAAGACAAAAAAGACAAAAAAGACAAAAAAGACAAAAAAGACAAAAAAGACAAAAATGACAAAAAAGACAAAAAAGACAAAAAAACAAAAAAGACAAAAAAGACAAAAAAGACAAAAACGACAAAAAAGACAAAAAAGACAAAAAAGACTAAAAAGACTAAAAAGACAAAAAAGATAAAAAAGACTAAAAAGACAAAAAAGACAAAAAAGACAAAAAAGACAAAAAAGACAAAAAAGACAAAAAAGACAAAAAAGACAAAAAAGACAAAAAAGACAAAAAAGACAAAAAAGACAAAAAAGACAAAAAAGACAAAAAAGACAAAAAAGACAAAAAAGACAAAAAAGACAAAAAAGACAAAAAAGACAAAAAAGACAAAAAAGACAAAAAAGACAAAAAAGACAAAAAAGACAAAAAAGACAAAAAAGACAAAAAAGACAAAAAAGACAAAAAAGACAAAAAAGACAAAAAAGACAAAAAAGACAAAAAAGACAAAAAAGACAAAAAAGACAAAAAAGACAAAAAAGACAAAAAAGACAAAAAAGACAAAAAAGACAAAAAAGACAAAAAAGACAAAAAAGACAAAAAAGACAAAAAAGACAAAAAAGACAAAAAAGACAAAAAAGACAAAAAAGACAAAAAAGACAAAAAAGACAAAAAAGACAAAAAAGACAAAAAAGACAAAAAAGACAAAAAAGACAAAAAAGACAAAAAAGACAAAAAAGACAAAAAAGACAAAAAAGACAAAAAAGACAAAAAAGACAAAAAAGACAAAAAAGACAAAAAAGACAAAAAAGACAAAAAAGACAAAAAAGACAAAAAAGACAAAAAAGACAAAAAAGACAAAAAAGACAAAAAAGACAAAAAAGACAAAAAAGACAAAAAAGACAAAAAAGACAAAAAAGACAAAAAAGACAAAAAAGACAAAAAAGACAAAAAAGACAAAAAAGACAAAAAAGACAAAAAAGACAAAAAAGACAAAAAAGACAAAAAAGACAAAAAAGACAAAAAAGACAAAAAAGACAAAAAAGACAAAAAAGACAAAAAAGACAAAAAAGACAAAAAAGACAAAAAAGACAAAAAAGACAAAAAAGACAAAAAAGACAAAAAAGACAAAAAAGACAAAAAAGACAAAAAAGACAAAAAAGACAAAAAAGACAAAAAAGACAAAAAAGACAAAAAAGACAAAAAAGACAAAAAAGACAAAAAAGACAAAAAAGACAAAAAAGACAAAAAAGACAAAAAAGACAAAAAAGACAAAAAAGACAAAAAAGACAAAAAAGACAAAAAAGACAAAAAAGACAAAAAAGACAAAAAAGACAAAAAAGACAAAAAAGACAAAAAAGACAAGAAAGACAAGAAAGACAAGAAAGACAAAAAAGACAAGAAAGACTAGAAAGACTAGAAAGACTAGAAAGACTAGAAAGACAAAAAAAAGTCAAAAAAGACAAAAAAGACAAAAAGACAAAAAAGACAAAAATGATAAAAAAGACAAAAAAGACAAAAAAGACAAAAAAGACAAAAAAGACAAAAAAGACAAAAAAGACAAAAAAGACAAAAAAGACAAAAAAGACAAAAAAGACAAAAAAGACAAAAAAGACAAAAAAGACAAAAAAGACAAAAAAGACAAAAAAAGACAAAATAGACAAAATAGACAAAAATGACTAAAAAGCGCGTAAAAAATCCTTTTCATGATTATTTTTATAAAACTCGCTCGAATTTTTTTTGTTTTGCACGCGAAAATAAAAAAAATTAACTACACAAATTGTTTGATTTGAAAAATAAAGTGAATAAATCCGCAAAATCCTAGCTTTTTTCCAATAAAATCCGGACTTTCCCAGTTTTTTTTTATTAAATATTCGAAAAAAAAAACCCTGAATGAAACCGGACAATCTGCAAACCTTAATTGAATGGCTTCCATGAACTGCCGCTTACAGGTTAGCCAGCAAGCCGGGAAAACTTGGAAAAACCGGGAATTGAAAATTGAACCGGGAAAACCGGGAAAAGCCCTGGAATCTCGAATCAAAACTGGTAAAATGCTTATTGATCGTTTTTGTCTTATATAAACCAATTTAATTCTAAAGTTCATTCATTTCACCAAGACTTCTCCCTGACAGGGTGGCCAGCGAACCGGGAAAAAAAACTTGGAATTTCAAATCAAAACCTGGAAAATTATTCATGGATTATTTTTTCCCATACATAAACCTATCAAATCCTAAAATTCCTTTATTTCATCATAACGAAACTTTTTCTCTGAAGCTTTACTATCCATAGTCGTTTATTTCAGAATTGTGAAGCAAGAGCGGGAAAATGTCGGGATAAATGAGTAAAATTCCGGGAAGTCAGGAATCTCATTTAAAATAAAATAGATTTTTGAACTCAGCGACTAAATTTGTCGAGCCAAGAATCGTCGTAGAAAAATTTCTCGATCATAAACTACTTCTTAGCTCACGCATATTGTGCACTGCAATGAATGTAAAAAATATTTTGAAATCAATTAAACTTTTCACAGCTGAGAAGTTTTAATACGTTAAGTCTTGGTAGTTAACATTCATAGAGTTATTTAATTACAGATTTTGTACCGTTGTGAACTTTATTTACGAATTTTCTGAAAAATGGACCTTAAAAACCTTAATAAGGAATTAAGTGGAAGGAATTTAAATTAAAAAAATTTAAAAAAAAATCCAAATGCTGTGAGTTTATGGTTCTGATGTGAATTCATACCTTGAAATCAGACAGTTTTCGATTGAATGTACATCTCGGAAACTAAGATTTATTTTAGTTTAACATCCATTTATAACTGGAATTTTTATACATTAACTAAGAATTGATAATGTTCGAATCTTCAACACGTTATGCTGAAACGAAACTTGAAAAAATAGCAGAAATTTGTTTTTCAATAAATTGAACAATGGCAATTGTTTTTTGACGTGACTTTACTTATTTTCAGCTGTTTTTAGCTGAGCTTACGGTACCTTTAAAAAAATCAAAAATAATCATAATTATATTTCAAGTTTCCATTTAATTGATAAAATATTTAAAAAAAAAATCTAATTTCTTTGTTTGTGTTATAAAAACATTGAACAAACACACTACAAATTGTCAAATACTATCAATACATAAATTCAAAAATCAAACATCAAATTTCTGACAAACCTTGAAGTACTTACATATCTAATTATTTTTTTTTTCTAATTTAGTTCAATTTTAACTTTTGAGAATCGGAAAAATCGAATAAAAACATGCATTTTTGAGATAGGACTGAAAATTCAGACTAAGAATCTAAATAAATTTGCCATAATTAAGGTGAATAGATTTAGGCATCTAAAACTCGGCGCATTCTAAAATAACATTTAAAGGTATTTTATAAAAAAACATGATTTAGTGAAAATAAAATCTAAGATTGCTTACCATAAATAAGGTTAATCGAAATCTGTTTTAAGTACTTCAGAAGAAAAGTAATGAAACTTGACAAAACCTGAAATTAAGTTGATTTATGGATCAGTTATTCAATTCGAAATTCTTCGCCCATGATTATGTTTCATATTTCAGAATTCAGAAGAAATATTTCTACAGTTCAATTCAGTATTTCAACTTGAAATTTCAAAAGTATTGTATACATGGCATCATATCAAAACTATTATTGATCTCATGCAAATTAGAAAAATATAGCATTTTCTTTATAATAGGCGAAGATGATGTGAAAGACTGAAAAGAAGGTTACAATTTTCGGTTAAGGTTAGCATAACTAGAATTATTTTCTTACCGTATGAATATTACCATATTCAGAATTACCTTTGAGTTTCAAGATTAAACTAAAAAATTAACTCCTCTCACACTTTTACATTCAACTTGCCTGAAAATATCTTCATTTTTGATAAAAAAAAACCCGATAAACCTTTTAAACAATAAAATCTTTTTTCGTATAAAGTTTTAAAAATTTTCATCCCAAAAAAAACCTAGGTTTTGGTTTCAAAATTCTAGGCAAAATTTCAGATTGGATTGTAGTACTTGATTTGGAATGAAAATACCATTAAATTGCGGTATTAGATATGAGATTCAAATTGTAGACCCATTAGATTAAAATGGAAATTTTAATTTTAGATGAGAATTTAAAATTGAAATTGCAGACCAAGATCGCAGAATCAAGATTCAGGATCCAACATATAGATTTCAATTTTAGTTCAAGTATTTCAAATCTTTATTGAAAATTTAAGTATAAATTTCAATACAAACCCTGAGCTAGGCAATTGTTTCGCTAAAAATAACAAAACAAAAAGTCGAAACTGACGTCACTTTACCGGATGACGTGCAGAACAACTTTTCATCGCTTATCATCCATCTCCTATAACGTGGTAGGCCCCACTCGACTAACATCACAAATACACTTGGCTCGAAATAACCTGCACAATTCAAGTATCATTCTTGCCTGCCGCCTGGAATTCTCCTCCCACAGCAATCATCGATATGAATGAAAAGCTCCACTCAAATGTCCAGCACCGCAGATAACCCCTTCCCAGAAAGAAGGAACAAAGCCCCAAAAACTGACTAACGAACGACGCATTTTCCACTTTTTACTGCTTTTAACTTGGCTGTTTTTTCCTGTCTCGTTCTTCTTACGAGAGAAGGGTTCCTTTTGTCCCACTCTACCCCTATTCGTTTCAATTTCGAGATGTCATTTTCTATTCGTTTCCGTTGCCCCTCGACAGACACAACAACTAAAGGACGGGAAGCTGCTGCAGGGAAAACTCTCGGAAAAACGACAAGCAACAAAAGTATAGGAAAGTGCTGGGAAAATTAACAGGAGCAGGTGGTGCTTGGCGGGGGAAACCCTTTTTGTGTAGAGCCCACTTTAGCTAGCGCAAAAGTGCTATCATTTCGCCATTTGCGAAGAGCTCCCCGTTTCGCCTTTGACTAGTCCGAGACCAACAAATAGTTTCTGGCTCTCAGAACGGATAGATGAATGGGGCCCCATAATGTTTCCTTTCGTTGGTTGTTTTTTTTTTTCAAATTTTGTTTTGATCTGCGGTATTCAATGGGCAACAAATTGTCCAGCGTTGTGACTATTTGAAGACAAGACTGACGTCTTCAAGATGGGTTCGGAAATAAGGCGCTGGTTTAAAAAATACTTGGAAATGTTTGATTATTTAGAGATGATTCCCATAGATTCTCAGTCTTAAAATATTTTGAACACACCATAAACACATATTGTTTTACCTGAAAAACGTGTAAAAAAACGTGTTGATTGCGGAAAACCGTGGTAATTCCGAAGACATGTAACTTGAGAACTGAGACTTGGGATTTCAGGCATAGAACCGGAAACCTGATACCTGCAATGTGAGACCTAAGACTTGAAGCCTGCTACCTAAATCTTAGATCTGATATCTGAGACCTTCCACCTGAGACATGGGACTAATAACCTGAGACATGAGTCGTGAGACCAGAGAAGTAAGAAGTGAAAAGTGAGGCTTGAGTAATCCGAGGTGTAAAGTGAAACGTGATAATTGAGACGTAAGAAGTGAGACATAGCACGCTGGAGGTGAGGCGTAATTCTCATTTCCCAAGACTCATTTTTCATTTCTCACTCATCTCTCTTTACTCATTTCTCATGTCTTACGTCTCGCTTCATATTTCTCACGTCTCTCTTTTCAATTTTTACTACGCGCTCTTCACGTCTCACTTTTCTCGTCTTACCTCTGATGGTATGTCCCACGTCACACTTCATACAAGCTCAATATTTTCTCTCAAATATCGTGCTAATTGCGAAAAACTATTTACAAACCCATGCAAAAACAAACCATATAAAAATCCTTGGTGTATAAAATGGGGTTTTTGACAGCCAATTTTATTACATTAAACGTTACTAGTGTTTTCAAAGCCTTTATGGATTATAAATAAAGGTTTTAAGACATGCCATTTGCATTTTATTAAAACTAACGAATGAATTTAGAGCTCTTTTTTGTTAAAAGTTTGCTAGGCTAGTACGACGACTTTCTCAGATGGCTCTCTAGCCTTAAATCCATGTTTTGAAATCAGGTATGACCCTCTTAAGCTTATCAGGCTTGTCTGACAAGGCCCAAGCAACCGCTGTTTACAGTTGAATTACGTTATTTTAGTAGAAACATTTTTTTTTACATTTTTAATGCAGTGTTAACAGAGGCACAAAATAATATCAAAATTAAATATTCCGGGAACGTGACTTATTTTCTCCAGCAGATTCTCTTTGCCACCAGGGAAAAATGGGTTTCCATTATTCAATTGATTCCAAGGGGTTCGTCATGATGATCCCCCGCTGCTGCTGCTGCTGCTCCGAGAGATTGATAAGTACGTGACACAATTCGATGGAGAAACTCACACCCACTTCCGGGGTTTCAATTTCCATACGTTCCAAGAATTTTAAAGGAAAAATAAATCTTTCACTCATTGGAATCAATACTTTTCAGCATTCCGCCAATGCGCGAAACACACCCCCGCACCCATCTATCGATGGAAAAGAGCCGAAAGGAAGAAGCAGCATCGGGCACATTCCAGAAGTGATTGCTCCCACCTTCAGGCGTGTCCACGCTTCGGTTGGGTGAAACTGCAAACTCATATTTAATTGCGATAAATCATGCATAAAGCGTTCACAGAAAGATCTGTGTGCGAACCAGAGAGCCGCCGAGGGCATGAAAGGCAGAATTCGAATGAAATTGAAAAGCAGCAGGATGAGCAGCATTCAGCAATCGTCGTCGGGACAGACGAAAGGACAGTCATTCATGAGAAAAGCGAAAAAAAGAGACATCATTTGCCCTTCGGCATGCGGAGAAGAAGCAAAAATTTGTGCTGATCCTTTTGCTTTTGGTGCAGTACTGTGACGCGGAGCCAAAGAAAACATCGGCCGCTTGGTGATATCTGCTAGTATCCAGCTTGGCAGCTCTAAATATCCTTCGCTGGTCCTACATTTGTAGGTTTATGTGAATGTGTTTTAGGATCTTTTCGTTCTATGGCTGTCTGACGCAGCGGGAAACTTTAAAGAGGTAGATGTAAAGAAAGTTCTTCCTTTGCATCCTTCTTTTGAAGAAGTGATGCCCCCAAACAGTCATGCTGCTGCTGACTGCAGCGTGCTGACATGACATGATAAAGGAAAACAAATATGCTCGATTGCTTGCCAAACTTTGAAGATGCTTGTAAAACATATCCTTGGAAAAAAAATCGAAGATGGTTCAGGAAATCTCTTAGTTTCTTTTGGGTATCGCCTTAAGCCCAGAACTGCCCTTAGGACGCATAGAATGCTTGTTCGAGATACTGACAAACTTTTTTAGGAACATAAAACATTGTCCATTGACCGAAAAACAATATGAATTCATCGTAGGGAGTAAAATATAAATAAAGCTTACAAGCTTCCTCTGTTATCGAAGAAGTGAAAAAAATTCCGTGAAAATAAACACATTTTTTATATTTTTTGGTCATTTTTGCCATTTTTGTCATTGTTGTCATTTTGTTATTCGTGCCATTTTCAACATTTTGGTAATTGTCGACATGTTTGGCATTTGTGTCTTTTTGCCGTTTTAACCATTTTTGGTCATTTTTGGTGCATTTTTGGGTCCTGACGACTCCTCAGGGTCCTGACGACTCCTCAGGGTCCTGACGACTCCTCAGGGTCCTGACGACTCCTCAGGGTCCTGACGACTCCTCAGGGTCCTGACGACTCCTCAGGGTCCTGACGACTCCTCAGGGTCCTGACGACTCCTCAGGGTCCTGACGACTCCTCAGGGTCCTGACGACTCCTCAGGGTCCTGACGACTCCTCAGGGTCCTGACGACTCCTCAGGGTCCTGACGACTCCTCAGGGTCCTGACGACTCCTCAGGGTCCTGACGACTCCTCAGGGTCCTGACGACTCCTCAGGGTCCTGACGACTCCTCAGGGTCCTGACGACTCCTCAGGGTCCTGACGACTCCTCAGGGTCCTGACGACTCCTCAGGGTCCTGACGACTCCTCAGGGTCCTGACGACTCCTCAGGGTCCTGACGACTCCTCAGGGTCCTGACGACTCCTCAGGGTCCTGACGACTCCTCAGGGTCCTGACGACTCCTCAGGGTCCTGACGACTCCTCAGGGTCCTGACGACTCCTCAGGGTCCTGACGACTCCTCAGGGTCCTGACGACTCCTCAGGGTCCTGACGACTCCTCAGGGTCCTGACGACTCCTCAGGGTCCTGACGACTCCTCAGGGTCCTGACGACTCCTCAGGGTCCTGACGACTCCTCAGGGTCCTGACGACTCCTCAGGGTCCTGACGACTCCTCAGGGTCCTGACGACTCCTCAGGGTCCTGACGACTCCTCAGGGTCCTGACGACTCCTCAGGGTCCTGACGACTCCTCAGGGTCCTGACGACTCCTCAGGGTCCTGACGACTCCTCAGGGTCCTGACGACTCCTCAGGGTCCTGACGACTCCTCAGGGTCCTGACGACTCCTCAGGGTCCTGACGACTCCTCAGGGTCCTGACGACTCCTCAGGGTCCTGACGACTCCTCAGGGTCCTGACGACTCCTCAGGGTCCTGACGACTCCTCAGGGTCCTGACGACTCCTCAGGGTCCTGACGACTCCTCAGGGTCCTGACGACTCCTCAGGGTCCTGACGACTCCTCAGGGTCCTGACGACTCCTCAGGGTCCTGACGACTCCTCAGGGTCCTGACGACTCCTCAGGGTCCTGACGACTCCTCAGGGTCCTGACGACTCCTCAGGGTCCTGACGACTCCTCAGGGTCCTGACGACTCCTCAGGGTCCTGACGACTCCTCAGGGTCCTGACGACTCCTCAGGGTCCTGACGACTCCTCAGGGTCCTGACGACTCCTCAGGGTCCTGACGACTCCTCAGGGTCCTGACGACTCCTCAGGGTCCTGACGACTCCTCAGGGTCCTGACGACTCCTCAGGGTCCTGACGACTCCTCAGGGTCCTGACGACTCCTCAGGGTCCTGACGACTCCTCAGGGTCCTGACGACTCCTCAGGGTCCTGACGACTCCTCAGGGTCCTGACGACTCCTCAGGGTCCTGACGACTCCTCAGGGTCCTGACGACTCCTCAGGGTCCTGACGACTCCTCAGGGTCCTGACGACTCCTCAGGGTCCTGACGACTCCTCAGGGTCCTGACGACTCCTCAGGGTCCTGACGACTCCTCAGGGTCCTGACGACTCCTCAGGGTCCTGACGACTCCTCAGGGTCCTGACGACTCCTCAGGGTCCTGACGACTCCTCAGGGTCCTGACGACTCCTCAGGGTCCTGACGACTCCTCAGGGTCCTGACGACTCCTCAGGGTCCTGACGACTCCTCAGGGTCCTGACGACTCCTCAGGGTCCTGACGACTCCTCAGGGTCCTGACGACTCCTCAGGGTCCTGACGACTCCTCAGGGTCCTGACGACTCCTCAGGGTCCTGACGACTCCTCAGGGTCCTGACGACTCCTCAGGGTCCTGACGACTCCTCAGGGTCCTGACGACTCCTCAGGGTCCTGACGACTCCTCAGGGTCCTGACGACTCCTCAGGGTCCTGACGACTCCTCAGGGTCCTGACGACTCCTCAGGGTCCTGACGACTCCTCAGGGTCCTGACGACTCCTCAGGGTCCTGACGACTCCTCAGGGTCCTGACGACTGCTCAGGGTCCTGACGACTGCTCAGGGTCCTGACGACTCCTCAGGGTCCTGCCTGCCGTCAGTAGGACGATTTATATAACGCGCTGTTTAGGGATTGTCGAAGTCTTTTTCATTCAACTATGTATGATGTTTCCGAACCAAGTATGCGATATTTCGCATAAGATTTTTTTTTTAGATTTATACGTTTTCTTATTATAATTAAATTCGGCAAATAAAGAAAAACAAATTTTTCATGTCAAATAAACAAATTAAGGAAAAAGATTACGATATCATTAAAATTTTCAAAGCAATGAGTTCGTTGAACTTTCCCCAAGTGTCGTTCGCAATTATAACTGGATTTCATTAAAATTGCATAACCACAGGATCTTCCCGAGGGAGGAAACCGAACAGGAAGAACAAAGGACCTTCATCTTTTTTTTTTGCTTCGAACCGTCCTAGGCGATAATTTAAACCTCTTCAAACCCTTCGGTGAGGAAAAGCTGCTCAATAGAAACGTGTCGGTGTGCGAATGATTCCTCGTCGTCTCTCTAGCTCGTAATCACCGGAAAATGCAACCTGAAGTACAAACTGGGTAGAAGAAAACTGTGCGCTAATTCCCTCCGGCAGCCGGCCAGGGCAAATCCGAAAGACGGAAGGGAAAAAAAACTCGAACACCAAAGAGTGAGCTCGAAAGGGAAAACCGGACCGGAGGCCGCGGGAAAATTATGTGACAGGCATATGATTTCGTACGGCTGCTTGAATTATTATGCCACAATGGTTTGACCTGCTATTGTCTTCGAATTAATGGCGCTCCGGTTTGGGGCGGGGTCCGTTGAAATCCGAAGGCGAAGAGGACAGGCCGCCTAGGAAGGAATTATCGATTAGATGGGAGCTACCGGTAGGAAAATGGAGCACCATAAATTGCGGTGAAATATAATTTGGCGCTCGTTATTGCTTCGGGTTTTCGGGCTAATCGAAACAATGAACGTTCGCCCTTCGTTCTCCAATCACTAAATAAGCCGGTGCTGCTCGGAACAGACTTAGAGACGCGTGTGACAGGTTCATCGAATGGGACTATCTCGAAGCGGTCATAGGTTGCCGTTCCGAGACCTATACATAACATGCAACGGTCCCGGCCGTCAGCCGGATTAGATTTGTCGAAAGTGGTAGATTCCAATTCGGATTAATTTCGACATTGGTGAACGATTTGAAATAGGTAATCCGTGATAGTTCCGGTGCTCACGATTAGCTTACAGTTCACGATAACACAGTTGCTTCATATTCTGACTATCGATCAATCACACCAAATTGCGAAAATGTTCGTTAGTTAGCAAAGAGAAGTTCCAGTGTATCGAAATGAGAATTCCACTGTCAGCTTCATCGTTTAACAACAAATAGAATGAGAGTCGGTGGAGGTCGAAGTTGAAAAAAAGGTATGAGGTGATTGCCATTGGCATTGCAAGTTTTCAAATCCGCAAAAATAAATGGTTTCAAATCTCATGAAAAAATCACAAGCTTTTCAAAACAAACTAACTCTAGTACGGTCCCCTTGCAGAAATGGAAGTGTCATTTATTAATTCTTCGAATTCCTTATTTAAAATTTAACTATAATTGTTTGATTATCATTCACATGATTTTCTACGAAATGTAGGTCGTACACTATCAATCACAACCGGGAATGGCGGAAATGAAAGATGCTTTCGACGGCATATTTTTCTCTCGCTCGGATGACATAGCATCGGACAAACACTATTTTACCCAGCTCAGCTGTTTGTGCCGAAAGCTTTATTTTCTTTATAGTATTATTTTTTCTCCGTTCTTTCTCAATCCCGATTACAATCGTTTCAAACTCCCTGTCTCCTTGGGGGAAGTTTGAGGAAGGATGTTGAGCAGGACGAGGATGAGGTAGCCATTTTCTACGAAAGTATCTCATAAGCACTTTTTCGTTTTACTACGTTCTATAACATTAGTCGTGAGGTTTTTTATATTTATTTTCATTCCTGTTCCATTGCAAAGCCAGCACTCTCCGGGTGAAGTATTTGTTTAAAAACAAATTTTGCGATGCCAGGAATTCGCAGAATTGCTATCGTTTTTGTGAGTTCTTGATAAAAATCGTTTGAATGTAATGAATTGAATGGAAACACAATTTCACATATCAATTTAGATTTAAGTTTCAGAATCTGAATTCTGAGTTTTCAGATAAAATAAAAATACTGGTTTCTGTCAATTAAAAATATTCCTTCCAAAATTCATACAATTAGTACCCTAATGAATTCTATTCAAAAAGGAAAAGGAAACCTCTTGAACCAAAGCAAATTGATCGAATTTGAATCTCCCACAGCTCCCCCCCCCATTAGTTGTTGACTTTGAATTAATATTTTTCTTGCTAATTTTTGTCTCGTTCCCAGAAATCAAACAATCGCAACAGTCAGTCTGCGTCAGCTTCATCGTCTTCGTCGTTCGGTGCGGGCGGTTCTAGTCCAAATAATGATATTTACATCGACGACGAAGGACTCGAAGGATCCGGAAGCAGGGGCGAGGTAAGTGGAATTTGTTTATTTGAATTGGAATGACTTTTGGCGCCGCACAGTGGTCCGAAAAGGCTAAAAGTGGAACTTTTTTCGTAGCGCCTCTGTTTTTCATTTTATCTCTTAAGTGTCTTCAGAACATTTGCTTCTTCAAATACGCTTCATAATTTGAAAATATTAAAAGTTAGTCAAAGCCTACTATAAAAAAAATTGAAAATTCTAACTTTTTTAGTTCAATACATAGAGCATTACTTTATACTACAAAGTTGTAGAATACAAGAAAATATGAAACTTTGTTGAATACACTAAAACTCTATCTCTTTTCAGAGCAGAGTTATAAAGGTTTTATTTTAAAAGTTATTTAAAAGTTAGTTTTTTAAACTTAACTATAGTTAGATGAGGATTTACATGAATAAAATGTTCTAAACATTTGTTGATACATTCAAATCCCACGTTTTGCACAAGATTGCAACATTCTACGACGTTTCCAAGCCAACTTATTGCATTTTTAAGTTTTATTTTTACTCAACTTCACGAGCGTTTATTGCAAAAACGTGCAAGTGGATTTTCAAAACTAATAAACCGAATTGAAGCTTGAACTTAGTGCAACAAATTGGTGTTGGCACCATTTGTCTCCACGCGCTTATATTTGAACACAACAAGCATTCTTTTGATGTGTTTTGCGTGTTTCCATACAAAAATTATTTTTAACTGCCTTCTGTCTTCGTTTTGCGTAGCATCTGTGTAGCCTGGAAATCAATTTTTCCATTTTTTGTATGGAAACACGTAGAACATATCAAATATATGCTTGTTGTGTTCGAATATGAGCGCGTGGAGACAAATGGCGCCAACACCAATTTGTTGCACTAAGTTCAAGCTTCAATTTGGTTTATTAGTTTTGAAAATCCACTTGCACGTTTTTGCAATAAACGCTCGTGAAGTTGAGTAAAAATAAAACTTAAAAATGCAATAAGTTGGCTTGGAAACGTCGTAGAATGTTGCAATCTTGTGCAAAACGTGGGATTTGAATGTCTCAACAAATGTTTAGAACATTTTATTCATGTAAATCCTCATCTAACTATAGTTAAGTTTAAAAAACTAACTTTTAAATAACTTTTAAAATAAAACCTTTATAACTCTGCTCTGAAAAGAGATAGAGTTTTAGTGCATTCAACAAAGTTTCATATTTTCTTGTATTCTACAACTTTGTAGTATAAAGTAATGCTCTATGTATTGAACTAAAAAAGTTAGAATTTTCAATTTTTTTATAGTAGGCTTTGACTAACTTTTGATAATTTCAAATTATGAAGCATGTTTGAAGAAGCAAATGTTCTGAAGACACTTAAGAGATAAAATGAAAAACAGAGGCACTATGAAAAAAGTTCCACTTTTAGCCTTTTCGGACCACAGTGCGCCGGGTAGAAGAGAAGTTACATGAAGAAGTAAAGCTAGCCATTGGACGGCTGTCATTGACATAGGATTGATTCCTCAAAAGGGCAACAATTTTCGTTTGAGCACGGTTAACAATTTTGATTGAAAATCAGTTAAATTACTTGAGGTATAGTGACAGAAAGAGAAGAAAAATTCGGATAATTTTTAAAAATGTCTTATTTTTTATGATAAAAACAAGTACCTGATAATGAACTAAAATTAGTGATGCTTGACACTTAATCTCCCTTCATCTGATCTTCATGATCGCTTGTTCACCAAACCAAATACGTTCTGATTGGTAAAGCTTATGGAGCTGAACCGTACTCTTGTAAACAAATTTCTTACTCAAGTTTTTTCGAAAACTGGTACTTGGTTCCAGGAGGGACGATCTTGTCCTTAATAACTTGAACAGTCGTTTAACCGACTCCGTTATCTACTTTCTATTCTCTTAACAGCATATTGTCCTGTCCCAGAACTAGAAAATCTCATAACTTGTTGAGTTTACCTGTTCTATTGGAATCCGTCTAAAAACCTTCATCACTTGCCAACACCAAGCAACTCCTCGTTGAGTATTTTAGGTTGAATATTTTTCGGCCAGACGCTTAATTGGCGGCGAGTTTATTTCGAAAGAAACCACCGACGAGAGAATGTTGATAAGACTTTCCAGAGTCAAAGAGGAGAATCAAGACGTGTTCTATTCGGGCCGAAAATCGCTAAGGCCGAGGGTTAAATGGCCGACGGATGTTCGACCGAATAGGACAATAGGCCGAAGGTTATTTGGCCGAATATTATTTGACCGAATGGACGATAGGCCGAATGGTCATTAGGACGAATGGTCATTAGGTCGAATGGTCGCAAGGCCAAATGATCGCAAGGCCGAATGGATGCTAGGCCGAAAGGTCGTTAGGCCGAATGGTCATTAGGGCGAATGGTCGTTAGGCCGAATGGATAAGACAAATTATCGCTTTTTGCATGTTAGGTCGATCTAAATAATGTAGAGGGCGGAGTCTTGTACGACGGCTTAAGCCCTGGTAGTTTATCTTAGGGCCGAACAACAGCTAACTCCCCTTTCCTTGAATTTCTGCAGGGTTTCGTCTCGTCTTCGGGGCGGCCTCAAAAGGGCCGAAGTACGAATCCCTTTTTTGGAGACCCTTCCGCTTCTTTCCCAAAATAGGGAATCAACAGGAACTCGCGACCGAGTCTCATCAGCTGGGCAAACCAAGACAGGGTAGGTGATCTTCCATCCAGAAGTGGCGCTTAAGCCACCCACTTAAAAACGGAAGTGTGTCGGGGCTCTCGTTATATAGTTAGGCCGAATGGATGCAAGGCTGGATTCGACCATTCGGCCTATCGTCCATTCGGCCTATTGCCCATTCGGTCTAACGACCATTCGGCCTATCGTCCATTCGGCCCTACGATCATTCGGCCTAACGACGATTTGGCCTAACTGTCATTGGCCCCAACATACAAACAAGCGTTAATATGTTTTGTCGGCCTTGCATCTATTCGGCCTAACGACCATTCGGCCTTATGACCATTAGGGCCTAATGACCATTTTGCCAAATGACCATTCGGTTTTACATTACATTTACGGTCATTGGGCCGAACATCCTTTCGGCCTAACAGCCTCCGGCTGGATAACCGTCGGCCGAATAACCCATTCGGCCTAGTGGCCTATTCGGTCAGATAACCCATTCGGCAGAATGACCTTCGGCCGAATGGCTTTCGGCCTCATAACTTTCAGTCGAATGACCCAGCCTCATAAAAAAAAGAATCATATTGAAGTTTAACCTTAGAAAACGTTTCAACCCAGTCGATTTTTTTTTTCAATTTTAAGGAGTTCATATGATATTATTGAGAATTTCATATTAATTTTTGCCCAAAACCCCCTTTTCTTGAGTATCGCCACTGCTGATTGCTGCGGCCATAAAGTTTTTTTCCCGCGCACTCCCGACCTTCACGATTCCACGGATCATCAGATGACGTCCGTTTCGGTGGTTGGCGATGATAATGATGTTATTGGGAGGCAAACAGCTTCGGGGCTCGAATCAACTCCTTGACAAAAAAACATCATCCTCTTTCAATGTGACCCGTTCATCCCGCTCAGCCATCCATCCATCCATCCATCCATTCGCCCATTAGAGTGTCCTAAATTTTAAGGGTTTTTTCGGCTAGTTGGATTGCGCCCTTGCTGATCTTCCGCGCGAATGTTCCCCACGAAAATATTTGTGGAACTTATTTTTTTGGTTTTTGTCTTCCACCTCCCATTTCCGGACCAGGTTCTGTTGTTCTAGTCCTAGTTGTTGTTTTAGTTGGGCCGTGCCTCGAAATAGAGTTTGCCTAGGGCGGTGTTCGGAATTTTTCGGTCCAGTAGAAGGAGGTTAATTTAATTTTGCTGCTCTCGGTTGTTTGGCGGTTTGGTTTGGTTTTTTTTCTGTGGCCACGTTCCGGATCTCTTTTCTTTGGGCTGGCAAAAGGCTACAACAAAACTCATTTGGATGATATCCTCGCCGAGGCCATATTCATTAGGAATCGCGCGCTCGAGCAAAAAAAACTACGTTAGCATTTGATTCACTTAGCAGTGGATTGGAGCCATCTTTCGTCCTTCGGATGAAATGAACAGCTCCCGGAAATTGGAACTTTTTCATAGATGAGCTAGAAAAATTTAGCCAACTTTAATAATTATAATGAAGAATGGAATCACCCTGCATTCTATCAAATTCTGATACATAACTTACAATATGAAATCTTAATCTCTACGATAAAGATTTCATTTTGAAAAGTTAAATTTTCGAACCAACTCTTAGTCAAATTCAAAAAGTAAGACAGTGCGAAAAAATTTGCCAACCGGATGGCAACCGAAACAAGAACAAAACGTAGAAGAACTTGGTCACGTTTTTGTGTTTAACGTTGCTTCATTCGCCCCGGATAGAAGAGACGCTAATTGAGATATGGAACGCAATATAAAATCATATCGAGGGAATCGCTTCTTTCCGCTGCTATGCACTGGCGGATTTTTTTATATACATTTTGGATCTCTTCAAGTCGAGATCGGCAACGAAGCAAGCACGTAACGATAGTTTGGTTAATCTTTTCTTAAGCATTGTTCATGTTAAATGACGCCCGGTGCACCTTTTTAAGAATCATAATGACTATTAGATTGTGGGTGGGATTTGTTAATTTGGTTAAGTTTTTTTTTCTTTCTCTCGCCAGAAGACATTTGAAGATGAACTGAAGCATTCCATAATCAACCACGTCGTTTCTGTCATATTTGTCAATCGATTCGTTTTTACTTGTAGAACTGTGTCATTTGGCATGTTAATTTAATTGTTGATATATTCGTTCTAGAAGTTCCAAAAAACGAAGTTCCAAAAAAATCGATTTTCAGCCAAAAAATTTTTTTTTCAACATTTCGAAATCTCATCGTTTCATGCATTTTCAAGACATTTGTCATAAAAACTAAGTTTTTTTTTCGCGACTACCTTTGGTCGTCTCCCTCTGGTGATCTTGAACTTTGAGCGCTGAATCTACAAAAATGCTTCAGGGATCAGTGTCAAAATAAAAATTAAAGTCCAGGACCAGGATCCAAGATCAAGGTTAAGATTCAGGATCAGGATACGGAAACATAATCCTGGATCAGGATTCACGAACGAAGATCAGGATGTAGGGTCTTCTGAAGGGTCTTCTGAATGGTCTTCTGAAGGGTCTTCTGAAGGGTCTTCTGAAGGGTCTTCTGAAGGGTCTTCTGAAGGGTCTTCTGAAGGGTCTTCTGAAGGGTCTTCTGAAGGGTCTTCTGAAGGGTCTTCTGAAGGGTCTTCTGAAGGGTCTTCTGAAGGGTCTTCTGAAGGGTCTTCTGAAGGGTCTTCTGAAGGGTCTTCTGAAGGGTCTTCTGAAGGGTCTTCTGAAGGGTTTTCTGAAGGGTCTTCTGAAGGGTCTTCTGAAGGGTCTTCTGAAGGGTCTTCTGAAGGGTCTTCTGAAGGGTCTTCTGAAGGGTCTTCTGAAGGGTCTTCTGAAGGGTCTTCTGAAGGGTCTTCTGAAGGGTCTTCTGAAGGGTCTTCTGAAGGGTCTTCTGAAGGGTCTTCTGAAGGGTCTTCTGAAGGGTCTTCTGAAGGGTCTTCTGAAGGGTCTTCTGAAGGGTCTTCTGAAGGGTCTTCTGAAGGGTCTTCTGAAGGGTCTTCTGAAGGGTCTTCTGAAGGGTCTTCTGAAGGGTCTTCTGAAGGGTCTTCTGAAGGGTCTTCTGAAGGGTCTTCTGAAGGGTCTTCTGAAGGGTCTTCTGAAGGGTCTTCTGAAGGGTCTTCTGAAGGGTCTTCTGAAGGGTCTTCTGAAGGGTCTTCTGAAGGGTCTTCTGAAGGGTCTTCTGAAGGGTCTTCTGAAGGGTCTTCTGAAGGGTCTTCTGAAGGGTCTTCTGAAGGGTCTTCTGAAGGGTCTTCTGAAGGGTCTTCTGAAGGGTCTTCTGAAGGGTCTTCTGAAGGGTCTTCTGAAGGGTCTTCTGAAGGGTCTTCTGAAGGGTCTTCTGAAGGGTCTTCTGAAGGGTCTTCTGAAGGGTCTTCTGAAGGGTCTTCTGAAGGGTCTTCTGAAGGGTCTTCTGAAGGGTCTTCTGAAGGGTCTTCTGAAGGGTCTTCTGAAGGGTCTTCTGAAGGGTCTTCTGAAGGGTCTTCTGAAGGGTCTTCTGAAGGGTCTTCTGAAGGGTCTTCTGAAGGGTCTTCTGAAGGGTCTTCTGAAGGGTCTTCTGAAGGGTCTTCTGAAGGGTCTTCTGAAGGGTCTTCTGAAGGGTCTTCTGAAGGGTCTTCTGAAGGGTCTTCTGAAGGGTCTTCTGAAGGGTCTTCTGAAGGGTCTTCTGAAGGGTCTTCTGAAGGGTCTTCTGAAGGGTCTTCTGAAGGGTCTTCTGAAGGGTCTTCTGAAGGGTCTTCTGAAGGGTCTTCTGAAGGGTCTTCTGAAGGGTCTTCTGAAGGGTCTTCTGAAGGGTCTTCTGAAGGGTCTTCTGAAGGGTCTTCTGAAGGGTCTTCTGAAGGGTCTTCTGAAGGGTCTTCTGAAGGGTCTTCTGAAGGGTCTTCTGAAGGGTCTTCTGAAGGGTCTTCTGAAGGGTCTTCTGAAGGGTCTTCTGAAGGGTCTTCTGAAGGGTCTTCTGAAGGGTCTTCTGAAGGGTCTTCTGAAGGGTCTTCTGAAGGGTCTTCTGAAGGGTCTTCTGAAGGGTCTTCTGAAGGGTCTTCTGAAGGGTCTTCTGAAGGGTCTTCTGAAGGGTCTTCTGAAGGGTCTTCTGAAGGGTCTTCTGAAGGGTCTTCTGAAGGGTCTTCTGAAGGGTCTTCTGAAGGGTCTTCTGAAGGGTCTTCTGAAGGGTCTTCTGAAGGGTCTTCTGAAGGGTCTTCTGAAGGGTCTTCTGAAGGGTCTTCTGAAGGGTCTTCTGAAGGGTCTTCTGAAGGGTCTTCTGAAGGGTCTTCTGAAGGGTCTTCTGAAGGGTCTTCTAAGGGGTCTTCTGAAGGGTCTTCTGAAGGGTCTTCTGAAGGGTCTTCTGAAGGGTCTTCTGAAGGGTCTTCTGAAGGGTCTTCTGAAGGGTCTTCTGAAGGGTCTTCTGAAGGGTCTTCTGAAGGGTCTTCTGAAGGGTCTTCTGAAGGGTCTTCTGAAGGGTCTTCTGAAGGGTCTTCTGAAGGGTCTTCTGAAGGGTCTTCTGAAGGGTCTTCTGAAGGGTCTTCTGAAGGGTCTTCTGAAGGGTCTTCTGAAGGGTCTTCTGAAGGGTCTTCTGAAGGGTCTTCTGAAGGGTCTTCTGAAGGGTCTTCTGAAGGGTCTTCTGAAGGGTCTTCTGAAGGGTCTTCTGAAGGGTCTTCTGAAGGGTCTTCTGAAGGGTCTTCTGAAGGGTCTTCTGAAGGGTCTTCTGAAGGGTCTTCTAAGGGGTCTTCTGAAGGGTCTTTAGTAGGATCTTCTGGAGGGCTAATTTGGTTAACTAAATTTAACAAGGTATCAAAAATAACAATTCTTTTGATAGATTATTAGCGGAATCAAGCTTCCGGTTTTAAGCATGGGAAAATTAATGTATGCACTCCCTGGCATGTGTTTAAGCCGTGACGAGCTTAGCACGTATATTTCATAACAGGTTAAGCAGGGTAGTAAAAAAGGCGCCGAATTGAGATGTTGCAGCTCCATCAGCACATACAAAATATTTTCAGCGCAAAATAAAATGTAAAAATAAAATAAAACGCTGAAGCATTCCTCGCATACCCTCACTTTCTCTCTGTCTCTCTCGGCAGGTTTTCAAATATTCAGTTATTGCAGCTTCCGGTGAAAAGAAAATTATTCTTTCCGGCTTTCCAAAAAGCGGCGCCCCGGCAAAAAGGCTCTCGTCGACTTTTATTGTTCGCTTCATTGTCGGAACAAACATCACCGGCGTCGTCATAGTCGTTTTTGGTGTAGTCGACGTCGTAAGTCCGATGTGTGTTCTTTCCTCTTTCTATGCAGCAGCAGCCCAAGTGAGGCTGTGGCAATTTGGATCAGGCCCGTACAAAAAATTCAATGTTCCTTCCCGGCCAAAAAAAGGATAGGAAATAAAAAGGGAAAAATCGTACCCGATCAAACCGGGGAAAAAGTCGGAATAAAACAAAAATTCTTACTTGGCTGATAAAAGCAATCCAACACACGGTCGGGCCCTACAGATCGGAAGCCAAGAATGCGGCGCACTAAAGCGCACTAAATTATGCATAAAACTTTACCGGAGCACTCTCGTTGCCATCGATGGTAGAAAGTTGTTGTTGTGCCACAGCGAGAACATGAAATTTATGCTTACCATTCTTGCAAATACTTTCCCCCCACATATTGGCAAACATTGGCCGGAGGAGCGGAAAATTTCTTTAGCCCCGAATACTTTTATTTAGGTATCTAAGTTTCGGTTACTTCACTTTGGTACCTGTGTGCTTTGCAGAAAAGTAACGACGAAAAAAAAAATGGTGCACTTCACTTTCCAGCATCATCTCCTCCTGAATTTGCTGCTGCGTCTGCAGTTGATTGGGGAGGTTCTTTCGATTTACTTAATGTTCCATGGGGAATATTTTGTTTGACTACTCCTCGGTTGCTGCCGCAATTCATCGTTCATAAGCGGTATATTTTTGCCAGCTTACTTCTGTCGGTATCTTCTCTGGAGCAGCAGTAAATATGGACCGTGTTAGCTTAATCCTGAATGAATGCAAATGTTTTGCCAACCATTTTGGGGGAATTATTAGTTTATGACCTGTAACATTGCCTGTTCTCTGTTTATTATGAGCAGAGTAAATTGTTAACAGTGTTTGCAAATATTTGTTTGCATACTGTGAAGTTCCCAACTGGAACAAAGAAATTCTTTAAATTTTGAGACCTACTGCAAAACTAACAGAGGCTTTCGATGAGAAGCACGATTAGTAAACAATCAGTTCTAAATTATATTAACTGAATAGCACCCTTAATAACGCGGAAAACAGTAAAGTCGTTGCAAAAAATTGCTATCTAGCCTTCTTGAGGAATTGGCAAACAAAATGTCAAAAAATTAAAAACAAAGTTTGTATTACACAATCGTTTATAATTTTTTTTACCGTTAAGGTCTGTCTGTCTGTCTTTCTGTCTGTCTTTCTGTCTGTCTGTCTGTCTGTCTGTCTGTCTGTTCCCTATAGACTAAGAAACTACTGAACCGATTTGCGTGAAACTTGGCAGGTGGGGGTATTGGAGGCCGGGAAAGGTTCCTATTATGGTTTGAGACCCCTCCCCCTAACAGGAAGGGGGGGAGGGACCTCCCAAGCAAAAGTCAATTTTTCGCATAAATCGAGAACGCATCAAGTAAATGGTATCAAATTTGGCATGGGGTGGTATTTGGGAACAAGGAATATTTCTATGAATATAAGGTACCCCTCCCTCCTCTTAATGGGGTGATAGGAAGGGGGGAGGGGGGCTACCTTACAATTTATCATACAACTCGAAAACTAATCAAGATATTGGAACCAAATTTGGCATGGGAAGGTATTTGGATACGAAAAATAATTCAATAGTTATTCGAGACCCCTCCCTCTTTCCAGTAGAAAAGCGGGGGGGGGCTCTTTTATAATTTTTTACATAACTCAAAAACTAATAAAGCAAATGGAACCAAATTTAGCATGGAAGGGTATTTGCATACGAAAAATATTTCTATGATTATTTGAGACCCCTCCCTCTTTTCAGTAGGGAGATATTAAGGGGGGAGGGGCCTCTTTTATAATTTTTACATAACTCAAAAACTTATTAAGCTTATGGAACCAAATTTGGCATGGGCGGGTATTTGGGAACGTGACATGTTTTAATGATTGTTTGAGCCCCCTTCCTTCTTCCAGCGGGGTGTAAGGAAAGAGGAAGGGAAGTTTTATACAATTTTTACTGCATAACTCGAGAACTACAACCTCAAATGGAACAAAATTTGGCGTGGAACGATATTTGGGTACGAGAAATGCTTCTATGAATATTTGGTATCCCTCACTCCTTCAAAGAAGTGGATGAAAAGGAGGGGAGAGGTCTTCCTTTCAATTTTCAGTATAATTGGAGAGCTGATCGAGAAAATTGAACCATATTTAGCATGTGAGGATATTTGGAGACGAGAAATGTTTTTTATAATAAATTGATGCCCCTTTTCTCAGCGGAAAGATATAAAGGGGGAAAAAGAGGCTTCCATACAAATTTTTTGCATAACTTGAGAATAAATCGAGCAAATGATACCAAATTTGGCATCATAAAGTATTTAAATACGAAAAATATTTTTAGGAATATCAAGTTTTCACCCCTCCATTCAATGGGGAGAACGGAAGGGGGGATGGTACTTCCTTTCAAGTTTATGCATAATCCAATAAATTACAACGCAAATAAAACCAAATTTGTCATGGGATGGTATTTTAATACTAGAAATTTTCCTATGTGAAACGATTCCTTTCTTGCAGTAGGAGGATAGAATGGGGAATATAGGAAGGGAAGAGGAAATTAATTAAATTTTTTTTTTATAAAATCCGAGAAATGGACAAAACTTAACATAAAAATTCATGTTGGTATGATTCTATGATTATCTGACACACCATCCTCCTTTCAGTGAGTAGGTACATAGGAGGAGGGAGGTGAGCCCAATACAATTTTGTTAGCATAAGTTCTCAATTTATGCTAACGAAGCCAACCAATGGAAACAAATATGGCATGGAAAGGTACTTGGTTACGAGATATGTTTCTACGATTGTTATAGACTCTTACGCTTCATAGTGTTGAGAGGGGAAGAAAGGACTCCATATAAATTTTGTTGTAAAGCTCAAAAACTTATCAACCAATGGAACTATATATGATATAAGAGGATTTTAGGGAACGAAAAAAATGGGTATGATTATTAAAGATCCCGTCCTCCATTCAGGGGGTAAATTATTAAATTAATTTTTATATAAATAGATAGTCTGGAAGGTTGCTAGAATTTTTAAAGCACGTAACCGGACATTTGATTTCAAAATAGTCGACCAAAAATCTGGGCATTATCCAGGCAAATTGAATAAATTCGGGCAAAATACGGGTTTTGATGATACCCAGGCAAGCGGGCCGGACCGGACTTTTTCAAATTTTGTATTAATTATCCGGGCACACTCGGTTAAAACCAAGCCATCTGGCAACCTTAGTTTAGAGTTTAGCGTTCAGAATACATGCTTAAGAGTTCAGTAAATTTATTAGGAATTCAGAATTCTGAGTTTAGTGTTCGCAGTCTAGAGTTTATAGTTCGTACATTAAGGGTCAGAAGCCCTAGTTTGGAGTTAGGTGTTCAAAATTTGAAGTTCGAGTTCATGGGTTAGCGTTCAAAGTTCAGATTTCAAATTTTAGATTTTAAACCTCAAAGTTCAGAGCTGAAGGCTACAGAGTTTCGATTATAAGGTTATATTTCCAGAGTCAAGAGTTCACAGTTTATAGTTCAGAGTTCTGAATTCTTTGTACCGAGCAACAATTTAGGGTTCAGAAATCAGAGTTAAAATTTCATAGTTCAGAGTTAAACGATAAAAGAAAAAGGTTCAGAGTCAAAGTTGTAAAGTTTAGACTTTGACTTTTGCAATTCGAAAAATCGAGAATAAAGATTTATCAGATGAGAGTCAAAATTCAAGAATTAAAAGTCGAGAGTCGACCGTCTCGAATCAAGCGGAAAGGAAAGACTCGTGAGTCATGAAATCAGTTAGTCAATTGAGAGTTGCAATTCGAGTGTCACTAGTCAAGAATTGTTTATCGATATTTTAAAAGTGGCCCGAGTCAATGACGGTCAAGCCTCAAGATTCAAAAGTAGAATATTGTGAGGCGAAATTCAAGGTCATTTTTGTGAATCGAGAATCAATAGTCAATATTCATATAACATAAGGGTATTTTTTTATTATCTGACAATTTTTTTTAATTTCTTTTGATCCCCGCACTTTCTTGTGGTCTTCTTTAATTGATATTTTTCGGTGATTTACAAGGAAAAATAAAACTACTGGATGGCTTACTAAATTTCAGCCATCCTCAGAAAATAACTTGTTTTGCCGCGTATTTCCTTTACGGCCGCCGTACAATTTTTTCATCTGAAAATTTGCTCCGAGGGTCTTTAGATCTTTCCTAAAATTGAAAATTTGGTTCATTTTTACGACTTAAAAACACACATGTATTTTTTTCTGATTTCTAACAAAAAAAAGGCTGTAAAAGCAACATTCCCATTATAGGTATAAAATTATGAAAATTATACTTAGATTATTGGTTGAAGTTTTAAGACAGTTTTGAGGCAAACACTCTACAAAGCACGAAAAAATAGTGTTTTACCTAAAAAAAAAAGAGATAATTTATTAGAGTCATTATTTTTTTATAACTCTTAGAGGACTAGTTAGCCCACTTTGATGTCTTCAGATGAAAATTGCATCATAAATTGAGGTGTTCAATGGTGTTTTTGCAGAATATTCGGTGATGCAGACGGTACTTTTATACACCATTTGAAGCTTATTTACACTTTTTCATGTTAAAGGTCATGCAGGGCTGCAATGCGTTTTGATGTGCTATTTTATGATTTTCGTTGAAAAATGTTGAAACTTACGGTTTCCTACCGCTTTCTTCGGCCACGAGCAGAACCAAAACATTGTTTGTTTTGGTTCCTCTTGCTATATCTAATTCGCAATAGAGAAGAATGGATCAATGATTGCCGATGACAGCTGATGATGATAAACACGGTACAGATGTTTACATCATTACACGGTTAAGCGAGACTACTCAAAGTGTTGCCAGATATTCTGGGTAAAAGTATAAAAGTACTCATTGAGAAATGAGTACTTTTCCGGTTAGGGAATATGAGAAGTGGAAAGTGACAAATGACCATCGCTAATGTAATGGGTAGTTGTTTAAGGACTAGAAATGTTAGAAATCTGAAAAAATACATGTGTAAAAATGAATAAAATTTTCAATTTTTGGGAAGATCTGAAGACCCCCGGTGCAAACCAGTCAGATAATAAAAAAATCCCATAAGTCGACATTTGATATTTCAGAGCTGATATGCGAAGATGATAATAAGAAAAAATCCCCAAAAGTTGACATTTGACATTTCAAATTTGATAGTTGAATGTTATGGAACGCATCAAGAATGAAGAACAACGGTTGGAAACTCCAAATTTCGATTTGAGACTCGATAGTTGAGAGTCAAGAGAAGAAAGTCGTGATTCGCGAATCAAGCGTAGTTGCGTGAGAATCGAGAATCCAACATGAACAGTCAAGAGTCGAAAATCGAGAGTCGTGACAACAGAGTCATATTCAAGTGTCAAAATATAAGAGTTAAAAGTTCAGAGTCGATATTGACGAATAACGTTCGACTTAAAAATGTATAAATCGACTCCTAAAAGTCGAGAGCCAAGACTCAAGAGTCGAAACGAGAGTGAAGAGTTAAAGTTGAGCAGTGAGCAGATAAAACTTTTATACAAGAGTTGAAAATTCAGAGACAAAAGTCGAGAGTCGTGAGTTAAGAATAAAGAGTAGTTGATCGAGATTCGAGAGTCGAAAAGCAATATCCAGAAGTCGAGAAACTAGAGTTAAAAGTCGAAAGTCGAAAGTTAATAGTGAAAAATCAATAGCGAGTCAACAATCGAGAGTCGAAAAACAAGAAACAAGAGTCCAGAGTCAAAAGCTGAGAGAAGAGAGTAGACAGTCAATATTCAAGGTTCAGGAGTCAAGTGTCAAAAGTCAAGAATCTAAAATGAAAAGTCTAGAATGAATAGGGAATCATAAGTCGAGAGTCACGAACGAGTCATAGGAGTGTAAAGTCCTAAGCAGGGTTCAAACATTTTTTTTAACTCAGGGACGGGAGAAATAAAAACTAGGATACGAAAAAATAACGGAAATTTCGTCGTCGCTCTACATTTTTACTTCAGCAACGGTATCTATTTAATGCAGATCCTTACTACCTATTTTTCATCGCATTCGCAAAAATTTGGCAAAATCAGGCTTATTTAAAAAAAAACAGGGAAATTCAATGCCTTATCGGGTCGTCTGACTGAGCCTCGAAAAATCAGACACATTGGCATCTCTGGTCCTAAGTCGAGCATCGAGAGAAGAGAGACAACAGTCAAAGATGAGAGCCGAGAATTTGAAATGGAGAGTGCCCATGGTTGAGAGTCTGAAGAATCGATAGTCAATAATCGAAAGTTGAAATTCTATAGCCAAGAGTCGAGAGTGGAAAATTTAGTTGAAATTCCAGAATTATGGGCCCTATTTCATAAAAAGAGTCGAGTAACTCGACTCGACTCCAGTCACTGTCGAGTCGAGCGAAATATCGTATTACGGTAGTCGAGTGAAACTGATTAATTTGAGTGCTCGAATGGCGGCTATCATGTTGAATTTTTTTGCAGTCGACTCAGTCGAGCTACTCGACTGAAGTTCGACTCGACTCGACTACTGTAATACCAAAATGGCTCACTCGAGTAAAATGACTCTTGACGCGTCTTATGTATGTAAAAGGAGTTACATATCAAGCAAACACTAGCAACCTCCATAGAAAAGTTTGGATTAGTTAGGAAGCTTTCGCAGAGCTTTTTGAAACGGGCATACATTTGTCCTAACTACAAAACGTCAAACATTTACCTGGTATCGCGGATAGGGCCCTATGTCAAAAGTCAGGGTCGATTGTGAGAGGTTAGAATTCAAGGATTAGACATGAGTCAACAGTCGGTCATCGAGGAATTTGAGTCAAGAGTCGGAGTCATGCATCAAGAGTGGAAAATTTTAAATGAGTGTTAAAAATTAGTTCAGAAGTCAGAGCCAATCAGGAAATAAGAAATTCACGTTCAAGAGTCCATATCTTTTCAAGCTAACTGAGTGTTTTCCATTTATTTTAAATTGAACCGAGATAATATTCTACTTTTAACTGTCGGGTTCTAGCATTTATGAACCCAAGACTACAATTTCCAAATGATTACACTAGTTTACAAAATTTAAAAAAAATCGTGAACTTGATTAACTGACCAACATTTTTAATGTAAAATCGGGCGCTGAATCCGAAAATGAAATTCAAAAAAATCTCAGTAGAACCGTTTTTGAGTTATGCTCCAAATATGAAATTTCAGAAAAATTAAAAAAGTTCATGTACTTAGATTAAAATATCTCGGACGGCATAACAGTAATTTGAAATTCCTCTTTTGCATATTCAAGGTGAATAAATTTTCTATCGATCATCTGAACACTGTTTTTGCTTTCGACCAACAGTATTGTTGATATTAGTGACTTTATGAGAAAAAAATTTATAAAAAACGCATTTTTTTAGAGAAAAATTTATTTCAACGAAAGTTTTAGACTCGATGGTAGCATTTAAAAAATCTGATTTTCTTTTGCGCTTAAATGTCTATTCAAAACAAAGATTTCAAGTGGTAATTTATCGAAATCGGTTGAAAATTGAAGAAGTTATGGCAACTTTACCATAATAGTATTTTTTGTAGTTTTTCATAATTTAACGAACCGCAGTACACTTATCATAGTATAGGAAGAATGAAACATGATAAATCTCACTCGCTTCAAGTCAAAATTATTTATTAGTTTACCAGAAGGTCACATGCCAAGTTTCAGGAAGATCTGACCATAGGGAGGGGTCGCTTGTGTCTCAAACGTGAATAAAATTTTGAGGTATTTTGCCCGGAAGGAACGAAAAATACTGGTTTTTCATCAATAACTTCTTTTATCACTAGCTGATTGTTTTTTATGGTTAATTTTCTTAAAGCTTAAGTTGAGACAAATATTTCACCCGAAGACAGTAACTCGATTGGATTTGAAACAGAAAAGTTATTGCAGTTCAAAGGCCGCAAATTTTGTCCAACACGCAATGAGTACTTTTTACTCATTGCGTTTTATACGAGAATTTTCGACCAAAACAAAATCTTTGAACCGCAATAACTTTACTGTTTCAAATCCAATCGAGTTACAGTCTTCGGGTGAAATATTTGTCTCAACTTAGGCTTTAATAAAATTAACCATAAAAAACAATCAGCTAGTGATGAAAGAAGTTATTGATGAAAAACCAGTATTTTTCGTTCCTTCCGGGCAAAATACCTCAAAATTTTATTCACGTTTGAGACACAAGCAACCCCTCCCTATGGTCAGATCTTCCTGAAACTTGGCATGTGACCTTCTGGTAAACTAATAAATAATTTTGACTTGAAGCGAGTGAGATTTATCATGTTTCATTCTTCCTATACTATGATAAGTGTACTGCGGTTCATTAAATTATGAAAAACTACAAAAAATACTATTATGGTAAAGTTGCCATAACTTCTTCAATTTTCAACCGATTTCGATAAATTACCACTTGAAATCTTCGTTTTAAATAGACATTCAAGCGCAAAAGAAAATGAGATTTTTTAAATGCTACCATCGAGTCTAAAACTTTCGTTGAAAAAAATTTTTCTCTAAAAAAATGCGTTTTTTATAAATTTTTTTCTCATAAAGTCACTAATATCAACAATACTGTTGGTCGAAAGCAAAAACAGTGTTCAGATGATCGATAGAAAATTTATTCACCTTGAATATGCAAAAGAGGAATTTCAAATTACTGTTATGCCGTCCGAGATATTTTAATCTAAGTACATGAACTTTTTTAATTTTTCTGAAATTTCATATTTGGAGCATAACTCAAAAACGGTTCTACTGAGATTTTTTTGAATTTCATTTTCGGATTCAGCGCCCGATTTCACATTAGAAATGACCTTCAGTTCACTGAGTTCAAAAATGCTGTAAACTAGTGTTATTTATGTCCAAGGATGGGCAACAACAATCAACGCAAAACCTTGAGCACTAAATTAAAGCGCATCGGGGTTTCTTCTCCGGCGATTTTCGGTGAGGCTCTCATAATGGATTGAAAGCAATTTAAAAGGTAGCTACCACCTCACTAATGGGTGCAAAACGACAGTGAAAAGGATCGTTAAGTTTTTTTTCCACTCACTTGTTTTTGTTTTCACGAGTTTCGTGAAATTGTTTTGCTGCTGCCTCGAAAGTAAGTATGTAAGGATGTGTGTGTGCCGAACACAAACAAGACATACACGCCAAGTAGGAGCACGGCAGCATCCGAAAGGCGCAGCACATCATCTGGCTGCTGGCTCGTATAATGGATCACGGTCCCGTGAGTGATAATAAACAATGGACGTGATTCATAAATTCTGCTCTCTGGCACGCATATTTCACCGAAACTGTAAACGCGGGAGGGTTATTTTGGCCGCCTTCTTTTTTGCTCACCGGGTCTTGGAGGGGAAAACGGGAAAGTTGCCGAGGGCTGTGAGGGGATTTCATTCACTCGGTTTTGTTTTATTAAGTGAATCTTTAGAAATTATGGAGCTGCCTTTGAGTAACAAGCTGCTGCTGCTCCTGCCGAGCTAAGCTCTGGTCCGTCCGCCCTTTCTCGGGGGAAATTGAGATATTAATGGGCGCGCCTCTTTCAACTTTTTCTTTCGACAATTAGGACGTGCGAAAATGGGAAAAAAAATTGTAAGAGATATTTTTTTTGTACAATTCTGTACTAATAGGCAAAACAAAGGTTCGTAGCTTTCTAGGAAAAATAGGCTCACGATCTTAAGATATGAAACATATTTTGTGTAGAATTTCGCAGAGTTAAAAAACGAAAAATTAAAAAAAAAATTAAATTAATACTAGGAAATGTGTAAATACCTGGTATGTTTAAAATATTGTCTTAAAATGAATTCTTCTATTTTCCTACGGAAATTGGAATAAACGCCATCTATCGGAAACTTTTAAAGTTATGTTATAATTGAAAAAAGATATTGGATTCCTGAGGGCAAAATCTATATGTACTGATATAAATCAGCTTTTCTGTTGCGATTTTTTTCGATTCGCCGACCATACTATGAAGGCGGCAAAAAATGCAATCAATGACATTCCATGATCAACTAGACCGACAAATGAGAAATGCTATAAAAGTACAATGAATAAAAACAAGTTTTATTAAATCTCTTTTTTTCTGCGATCTTCTTCCGATCAACTATCAAAAGTCATGAATCTAAAATAAAAAGTCTAGAATGGATATGGAATCATAAGTCGAGAGTCACGAAACGGAGAGTCCTACTAAAGTCGAGCGTCGAGAGCAGGGAGAGAAAAATCAGAGATGAGAGTGCCTATGGTTAAGAGTCTGAAGAGTCGCTAGACAATAGAAAGTTGAAATTCTATAGTCAAGAGTCCAGAGTGGAAAATTAAATTGAGGAATAAACGCCATCTAGCGTAAATTTTTAAAGTTATAATTGAAGAACAATATTGGATTCCTGAGGACAAAATCTAGGCAAACTGATATAAATCAGCTTTTCTGCTGCGATTTTTTTTTTCGATTCGCGACCATTCTATGAAATGAAGGCGGCAAAAGATGCAATCAATGACATTCTATGATCAGCTAGACCGACAAATGAGAAATACTGTACTGTAACATGTTTCATTAAATCTGTTTTTTCTCTCTTCGATCTCCTTCCAGATTCGGGACGATCTAGAGAAGGAAGACGACGAATCTTCCGGCTCCGGATACGGTGATGACGATGAGGACAGTGGCAACAGCAACAGCAACAGCGGCGGCATCCTTGGAGGAGGTGGCGGCGGCGGCGGCCTCGGAATCCTCACAGGTGGCGGCAGCAATTCCGGCCGCTCGAACGTAGGCAAGAACAACAAGCCGAGCGAGGGCAACGTCGGTGGGGGCTCAGGTGATCACGAAAACTACGACGACGACGACAACGAAGACGATGTCGATGATCTGTACACTGAGACGAAAAAACCACCCTCCGTTGATCCGTCCACCACAGACGATGAAGATAGTCAGTTTTTTGCATGGCTTTTTATCCTACCTCTTATTTTTACGAACTACTTACCCACACACACACTCACACATTGAATACTTAAACAAACTAGCTCTTAAGGAACCCGGTCTTGGAAGTAACCACCCGAAGCAGTCAAAAGTTCGATTGTCACGTACCTACCTTCCTATTTACCCGTTGAATTGCACCTTAAATTTTTTGGAAGTTTTCAACATTTTTGTTTTGTTTGATAGAAACCATTTCCCATTATTCGCCACAAATGATTTTCAATATTAATTTATAAGTTAAAGTTTGTTACACGTATAACGCGTAAAACTTGGTCTCATTTAAACAAGAGTAAGAAATATCGATAGAGAAGAAAATTATCAAAAAAAATTATAACGGCCAGGATTCCAACCTGGAACCACCGATTTTGTACACCGATGTTTAACCCATTTGATAATCTGGTGGTGGAAATGATTAACACATCAGTGTAAAAAAACTGAGGCTGTCACTTTCTGATATATCGAGGTTTTTCCCTAGTTTCTTATTGTTTCATTTTCATCTCTGTCAGATTTTTCAGATTTATGAAAATTATTCTACCATCCCTAATGGTACATTTTACATCGGATCCACTTTTAAAGTGATCACTTTAAAAATCTTGTTTTTTTTCAACGAATTAGTTTAAATTCTGTCGTTCATGACACTCATTTTCAATTTTGGTGATTTGAAATCTTTTTTAAACTTTGTTAAATTTTTCAATTTAGACGAATTGGAATTTCTTTCAATTCTGACAACTTCCGCAATCTGAGTATTTCTGATATTTTTTTTTTGTTTCGAGTTGAGAATTTAGCCAATTCGGGTAGTTTGGACAATTTTTTTTTTCAATATTGGAATTATTTAAAATTTCGTCAATTGGCAGCGATCTTGTTGATAAGGTAAACTTGATCAATTCAATAATTCTGTCAATTTGATGTTTTCAAATCCTTTCACTTAAGGAAATTTAAAAAATATTACAATCCTTTGACATTTTGAAAACAACAAAATTTCAATTTCTTCAATTTGGACTATTTTTCTAATTTGTCATTTTTGATCATCTTGACATTTTTTTAACCCTTCATTTCATGATTTTTATTTTTTCTCAAAATTAATTTTTAACAGTTGGAAATGATGAGTACATCAAGAAAAAAAATTCAAATAAAATACGATTTTCACTTTTTTTAATACTTTATTGTTGCAAATTTGTTACTTTATGAAACGAAGGGTTAACTATTCGGAAATCGTGGCTTTTTCAATTTGTCAATTTAAGCCTTTTTGCATTCTTTAATTTTGGCAGTGTTGTCAATGAAGAATTTTTTTATTTTAAGGAATTTTGTCAATTTGTCAGATTTTTAAATTTGGAAACTTTTACAATTTCAGCATTCTTCTAACTTTTTGAATTTTTGCAGTTTTGAAAATGTTGCCAATGTGATGAAGGTGGTATAATTTTTTTCAAAATTGACAATTTTTAACATTTTGACAAATTTAAGTGTTTTTAAAATATAGCCAAATTTTCAGCAATATTGGCAACGTTGTCAATTGATTCTATTTGTTTTTTTTTTTTTTTTGAAGTTAGGAAATTTAGAAGTAAAATTGTCAGTTTGTCAGATTTTACAATTTTAGCATTCTTTAAACTTTTCGAATTTTGCCGATTTTGAAAATGTTGCCAATGTGATTAAAATGGTATAATTTTTTTTAACGTTTTACAACATTGACAACTTTTTACATTTTGTCAAATTGAATTTTTTTGAAAATATAGTCACATTTTTAGCAGTATTGGCAACATTGTCAATTGATTCTATTTGTTTTCGTTTTCTTCAATCTTGTCAATTTTGATCTTTTCCAAAGTTTTTGATTTTTTTTTCTAAATTTTGGTAATATTATCCAATTTTAGCAATTTTCAATTTTGTAAAAATTAGAACAATTTCGCCGTTGCTATCAGTTTATTTTTAATTTTGGCGAATTTGTCATTTCTGTCAACACGGCATTTTATTTTTAAATTATTTAGATTTTGACGATTCTGTCAGTTGTGGCAAATTGGAACCTAACAAAGCATTTTTTTGCATTTTTCATTTTTAATTTCGCCTATTTAGACATTTTTTTTGAATTTCACATTTTTCAAATTTATAATTTTTGTTTTTTTTCAAACGTTGACCCCATTCAATTTATTAAATTTCAACATTGGCAGCTTTTTTCATTTTTTGCAGTGTTGTCAATAAAGAAATTTGTTTTAATTTTGGAAATTTTGTCTATTTATCCAATAATCAAATAAGAAATTCTTTTACATTTCTCATTCTTTCAAATTTAAATTTTTTGTTGTTTTTAAAATGTTGACCACATTGAATTAAATATTTTGATTAATTTAAAAGCCTTAACTTTGAAAATATTTAAAATTCGTCAGTTTTCTCATTGAAGGCATTTTTTTTTCAATTTTGGTGAATTTGTCATTTTGGTCAACTCGGAATTTTTTCAATTATTTCGATTTTGTCCATTATGTCAGTTGGGGCAAATGCGAAGTCATATTTACCTAATTACATTTTTCCAGTGTTGATTTATTTTTCAATTTCGAAAATTTTGTCTATTTACTCAATTTTTTTCAAAAGAATTGTTTTTTTCAATTTCATAACATTCTTTCAAAAAATTTTTTTTTGTGATTTTAAAATGCCCACATTCAATTTATTGATTTTTTTTAATTTCTTCAAAATTGGCAGCTTTGTGCCATATCTTGGCAATTTTAGTCGGTTTTCGCAATGTTGAATCTTTTTTTGCAATATTGGAAACATTGTCTATTTAGGAAGTAGATTTTTTTTATGAAATCTTATTATTTTGTCATTCAATAAAAATCTGAATTCGGCAATTTTACCAATTATAAAAGTTTTTACAATTTTTGCTCGCTTGGTAAATTTGACAACAATTATTTGTTAATTTCTCAAATTTTGAAATTTTATCATGTTTGGCAAATTTAATCTTCACGACGTTTCTGATTTTTTTTCCAATTTTATCGATTTTGACGATAGAATTGTAGCTTTTTTTCAATTTATCAATTTTAGCCAATTTTAGTATTCCTCAATTTTGGCGAGTCGGTCAACTCGGAATTTTTTCAATTATTTCGATTTTGACTATTCTGTAAATTGTGGCTAATGGGAAGTCAAATTTACCTAATTTGGCTTTTTCAATTTTTTGCAGTGTTGTCAATAAAGCCATTTTTTTTAATTTTGAGAATTTAGTCTATTTACCCAAATTTTGAAATAAGAAATTCTTTTAAGTTTTACATTCTTTCAAGTTTCATTTTTTTATGAAATTTTTCAACGTTTTTGAACATTTGCAGCTTTTTGCAAATGTTGTTTTTTTTTTTGAAATATTGACAACATTACATATTTAGACAGTTGAATCTTTTTGTATCTTTTTGTCATTTTGTCATTTCAAAAAATTTTAAATTTGGAAATTTTATCAATTAACAAAGTTTTAATTTTTTTGTTGATTGGGCAAATTTGATAACGATTTTGTCAATTTCTAAAATTTTGACATTTTTCCCCAATTTTGCCATTCTTGACAAATTCGTCAAGTTTAATGATCACTGCATTTCTGGAATTTTTCCCAATTTTATCGATTCTGACGATGCAATTTCAGCTTTTTTCTATTTGTCAATTTTAGCCAATAGTTTTTCTCAATTTTGGCAGTGTTGTAAATCAGGGTTTTTTTTTCAATTTTTTTCAATTTTGTACCAATTTGTCAGTTTCGTCAAATTTTGACCATGTTTCATCATTTTTTCCATGAAATTAATAAATGATTTCTCACATTACGACAATTTTTAAATTTGCAAATTTCCAAATGTTGAAAAATTGGTCAAATAGGTCCAATTTTCAACGTTTTTCAATTTTGGCATGTTTTTAATGGTGAAATAATTTTGTCATTCTTGACAAATTTGTCAAATTTGATGATCACTGCATTTCTAGATTATTTTTTTCCAATTTTATCGATTCTGACGATGTAATTTCAGCGTTTTTTTCAATTTGTCAATTTTTGCTAATAGTTTTTCTCAATTTTAAAAGTGTTGTCAATCAGTGTTTTTTTTCAATTTTTTTTTTTTATTTTTGTACCAACTTGTCAGTTTTGTCAAATTTTGACCATGTTTCATCGTTTTTTCCAAGAAATTATTTAATGATTTCTGACATTCTGACAATTTGCAAATTTGCGATTTTTCAAATGTTGCCAAATTCGTCAAATAAGTCCAATTTTTAACCTTTTTTTAATTTTGGCATGTTTTTAACGGTGGAATATTTTTCAATATGATTAAATCCCTTTTTTTCTAATTTGTTCATTTTGAGAAATTAGTTCAATTTTGACAGAGTTGTTCAATAAGGGTTTTTTTTTTCAATTTTCCCGATTTATACAATTGTGAAAATTTGGTTAGTTATAGCAATTTTGTTTTTTTAATCGAAGAAAAGTTTTACAGTTCCAGAACTGCAGGGTGAATTTAAAATAGTATTACAAAATCTAATTAATATTTGAATAATTTAAATGACACAATTCAAAACTTTTGACAGCTTCGGAAACCGTGAATCCAATTTTTATATTTCAGAAAATTCAGGCAACAAAACGAAAGGTTGCAATTTAGCTCAGATTGGACAGAAGAAAAAAACTAAATTCGATTCACGGTTCGGGTTCGGGTTATTTGGGTACTAATTCCAGTTTAACCCCTCTAAATTACTCATAAGATTAAGTTTCCAAAACATCCTATTTTTCTCTATGATTTACAGCTTAGGGTGGAAGATGACTGTCTCAAATGCGTGCAAAAAAAAAACAACTGAAAATATCGATATAGTTTTTGTCAATTGTTCAAATTTGACAAAACCTCTAATAATTCAGCTAATGTTCGTTTTGCTCGTTTTTTTTGTTACTGTTCCCTTTTTTGATCTTCTCGTGTTTTGTCTTGTTGGTTTGTTGCTAAAGAGTTCCATCTGTTTCGTATACCAACTTTTTCCGCAAAATCAAATCATTCACAATTTGTCCGATTTCTCGTGTTCATCGTTCATGTCTGTTTACGTTTTACCTTTGCATGAGCTCTCACACTCATTCACATCATTTTCATTCTTCAGGCTCCTTTCATCATGACGCTCTAGGTGCAGAGTTGTTTCTGTACGTGAAAAAGCTGATCAAATACATATTTCACATTCCAATTCGCCGCCTGGTTTGGATTCGCGCAAGATTTATCTCGAAAGGCTAGCCTTCCCGATAAACAAATCGTATTTGTTTTATTTCAATTTTTCCGTAATACCAGACACAGAGTCGGAATAAATGGCTAAATTTAGTTCCCTCATGGAGTCTCATAACTTTCTGCCTTCATGTTTTTCCCCGGCGCGTACAGCAATTGTGCAAATGCGATTTAGTTTTATTTGCTGGAGGCACCATAATTCCGTTCTGGTGCGCATTTTTTTCTGTTTTATTTTTCCACAAAAGCGAACCAGAACAAAATGAAACGAGAGAGAAAAAAAAATTACAGCATAAATATCATATTCATAAATGTTCTCCACTTGCCACCCACGCCATGCCACGCATTTTCCACGTTTGTAGTTTTCTGTGCAATGTTGTGTACATTTTTTTCGTCTTTTTTAATCTCTCCCCTTTTCATCGACTCTGAAAACGTATCAAATTATTGCTGAACCAAATAAACCATTGGAAAGAAAAAAAAATGTTGCCTGTATCCTATACAAATTTGCATCGTAACCAACTTTTGTAATTATACAACTTCTGCAGATATGTGTCAACAAAAACAAAGACTTAACACTCTCATGTTTCATTAGGGGCTGTGTCGTTTGGTCGAAAGTCGTTTGACCGAAGAGTGTTCGGCTCAAATTTGTTTGGCTGTTGTTTGACCGAATTAGTCATCAGGCCGAATAAGGTCAAAGGTTATTTGGCCGAAGTCGTAAGGTTAGCCCGAATGATTGATAGGCCAAATGGACGTTTAACCTAATGGACGAAAGGCCGAATGAATAAAAAGGTCGCCGATGTGACAATGTATTCGGCCGTGATGTTCGGTGTTCGGCCAAAACATGTTCGGCTTAGTTCATTCGGCATTGGCCCACTCGGTTTAGCGATCTTCGACCGAACAGCTTTCGGCCTTACGAGCTTCAGCCGAATGACTCAGCCCCATTTCATTCCACTTTCCAGTGTGTCTCGACGTTGTGGTCATCATTTCATGTATGCTGCGCCAAACTTCTATCAAATCCGCGACCTTACTCCCTTATCATGTGCAATTTTTTTATGCTCGCGTTTTCGGCATTCCTTTCTTTCGTGTATTTGGCCCGGCTGAATCATTCATTGAGCATCATTCAAAGATCATCTCACCACAAATATCACCCAAAAATAAGCTGTAGCCTCTGTTTTCTTTTATTTATTATACTAACTAATGAGTTATGATGACAATTGTGATTCAACGATTCGTTCATGTTTCTGATCAAATACTCCTCAAAAGCACCTAATTGGAAACCGCTTGACATTTCACAGTCAACCAATTTCATAATGATTGTAAAACAAAAAATTAACCTCACGATTTCCAAAGAAAAGCGTAAATTTAAAATTGAAATGGAAAACCAACAAACGGGAACAGCGAGCGAATTCCTCTGCTGTTTTTTATTGCCCCGAATTCGGGACTGTGATTCTTTGGGCCCGAGAAAGGGTCGATTTGCGGAAACGTAACCTCAAATTAAATTGAAAACCAACAAAACGGTCGTTTTGCGTGGAGAATCCTTCTAACTACTGACACCCGATGCCCGAGTAAACAAATGAAATCGCTGACCGGGTAATGATGATTTTTTTCTGTCCTCTGTTGAATCAAAGTTGGAATATTACCCGGTTTAATTTTTTTTTTACATTACCGACTCACTTCTGATTTTTTTCCAAATTTAAACGTGACAAATAATGATTTATTTCAACAAAAATTAAGTTCTTGTACGATTACATAAATAGAACCATAGAAAATTAGTTCTTATTGTTTTACTCAAGAACTGCTTTTGTGAACATTTTTCAACGATTATTCAACGACATTTCCATTCAAAACAAATAACTTTGAGATATTTTTTTAAATTTATTTAAACACGAATTATTTAAATTCCGATGAAGTCAATTTCAAGAATACACTGAATTCTTTTTTGAAACGATTATTGTGTACGTGTACAAAAATAAATCATTTAAAAAAAGTTTAAAACAACCGGGCAAAAATTGTCGCTTACTTCGAGTGGCCAACTTGGACTGTATATCGATCATTTCCAACCTGGTAGACTATTCTGAGGTGATTTGAGTGTAATCGGAAAATCAAAGATTAATTTTGGAAACTGCAGAAGACAGTAAGTTGCTATCGAAAAACCGGAATCTGAACTTTTCTTATAGCGTGGTTGAATTGAAGGAAATCATTCGATTGATTTGATTCAGTTTTTACAATTTTATTAAATTTAGCAAAGTTGTAATTTAGTAAAATTTATTCTGTTTTGCAAATTTAAAATTAAAAAAAAAAAAAAAATTTCAATTTCTACATTTTTTGTCAAATGCTCACTTTTGTCAATTTTGAAAACGATAACACTTTTGCTGTTTTGTAAACTTTGGAAACTTTGAAACTATTCAACTTTGGCATTTTTGTCAATTTTTTACACTAACTTTATTAAAAATTTCGAAATTTTGTGATTTCCTTATTTATTTGCATTTATTAAATTTATAACTGGCATTTTTTCAACTTGAGCAATTTTGGTTGTTTTTGGCATTTTTTTGGAAACAAGATTTATATAGATTTTTTAATTTTGAAATTTAAGCATTTAGCCATTTCGGTCATTTTGATTATTTTGGTAATTTTGATCATTTTGGTATTTTTGTGATTATGGTCATTTGGGTCATTTTTGTCAATTCGATCATTTTGATCATTTCAGTCAATTTGATCATTTTGGTCGTTTCGGCCAATTTCGTCAATTTGACCATTTGGGTTATTTTGATAATTTTAGTCATTTTGGTCCATTTGGTCATTTTTGTCATTGAGTCATTTTGGTCATTTTGCTCGTTTTGGTCATTTCGGTAATTTTAGTTATTTTTTTCAATTTTGTTCATTTTGGTCATTTTGATCACTTTAATGATTTTGATCATTGTGATCATTTGAGCCATTTTGGTCACTTTTGTCATTTTAATCATTTTGGTCATTTTAGTTATTTTTTTTTCAATTTTGTTCATTTTAGTTATTTTTTTTCAATTTTGTTCATTTTGGTCATTTTGATCACTTTGATCATTTTGGTCATTTTGGTTATTTTTGTTATTTTGACCATTTTGGTTATTTTGGTCATTTTAATGACCGGAATGACCAAAATAATCAAAATGCACAAAATGACCAAAATATCTCTAATGACTAAAATGATCATATTGACTAAAATGACCCAAATGTTTGTCATTTTGTCCACTTTGGTGATTTTGATCATTTTGGTCATTTTTATCATTTTTATCATTTTTGTCATTTTGTTCATTTAGATCATATCGGTCATTTTGGTCATTTTGGTCATTTTAATAATTTTGGTTATTTTGGTAATTTGGATCATTTTGGTAATTTCGGTCATTTTGTCATTTGGCCATTTGAGACATTTTGGTCATTTTGGTCATTTTAATCATTTTGGTCAATTTGACCATTTCGCTTATTTTGATCATTTCGGTCATTTTAGTTATTTTTGTGAATTTTGTTCATTTTGGTCATTTTGATCACTTCGGTGATATTGATCGTTTTGGTCATTACGATCATTTCATCATTTGGTCATCATTAATGACCGAAATGACCGAAATGACCAAAATGATCAAAATAAGCAAAATGACCAAAATAACTTAAATGACAAAAATGATCAAAATGATCAACATTTTATGGTCATTTTGTTCACTTCGGTAATTTTAATTATTTTGGTCATTTTGGTCAAAATGACGGTGTCTTGTCGGTGTCGGTCACTTGGGTCATTAAGTTAATTTGGTCGTTTTTGTCATTTTGTTCATTTTGGTCATTTATTTCATTTTGGTTATTTTGGTCATTTTGGACATTTCGGTCATTTTGATCATCTTGGTCATTTAGGTCATTTTGGTCATGGTCATTCTGGTAATTCGGATTATTTAGGTCATTTCGGTAATTTTGGTCATTTTGTTATTTTAGTCAATTTTGTTGTGTGGGTCATTATATTCACTTTGGTCATTTTGATCATTTTTGTCATTTAAGTTATTTTGATCATTTTGTTAATTTTGATCATTTTTGTCATTTCGGTCATTAAAATGAACAAAATAACCAAAATGATCGTAATGACCAAAATGATCAAAATCACCAAAGTGATCAAAATGTGCAAAATTAACAAAATTAACAAAAATAACTAAAATGACTGAAATGACCAGAATGTCTAAAATGGCCAAAATGATAAAAATGACAAAATGTCCAAAAATCACCGAAAAGACCAAAACGATCCAAATAACCAAAATGATAAGCTAAAGCTAAATGACCAAAATTACCAAAATGTTTTTGGTAATTTTGTTCACTTCGGTGATTTTGATCATTTGATCATTTTGGTCATTTTTAACATTTTGGTCATATAATAACTTACAGTTGCGTTCAAAAAAGAATGAAATCGCATTAAGCTGCGCACCCACTTCCAACTTTGACAAGCTGCCATTTCTCTCTCGGTTTATATTTTTTCATGAAAATTTCACACAATCAAGTTCAACTATTCAACTTACACTCCACAAAATTTGAAGTCTTTTTAATGACGAGAAACAAAGATACAGCTACAGATACAGAAATTTGGAATTGCTTCACTAAATTTGCTCTATCTTTGACAATTTTCATCGAAATATCTTGAAATTTGGTCTAAAGATGTAAAAATGTTTGATCTAATATCAGGCCAAGTTTCGTCAAAATCGATGAACGTGATCAAAAATAGTGCCGGGTTGAAGATGAGTTTCAATATCGCCTAGCAGACGATTTCATTCTTTTTTGGACGGATGTTTGTATGGAACAATCGTAATCTATGAATTCTTGGTTTTTTCTTCCACAAAACCAACATTTATTACAAAGAATGTTATAAATTGATAGAAACTTCATCCTTGCTTTGTTAAGAAATAGAAATTCTTCCAACAGAGCTGGTATTGAAAAAAAAGAGCGAATAGAATATTCGCTTTAATTGTGGATCAAATTTGTTTATCGGTATAATTAGCAGGTCATTTATGAAACTCTGTTTTTCTTATTTTGAACCCTGTTGAAACATTTTCTCTTTCGAAACAAAGTACGAATGAAGTTATAAGCAATTTACAACATTCTTTGTGATAACTTTTGGTTTTGTGAAAGAAAAAACCAAGAATACATGGATTACGATGTTTTCCATACAAACATCCGTCCAAAAAAGAATGAAATCGTCTGCTGAGCGATAATGAACCCCATTTTCAACCCGGCACTATTTTTGATCACATTTGTCGATTTTTACGAAACTTGGCTTGATAATAGGATAAACAATTTTACATCTTTGGACCAAATTTCAAGGTTTTTCAATGAAAATTGTCAAAGATACAGCAAATTTAGTGAAGCAATTCCAATTTTTCCTTTTTTACTGGAGAAGCTGTATCTTTGTTTCTCGTCATTGAAAAGACTTAAAATTTTGTGGAGTGTTAAGGCTATGATCATTTAGTATCCGGGCACTTTATTTCGGTGATAGCTACGTTATTAGAGCTTGGATATCCAAAACTTTAGCAGCGTTGTGTTGGTTATGAAAAGGACTATCTTGCCTATTTTTGCCAGATTTTTAAGTTAACGTGTGTTTGAGATAATTACGATGCAAAAAGACACGGTAAAAATAATTTTGCACAAATTTGCGCCTTTTGCGCATTTTGCGCCTCGAAAACTTTTCATTTTCGACTTGAAAACTCATAAACTGTTGTTTTTTTCTGATTTTTTTTTGGACCGAATGGTAAGAAGTTTAAGGAGCAACTCTAGAATCCACACGATGTTCAAATCAAGCATCGGAATGGAACCCTTGATCTTAAATATTGTAAAAAGTCTATGGTTATTGAGGATAACTGAATGCAGACCCCTTAAATAATGCAATTAATCCATTTCCGTCAGTCAAAAAGTGTTTTCCGACTAGTAGACACCTAGTAAATAACTAATAGTGAAAAGTTCCTTAGATTGCAACATGTGGCACCGGTTTTTACGCAATGTGACAGATGTGTCCTGATGGACGAAGAAATTTATGTTAAAACCGGATTTAAGAGATCAAATTTTTCGAGATGCCTACAAATGAAAAGGTTCCAACCAGATTCCAATTGCTTTTTCCAGGTGAGTTTGTGTAAAATATCATGATTTTGCAAAGGTTTTACTTCTGTGGTAAAAATAATAGATCAATACATGACTGACACAAGTGTGCAAAGATAAAAAAGAGATTTATGAAAAAGTTAGATTATTTCTTAAAATCATTGATAAATATATTTTTTTATATTTTTATATTAAATGTCATATTAACACCTTCATTTCCTCCATAGAAAGTTTTTCGATCAAATGAATAGTTTTTAAAATACAATCGTTCGTAACTGCCCGGATACTAAATGATCATAGCCTTAGTTTGATAGTTGAACTAAATTGTGTGAAATTTTCATGAAAAAATATAAACCGAGAGAGAAATGACAGCTTGTCAAAGTTGGAAGTGGGTGCGCAGCTTAATGCGATTTCATTCTTTTTTGAACGCAACTGTATATGACTTGAATGAGCAATTTGATCAAAGTGACCGAAATGACCAGAATGATCAAAATGACCGAAATGGCCACAATGACCGAAATAACTCAAATGATCAAAATGACCAGAATTATCAAAATGACTAAAATGAACATAATGAGAAAAATAACTTATATGACTTAAATGACCAAATTGACCAAAATGACCAAAAAACTCAAAATGACCAAAATGACAACAATGACCATTGGTCATTTTTGTAATTTTGGTCATTTGGGCCATTCTGGTGGTTGTCTTTTTGGTCATTTTTGTCATTTTAATCACTTTGGTAATTTCGATTATTTTGGTTATTTTGGTCATTTTTATCATTTTGGTCATTTTGGTCATTTCGGTCATTCGGATCATTTTGGTTAATTTGGTCATTTTAGTCATTTTGGTCATTTTAGTTATTTTTGTCAATTTTGTTGATTTTGGTCATTTTGTTCACTTTGTGATTTTGATCATTTTGGCCATTTACGTCATTTGGGTCATTTAGGTCATTTTGGTGATTTTGGTGATTTTTGTCATTTGAGTCATTTTGGTCAGTTCGATCATTTGAATCCTTTTGGTCATTTTCTTCATTTTGGTCATTTTGTTTATTTTGCTCATTTTGGTAATTTCTGTCATTCTAGTTATTTTTGTAAATTTTGATTATTTTGATCATTTTAATCACTTTAGTGATTTTGATCATTTCGATCATTTTGGTTATTTTTGTCATTTTGGTCATTTTCTTTATTTTGGTCTTTTTGATCAGTTTTATCATTTTGGTCATTTCGGTCATTTTAGTAACTTTGGTCATTTTGGCCATTTTATTTAGTACATTTTGTTTATTTTGGTCATTTTTGACCAAAATGAACAAAATGACCAAAATTACCAAAATTACCAAAATGACAAAAATAACTTATATGACTTAAATGACCAAATTGACCAAAATGACCAAAATGATCAAAATGACAAAACTTATTGAAATGACCAAAATGTTATTATCATTTGATCATTTTTGTCATTGTGGTCATTTTGGTAATTTCGGCCATTTGGATCATTTTGGTCATTTTGGTCAATTTTGTCATTTCAGGCATTTTAAGCATTTTGGTAATTTGGATCATTTTGGTCATTTTAGTTATTTTTGTCAATTTTGTTGATTGTGGTCATTTTGTTCACTTTGGTGATTTTGATCATCTTGGCCATTTTGGTCATTTAGGTCATTTGGATCATTTTGGTCATTTAGTCATTTTTGTCATTTAGTCATTTTGGTCATTTGGTTAATATTGGTCATTTTGGCCATTTCGGTTATTGATTGTTTGGTTATTTCGTTATTTTCGGGTTTTTCCATTATTGTTATTCTCAATTTTTTTTAATTAAGAAAATAATAACAGTGTTAGCAACTTGGAAAATTTATTCAACTTTGGCATTTTTGGCAATTCTTCGTACGTAAAAAATTACTTAGTATACCAAGTGTTTTTAAAAAAAATGTTGATTTTTTTATGATTTCCTTGATTATTTGCATTTTTTAAATTTACATAATTTTTTGACATTTCTTCTACTTGAGCTATGTTGTTGTTTTTTGCATTATGAATTATCATATTATAAGTTTCGCAGCTGTAACGAAAACAATGGAGCCGAATCCATTCGAAACTTCTAAATAGGAGAAAGGATATTCGTGTTCTCCATCTCGTTGTTTTGCTGTTAATTTGTGTCTCACTAGCATTTATTTTCTTTCTTTTAATGAGAAAAGTTGTTCCTATGTACATATTTTTCAGTTTCCAACGTCATTCGATGTTTTCCCAATTGCGGTGTTTCTCCTCTAATGTGTGGATTTACTTCTCAGCTGCCTCAAAAGTTTGAACGAATCGTGCTCACAATAGTCATCAATTTTAGTTTTCTTGAAATTCTTTCCTTCTTATCGACACATTTGAAATGGCTAACGATTGTTGATGTTCTTAAATTTTTCTCGAACGATTTCATTTGTGTCCCACCTGTTTCTAAGTAGTGTTAAATATAAGGAGTAATTTAGTTTTCTTATTCTGCATGCTTCTAGTGTTTAAGGCTTAGATATAAGTACGTGGATTGAGAATTGTTTTCTAAATTAAAATGATTTATCTTTTTATAAATAAAAAAAAAATAAAACAGTGCCAATCGACAAGGACAACCGGGGCAAGACGCAATCGGGCGGCGGTGGAATCATAAGCCGCGACGGAATCATAAACCGCGACGGACACCAGGACGAGGACCTGGATCTGGGCCAGACCAAGCACATTACGCCGACGGACGGGCACGACAGTCAGCACCCGTACGGCGGCAGTGGCGTCCTCATTATGAACGCCAACAACGAGGACCGAACCGCGAGCTTCTTCGCGCAGCCGGGCATCCTAGCGGGTGAGTTTCTGTTTCATATTTATTTGAATTGTCCTGTTCCGATTCAGGTTAATCGACTGTCACTTTTAAGATAAAAAAAGGAGATTTTTTATGTCGGAGATAATTTTCCACCTTAGTTTGCAGCTAAAAACAATTCAAGAGGTTGATATGTCCAAAAGCATTCAATAACGTATTGATAACAGTACACGGAAAGTAGTAAAAAGGTAAAATTTACCGAGAAGCAGAGGTGATTTTTTTTTCACCAAACTTTCTTGATAATTTCTACCTGTTTTCATTCACCTAATAAAAAGGTAAATTTTACCTTTTTTTATTCCTCCTAAAAAATGCATTCACCCAGCAAAATAGTAAATAATTGAACTGAGAAGCACGGATTGATTTAGAATAACACTTTATTTATGTCTTCAATGATTGATCATTTTATTACATATTAAACTTAAACAACGTAACTTAAATGTTTTGACTTTAACTTTTTTTGCTAGAGAGAGCTATGTCCGATTGCTTCTGTGGTTGCTTAAGACTGATCCTTTCGTTAGCTGATTGGCGGTCGATCTACTGTTTCGATAAAGAGCGTGAGAAAATGAGAGCACATTTCAACCGATATTGACATTGCTCCCTGAAATTGACTGGTTGCTCTTTTTATGGTGCATCATTTTGGGGCTGTTTAAAAAAATTGTTGAGGCAACACCAGGTAAACATTCATTCGGCTCGGTGATCTACATTTTGCTTCATTGCCGGACAAATACTCCTTCTTCCAACTCCTTCTTCTCGTTCTTCCGAGCCACCATGGCCCCTGAATCCTCCTGCATTGGTTAACACACTCATGCTCTTCTCCGTTAGACTAATCCGGTCCGGAATGATGTGGAAAACACTTCGAAGCTCTTTGAGCCAATCTGTAAACTAATGACGATAGCCAGCACAACTAAATGAAGTCCAAGGAACATTTACCGTTCTGTTCGATTTCCACATATTAAGCACGAAGCACGAAAAATTTTCCTAAATGACAATACAGCCTATCATTTTTTAGATGAGTTGTACCGTTTTGCTTAGCTCAATCCAGGTCAACTTTAGCTAGCTACGAGGTAAGATTCGCCTTTTTTAGATTTACCTTTTTTAGATTTACCTTTTTTCTAGGTGAATTTTACCTTTTTATTCAGCTGAAATCAGATAAACTTTACCTAGCTGTGAGGGAGTTTCACCTCAAAAAGGTAAAAGTTACTTTTTTTTTATTTTCCGTGTAGTCAGCTTATTCGTTTTCCCGAAGCATAAAGGACAATGCTGCCCCCTTTGTGAGCAAAAAAATTACACCATTATGCTTTACACGGAAAATAAAAAGAGGGTAAAATTTACCAAGAAGTAAAGCTAATTTTTTCCTAATCTAAAGCTAATCTTTCTCGGTAAATTTTACCTTTTTTTCGTTCACCTATCAAAAAGGTAAATGGGGGTAGCAAGGAAAAATCAACCAATAGGTTGTAGTGCAATTTTTCGGGAACAGTCCCAAAAAAGTTTAATGAATTTTTTCGATACCTTGCATCCTGGTAATGAACACTTTAAAGAACTTTAAAGAAGAACACGATTACGTACAAAAATCCGTAGTTTCACAGAATTTTGAGCAAATTTTCATCACAGATAACAGAGTTTTGTAAAAAAAAAATCACAGATTTCACAGATTTTTGAAAATCCTATTCATGTTTTAACATCAAACCAATGTTCAATACAAACTTAAAGAGAAACATGTTTAAGTCTATATACATTAGGTTAGAAATGGATGTATGGAAAAACAAACTCATGATCGAATTTTTAAAACCGACCATATACATTTTATATACTGGCCCAAAAACCTGAACTCAATTAGCCTTGCTTCAGGAGTGCCTCAAAAGCGCTTACATTTTCGGTTCTTTGATCTTCAAAAACCACCTACTGGGGGCCAAAATCGAAATCAAGCGTGAGTTTTCAAAAGGACGTATGTAACATCAGACAAAATCTGAGAAAAAGGAGGGACAAAATTATGTTAATATAAATAAATGCTATTTAAAGCTGTTTGATCTAGAATCAAGTTTTATCATGGCAGCTGTAGGAAAAACAATAATGTTTTAATTATAGGTTTGAGCATACTGGATTTTTTGCTGTTTCCTAGTGAATTTGTTAAAAAAAATATTTTACACCGTATTGTTGAGTTTTTTTTCACATACGCCATAATGATTCGTCGTTGTGACAGTTTAATATTTACATACACCCTTTATGATTCGTCGCTTGGACAAATTGTTTTCATTATGCGTCAAATCAGATACGTCGGTTTTTTCACATCATTGCAGATGCGTCAGTTTTAAAATAATAATTATTTTAAAACTGACGCATCTGCAATGATGTGAAAAAAACCGACGTATCTGATTTGACGCATACGACGGTTTGCTGCGATCCTATCTGCTGTGTGTGCGATATTATTTGTTTTGACAGATGCGTCGTTTAACCAAAAAGAGGTGTAAAGAAGAATTTCGAAAACACTGAGAAAAGATGACATAGGTCGTTTGTATATTTTTTTAGCTAACGGCATATTATTTTTTTTTTTTGTACAAACAGTTAATTCATACAGAAGAAAATAAAATTTACTATACCGTGCAAACAGTTACTCAATTTGTTTACTTTTGCGACATACGTCCTTTTGAAAACTCACGCTTGAAATATTGATTTTTGATGCCAAATGCTTAGAAATGCATGAAACGTAGAGGCCTGGTGTTATCTTAAAAAAATTGCCAAAAATCGTCTTTCTGGGACTGGGGTCGGCCGCTTTTCGGAAAATACAGGTGGGTTGATATAAGCCAACATTTTTTTTTTGAATTAACACCAGATCTTGACGTTTTAGGTCGAGGACATAGTGAGCACGAAGCGAACTGCCATGTGGATTCCCAATTCGCAGGAAAAACCGCTTCTCATTGAAACCGTTGACCGGTGAAAAAAACATCAATCGACCGCAGTGCATGCGATTTTTCATCCAGGGTTCATCCGGACATACACTGTGTTTTTTAACGTGTGACTCACACGGGATGGATCAGCTAGTGAACTTAGGGGTTTCCGGACTGGCAAGCGAAGTGCGAACAGCTCACAAATTACACGTGTCAGAACAGAGCCTTCTCTTCAGTAGACACGGCAGACTGGATCGATAGTATTGGTCTGGACGCGGAAAGACTAAACTCTTTGGGTTTGGTTCTGACAAGAACCGGGAATTTCGTCACCAATCACTACCGGAGATCCAAGCAGTGGAACAGAGTAGAGGAACAAATTCCAAGACGAGAAAGGCAGGAACAGCAATAAAATTTCCTTCTTTGTCTCTTGTCACGTTTATTTCTCTTCACTTCTATTTACAACTTAACTTCACTGCTTACTAAACGGAACTAACTCAAGGCGCATTGAGAATGCGCCCTTAAATAGGCAGTCGCGCAAGCACAGGACTTACTTTCAGCGAGAGTATGGCTCCTCGCTCTCTCCGCTCAGTACTATCGCGTCTGTGCGGCACTCTTCTCCTCTCGTGAGTGCTCCGGATTTCGTTGCTGGACATCGGCGTCGCGTGTTGGAAATCGCTCATAATTGCTGCTGGGTGCTGGGTTGCCAGGTGCCCAGATTTGTCTGTAAAACCAAGACTTTTGAACCTTTGTCCAGATATTGATCAGACACAGATTTTACCCAGATTATTTCTCAGAGTGCCCAGATTTTACAGACTTTTGAAATTGAGTGCTGAAATGAATATTCATGTATCGGATTTGATCCGTAAGTGCCAGATTAGACTGTAAATCTCGCTTGTATTCATGGGTATTCGAAAAATCATTCATAAACTTTTTTTTTCGGCATGGTACGTGGTAAGAAACAGTGTTAGTTATGTAGTTCTCAACTCAAAAATAACCCGAATACAACCCCCCCTCCGCTCACACGCATCGAAAAATTTCTTGTTCAGTATCAAATTTGTGAACTTCCTTGTGCACAGACACACACAGACTTTTTTTCAAAATTGCCCAGATTTTTTATCCTCAACACCTGGCATCCCTGGCTGGGTGCGTTCGTCGCGAACACACTGAGAATATTCTCTCGGGTATTATTCATCGCAAATGATAATATAAAAAAAATCTTTTTCAAAAGTTTCTCTGATGGTCAAAAAAAAGGCACGATTTTGAAACAAATTGGAGCTGACAATAAACGACCGGTGGCATGAAACTCCCACAATATAAAGGGAGAAGGGGCTGAACGGATAGAAGTAGAAATTCTTTGCCCGACGCCATCTTGAAATCCAATATGGCGGCTTCCGTGCAACTTTAAAATGCTGGAATTGACTGAAAAGCACAGGAAACCCCCAAAATATGACTATTGGGTGAAAAGGCTCAAGAAGTAGAAGTTGAATGTTTTTTTGTGGGTATTGAGTGATAGGGCTAAAATAGAACATGAAAAATGACAAAAATTTAACGAATGTTATAAAAATAAAACAAAATAATGAAAAAAATATAACATAACTGTGGCAAAAATATGAAAAAAACGATGACTAAAATTTGCCAATCAAATGACAAAAATCTGAAGGAACTATGACAAACGAAAAAGTGGCAAATGACAGAACATTTGATAAAATACGACAGATGAAGTTAAAAAATTTGCCAAATAAAAATGAAAAATATTACAAATCATGTCAAAAAAATGAAAAAAAAAATTAACAAAAATGACTAAACTATGACCAATGTGATGAAAAATATGACAAAACTATGACCAATGTGATGAGAAATATGACAAAATTTTGACAAAAATGCAAAAAATTGACAATTCTAGAATAAGAACAAATATTTGACAAAAAAATTACAAATATGACATAATAAAAACAAAAAAATTACAATAGAATCACAAAAATCTGACAAACATATTATAAAACTATGAAAAAATTATGACAAAGTTGGTAAAAATATAGCATAAATTTGGCAATAAAATGACAACAATAAGATAATGACAAAATGTGCTAGAATATGACAAAGTACTGACAAAAGAAATTTTTGTACTGACAAACAAAATTATGATGATTGGGATAAAAATATTTAAAAAATCTGATAAAAATATGTAAAAAAAAATAAAAAAAAAACGAAATAATGACATAGTCATAACTATGTCATGATGTCATAAATTTGTCATATTTCTTATATATAAAAATGGAGGCGTTTTTTTTCGTAACACCATCACGTATGAATGGTCGGTCGGAATCAAGTGAAATTTGGTACCCGAAGGTTTTTCGGGCCAGAGATGGTTTGTATAATAGTTTCAAGAATCTCACTTTTTATAGAAGGGGGGTCTCCATACAAAATTATCTCTTTTCTTTTTTCTCACATATGAAAATGGAGGCGTTTTCTTTGTAACACCATCACGTATGAATGGTCGGTCAGAATTGGCTATTAAAGTTGGCTTTTTTTACATTTGTCATATTTTCCATAATGTTTTCAAATATTCGTCAAAGTTTTTTTTTCGAGTTTGGTAAAATGTCTGTCATTTGTCATATTTTCATTTATTTTTTTATATTTTGGTCGTGACTTTGTCGTGGCACATTTTTTTAGTCATAATTTTGTAATTTTTTGCCATTTGTCACATTTGTCATATTTTTCTTATACTTTTGTCAGAGTTTCGTAACTTGTTTTGTCATAATTTTGTCATATTTTTGCCTTATTTTTTTCATTTATTTGTTATATTTTCCTTCGTTTACAATATTTTACAGTTCTCATGCGATTTTCAGTTATTTAAAGCACTTTGAAGTTATGCGAAAGCTGTCTCATCTTGGATTTCAAAGTGGCGTCAAAAATCTATTTTACGAAGTCTTCATATGGTCCTGGCACCGTGCATTCATTTCCTTATGATCCTTCTTCATACCCCCTGCGGTCATAATCAGCTATTTCACAGCTCGTCAAACGAATAACTGATTTTTCATTGTTAAATTTTTTTTTTTGGCATATCATGGTCCGCTGAATAACAACAACATTAAGCATGTTCAATGACCACGCAATATCTGAATGTGTTTAACGCCAAAATCAAATGAATAAACATACCGCTTCGCGCTCACTGTGTTTTTACCCTTGGACATTTTTAGGTCATATGGTATCAAAATTAAAATTTCGATTTTGACTATTTCCTTTGATCGTCTCCCCTTAAGTGATTTTTGAGAGTCAAAAAAAACCGAAACTTTGAGCGCTTTGAGGCACCTCCTAAATCAATTCCGATTAAGCTGAATTTTTGCATCACAGCAAAAAAAAATCTGAATCCTTAACAACACTGAAACTGAAAACCTTTAATATTACATGACGTGGAACGCGATTTATTAATGTAAATTTACAAAATAAAGAAAGTTGAATCCTTAACAGCGCTGAATTCTAATGACACAGATATTACTTGACACGGAACGCGATTATTTGATGCAAATTTACATCACATATGATGTAAATAAAATGAAGCATCACATATGTCGGAATTTTCAGTGCTAATTAAATATTACACGTCTTTAATATTTGACATGTCTTTAAATTTTACACGACTTTTGAAGTTTACAGACGTGCAGTATTCAACTCGCACTGAAAATTCCATCATATGTGATGCATCTTTTTCGTTACGTGATGTAATTTTACAAATTTTTTTGGTCACACACAATTCTTAACAACACTGAATAAGAAATTTCTTAAAATTACACGTCATGGAATGTGATGAGGACATTGAATTTTAATTTAATCAATATTACAATACACTGAACGTGATAATGTCATGTAAAATATGAACTGTCAAGAACAGGATCAGATAAATGTAAACAAAGTGTCAAGTCAAGTCGTGCACCAAAGTATTTTTTAAGCAGTTTTTCCGCGAGTAAGGTTCCCAGAGATCTTCGTGAAGCAGGATGCGGTTCTGGAAGCGGCTCCAAGTTATTCATCTTTGGATCCGGTATTTCGGGGAAAAAAAATGAAAAGTGTGAATGTGACTCCTCATAAAAAAAAAGTGAGATTAAAAAAACATCGTCACTAAATAAAATAAATTAAATTTATTACAAAAAGGTTTTATTTTCATTATGAGAAGAGATAATTCCACTTTTGAATCATAAATACCAATAAATAAAACAAAATAGATTCCAATTGGAAAGTTTTTCTTCCAATATTCAGTGATTTTATAATTTACATCATTTTTTATTTTACACGTTGCAACATTTTACTGTCGTGTAATTTCCAACTAGCACTGAAAATTCCGTCATATATGATGCTTCTTTTTATTTACATCACATGTGATGTGATTTTACAGATTTTTTTCGTAGTGTGTAGGTCAGTTTTTTTAAACCAAAATGTATATGGTCGGTTTTCAAAATGCGATCATGAAATTAATCCTATACAGTATACATACATTGCCACCCTTATTCGTATACATTCAGTGTATCCACTATGATGTGTTATCAAGAAGTTGAACTTTATTAAAATAGATATTCAGGTCCCATTTCTTCGCATTTTGTGAATTAATTTTTCTTTTTTTTTTCTGGGATTTTCATCCTGTAGGATGATTCATCCCTATTTGTGAATTAAAGATAACGCTTACGAGATATAAAATAGCGTGTTTTTTAATTGAAAAAAGTGTGCTGAGCCATCTAATTATTATCTCGTACCAAAATTGCCAAAGAAAAACTTGTTTTTAAGCCTGTGGCATTTCGGTTATCAAAACCTCAGAAACAAAAATGTTCCCAAATTAATTTATTTTACCCCTAATCCGCAATAACCTCCCCGCTCCAAGCGCAAGGGCTAAAAAAAACTTAACCTCTCAAAAACTTCAAATTCCAATTTACGATTATTGGAGCGCATAACTGCGATCGCCGCCGCGCCCATCATGCGTATTAGTATTGCAGCAGCCAGCAGTCACAGCACAGCACGAAAATATTTATTAGGGCAGCGCCGAAATCATCTCTCGGTCCAATTTTCTCAAAACCCTTAGAACCATATTCCACTTGCCGCGCCGTTCCGCCGTCCCTCGTTAACATTCGTTTGTTGTGATTATTGTTTATAGTGGACTTATTTATCCAAAAATTGACCTTTGCTTCTGACGTCGTCGCCGTTGTCGTTTGGCGAAAACCATTGTGCGAAATTTATTCCACATTCCTTCAGTTGCCGGTTGTTGTTATCGGGTGCAGAAATTTGCCCGTCATCGGAAAATTTGTTTTTTTTTCGTCCCCGGTCATCATTATACACCCGGTTTGGGATTAGAGGGTAAAATGACCCCTACTACACTTTCCCCCCTGGTGTCGCACCCTAATTCTTCAATTCTCGGGCTTCCCTTTTGGGTAGAGCACCATTTAGCTTGGCTTGGCGCTTCGCTGTCTGTTGTCATTTGTGTGCTGTCGTGTTCGCTTGTTTGCTCTAATCCTTTTCGGAATCCCCCGGATCCGTTCTGCTGTCGAAGGCTAAGGCGAACAATGTTGACACGGAAACGAGAGAGAGAGAGGGAGCTAAAAAGCTAAGCTGGTTTTAATTTTAATTTTTTAAACCAATTCGAGAACGAATTTTTACTTTGACGCTAAGCTAGCATGTGCATGGTGCCAATATTACTCATAAAATAAATCATAAACCAAAAATTTAAAGTAAGTCTGCCTTCGAGGCCGAAACCTTTACAAAACTCCTATGAGAATCTATTCAAAATGTTTCCTGCAGCTATTAAACTATTTTAAACTACTATCCCCAAATTAAACATAAAAGAAACGCTAAAATTAATGTTTTACAGTCGCATTTCGGGTACGATGAGTGGGCAAATACGTGCACTGCCGGCCAAAAGTTTGGGATCACCCGCTAAAAAACATGCAAATTTTGATCGTTCATATCTCAGCCTTCTCAGAACATATGGCAAATCTTCTGATCTTATTTGAAAGATAATGAGCAATAGCTATTTCGGAGGTATTTTGCCCAGAAATAATGTTTTAGTTTTGCACCTAAAACTTTACCTAAAGTTAGAACATTTTCAAAAAATCGCACTCAATATTCAAAGCCGATCATCTCGGGACAAGGTGGCCTAAATTCCAAAATTTGAGTTGCATTAGAATCCTTATTCTATACTTCTGTGCAAAAATTTAAGAATGTCGATTTAAGAACGTCGAAATGTGGAAAATCACCGACAGCGGAAGAGGCAGCGAGTCCGAATTTTCCAGGAGAAAAAAAAGCGCCGCCTGGAGGAGGAGGAGCGCGAGGAGCTGGAGCAGCTGCATCGTTCCCAAGAAACACGAAAGTTCTATCAGAAACTCAACGCATCCCGCAAAGGCTTCGTGCCGCAAGCCGAAATGTGCCGGGATAAGGACGGAGGCATCCTGACGGACAACCGTGAGGTGATCAAAAGGTGGAAGCAGCACTTCGATGAACACCTGAACGGCGCACATGCAGGAGATCAAGACGGTGGGGAAAGGTACATCGCCGGCGTAGCCAACGACGTAGAGGAGCCACTCCCAACGATGAGGATCCCCCCCATTCGCCAGCTGAATAGAAACAAGTCGGCTGGGAAAGATGGCATCGCAGCTGAACTCATCAAATTGGGCCCGGACAAGTTGGCCGATTGCCTACACCGGTTGATAGTCCGGATCTGGAACATAGAACAGCTACCGGAGGAGTGGAAGGAGTGGGTTATATGCCCCATCTACAAGAAGGGCGACAAATTGGACTGTGAGAACTACCGAGCGATCACTGTCCCAATGCCGCCTACAAAGTGTTGTCCCGAATCCTACTCCGCCGCCTAACGCCACAAGCAAACAGATTCGTGGGAAGTCATTAGGCCGGCTTCATGGAGGGACGGTCAACGACGGACCAGATCTTCACATTACGGCAAATCCTCCAAAAATGCCGGGAACACCAAGTCCCTACGCACCATCTATTCATCGACTTCAAAGCCGCATACGACACGATCGACAGTAACGAGCTATGGAAAATCATGGACGAGAACGGCTTTTCCGGGAAGCTGATCAGACTGATCAAGGCGACGGTGGATGGAACGCAGTGCTGTGTGCGGATCTCGTGTGAGTTGTCGAGTTCATTCGAATCGCGCAAGGGGCTTCGAGAAGGTGATGGTCTATCCTGCATGATGTTCATCGTGGCGCTAGAAGGTATTCTTCGACGAGCGGTGGGCGAAATGCGGGGCACGATTTTCAACAGATTCAGTAAACTTATCTGCTTTGTCGATGACATTGATATAGTCGGCAGATCATCTGCGGCGGTGGAGGAGATCTACCGCAAACTGAAACGCGAAGCAGGAAGGATTGGGTTGATGATTAATACGTCCAAGACGATGTACATGCTGGCCTGCGGATCCGAGACCGACCGAACCCGCTTGTCCAGTAATAACAAGGTCACGATCGACGGCGACGAGCTGCAGATAGTCGAAGACTTTGTCTATCTCGCTCGGCTCACTGGTGACCGCAGACAATGACACCAGCCGTGAGATCCGGAGGCGAATTATCAGCGGAAGTCGTGCCTACTATGGACTCCACAAGCAACTGCGGTCGAGAAGACTTAGCCCTCGCACGGAGTGTAACCTGTATATGACGCTCATTAGACCGGTTGTTCTCTACGGGCACGAGACATGGATATTGCTCGAGGAGGACCTGCGTACACTCGGGGTATTCGAGCGACGAGTGTTAAGAACCATCTTTGGCGGCGTACAGGAGAACGGAGTGTGGAGGCGAAGGATGAACCACGAGCTCGTGCGACTCTACGGCGAACCCAGTATCCAGAAGGTGGTGAAGGCAAGCCGGATACGCTGGGCGGGACATGTTGCGAGAATGCCGGAAGACTGTCCTGCAAAACAGGTGTTCGCTACGAATCTGGTAGGAACAAAACGAGCGGGGGCGCAACGAGCGAGGTGGGTAGACCAAGTGGAGCGTGATCTGGCGAACGTGGGGTGCCCGAGAATTTGGAGAACGGTTGCCATGGACCGAGTGAATTTTGGGAATTATGTTCGTCAAGTTATGTCGTGAGACGGAATACTATGTAAATAAATAAAATATCTTTCAAATAAGATCAGAAGATTTGCAATATGTCCTAAGACGGCTGAGATATGAACGATCAAAATTTGCATGTTTTTTAGCGGGTGATTCCAAACTTTTGGCTGGCAGTGTAAGTGTGTTTAAAAAAAGGGCCAGCTTTAGGAACTACGATACGGCCAGAATAAGGAACTGAAGCCAAGATTGAAAGTATTTGGAATTTGGGAATGCATTCTTGAAAAAATAATCAATCTGTGAGTTACTATGAGCAATAACTAGTATTGCCAAATTTAAAATTAGTAATTGATTTTGAATATAGAACATCGTTGCTATAAATTAATAATTCAAAATAGTTACCATAACAGTTTTTCATAGAGTCCTATCCATACGGCCAAAGCCAATTCACCGGACCCACAGGATCAATCTAATGGACGGTTCACCGAGACATAAGGCAGCTTCACTCCGCTTCCATCTGCCTAACCGTTTCCGGACTACGTGTAGGACGTAAACTTTAACGAGATAACTTTTAAGCCATTTATCCTCGGTAATGTCGTCCCCCTTCTGCATCCATCGAAGAACTGAGCGAGGGTTCTTCGTATGGTCAAAACTAATTATTATTTCCCGGTTGACACAGGATCCAGTAAGAGCCTGCGCCCTTGCTGTCCTCCAGGTTTGGGCCAAGAAGTTAACTTTCGGTGGCTGCTCAAGGTCGGAATAGTTAGAAGAGCTTGATGGATATCTTCTCTTCCCCCCGGGGAAACGGTCAAGAAAAGGCTCAGCTCAGCCGAAACTAAAATGAGCGCGGAGGACACACGTCACGGTTTGGTTGAAATGGCAAACTTTTGGCCACATCCCACTCGAAAGGGAGTCCAAAGTCATCATTAAATTTTAAATCCAATTTTCCCCGGTATATCGATGGGTACAGCTCACGTCCCCTCTGTTCCCATTACGTGGAGCCGCTGCCTCCCGTCGAAAACTACCAAAATCATACCTGTATAAAAGGGGCCAATCCCGTGGAAAGCTTCCGTTAAATTGGGAAATTCGGCTGCCGTTGACTGTTACCGAGTAGGATGCGCTTAGAATTTCCAAACACGTTTCCGAATTCAGAAAAAAAAGAGTCAAGCTTGCACTTTTCAAATTACACACTCCTACTCCGATAACTGGAGCCAAGGCGGTCAGAATCGGTGTTTGAAGTTTTAAAAATTAATTCGAATGGGCGTTGATTACGCCACAGCGCTCGCGCCCACCTGCCGCCCTTTCATATGAAACTGGTAATGAGCGTTATTTTTTCATAAAACGTGCTAATTAGTTTCGAATAGTTTGGGTGATTGCATTTGATGCCGTCTCGTGCTCTCGTTTCGATTACTTTTATAGAATTTTGTAATGACAGGGGAACCGAGTGAATTTCGGCTCATACAGAGTCGATTCGATAAGTACCAACCTTCTTCCTCTGCAAACGAAGAACAAAATGTTTAAGAAAGCAGTGCTTAATTTTCCAATTCTCTTTGAGCTCGATAAACTTTACTCAGAAGGCTTTCTCAATTCGTCCGACGGATATGTTTTATTGACGTGGTATGAATTTCAGGACCTCTTAAGTCATGACTATGCAATGATCTGAAATCAGCATCTCGCTCGTTCAATCGATGATTGACTTATACGAAATCATGGATTTGTGAGTTGTTTTTATCGGGAACCATTGTTTTGGCCGTTTTTGGGGAACCCGGGCACATAACCCAAAAATTGCATCAGCGACCATCTGTCACATTTGACTCCAGAATGGTCCGGATTTATTCCCGAAACCTACGAGAACATTAAGGATGCCTACCAATGTCTCGAAATATCTCGAACCACCATATAAAGTTGATTCAGCAATGTACAAGGCTGATTTGACTATGCCATTTAGGATAATGTATAAAAACTCACTATCACCGCTTTTTTTTCGGGTAACTGATATTTGATCACCATCAACTTTACGTGATTGGAATTCAATTTCAACTATTCATTTCATATTTAACTCAGCCATGCGTTCTGTTCGTTTCCTGCACAAATAATCTGCACGTAGTGGCTACGTGAAAAAATACATGATTTTTATCCAATTGATTTTCACGTAGATCCTACGAGATCTATATGAAACACGTCCGTATAAGAATTCGTGTTCAATTGGCCTTACCTACAATTTTCGTGATTTTTAGTGATTTCAATGCACTGTGCTTATGAAAGCTACGAGGAGTATTTTTAGAATCGGAGTGAAATGTAGGTCAATTTGTATTTTTGTTGATATTTATAATGAAAATATAACAAAATTTCATTGTGAACAAACTTTATTTTCACAATATTTTTCGCTTACACTTCACTTTTACCACAAAAAAACACTTTCAATTTCCGCAGTTCCAGCAACGCAGGGCGGTTTGTGGAATGCTGAAAAAAACGGAAAAGTATTCAGTAATGAAAAATAAATGATCTAATTTAAACATAATTTTACCTTGTCCGTTGTTGCCTATGTGCCTATTTGGTGTCCTGTGTTCCGTGTTCCGGAAAGTCGTACCAAAAAAAAAAAGGTAACCGGCGCCAGTTCCGGAAGGGACTTGCATCTAGATCCATCCCTTGTTATCAAAAGATGGAAACAAAAATCAATTATTATTATTCAGAATCATCATAAAGCCAAAGACACTTACCAAAAAGACAAAGCTAAATCTAACTATGCTTGTCAATGCAGTTCCTCTTCCGCGGGCACACAAATTTTCACAACAGCTGGCAGACAATTCTCTTTTCTAGTAAGAATTTACAACCACACGCTTGAGAAATTGCATAAAACGGATTTAGATCATCCACTTGGAATTTACGTGAAATTCATGTGTAAGTTGAAAGTAAAGTAGCTTTTACCAGGGCATCCTTGATACTCTGTAGTTACTACAAAACTCACGTAAAATCGATAGGATGCAACAAAACCTAAATGTACGTGAAAAACGCCGTAGAAAAAATTTCTAAATTATTTGGGGTGTGTATTACCAGCTTGTAATGGGTGTTTGTCACGTTAAGTGTGTTGTGACAGGCGCGATTCCAGGTTAAGCTGCTCTCGACCGACACACCCCGAGTCTTCATTGTGAGATCAGGCCTTGAGTCAACAAAAGCAGGAATGCATGTAAACTTTGAGTAGCTAAAGCATGGATCACTACAAATCTGGATGCACTATTTATTTTACCATAGTGCTCCTAGTTGTCGGATCTGGAATGTTTTGGCAGCACTTTGTAGAGGAATGTTTCTTCTACCAGTGCTGAAAATTTCATTACGATTCGTTTTGTTTCAAAAAAGTTACACGTGATGGAAGCCGCGAGATGAAAATAAATTTTGAACACCCACGTCAAAAACCCGACGTGGTCGGGTTCAAAAATCGCGAAATCGTTAAAAATGGTCAAATCAACCGTGTGTAGCGTTCTCAAACGTTTCCGTGAGATGCGTACTATAGATCGGCAGGTTCATACCAAGCGTCATAGTGGAATTAAGGATCGGAAACTGCATTTGAAGGTGTTGAAAACGATCAAGGAAAACACAGGGTAGTCGGACTATGACATTGCCAAGAAATTCAACGCCGACCGGTGCACCGTCAGCAGAATTCGTCTACGCGAAGGAATACGATCCTATCGGACCAGTAAGCAACCAAACCGGACATTGAAGCAGAATTTAGTAGCCAAAGGACGTGCCCGCAAGTTATACAAGAAGATTCCAACGAAGTTCGACGGATGCATCCTCATGGATGACGAAACGTACGTGAAGATGGATTTTGGGCAGCATTCTGGCCAAAAATTATGTAAAGCCAATGCAGTGGTGCACTGCACTGGTCATGGTGATGTCCCCGGCAACTTCAAATTCGTTTTTGCTGATAAGTGTGCAAGAAAGTGTTTGATCTGGCAAGGTATTCAACCCACCCAACTGCCCTCAATTCCGCCCTATCGAAAAATTTTGGGCAATTGTCAAGCAGAAGATGAAGAAGAATGGTAGGACGACTCGGGAAGCAACAGAGATGAAGAGATTGTGGAACAAAATGGCCGCTGAGGTCAGCGAATAGGGTGTTCAAACTATAATGAGTGATACTCAACCAAAAGTTCGAAAATTCATCAAAACAACATCGGAATAATTTTTTTTTATTATTTTTCCTTTAAAGTGCAATAAAAACCTTACATTTCAAGTACAAAACATTTTTATTACGTTTACATAGCTTCGAGATAGACCCGTTTTAATGCGTCCAGATTTGTAGTGATCCATGCTTTACGAGGAGAGGTCAAATTACAAGTATTAGAGGCGAATCTACCAAGCAAGCCTCTCTAATAAAATAAATTGAATTAAACTCACAAGTAGTAACAAGAGAAATTTGGTCACTGTTTTGCATTCAGATTTCAATTCAATGGACGATTCGTTTAGTTTAGCTCTGCTTGTACCTTGGAATCCGACTAGTGAAAGAGTTTTAGTGGAAGGTAATGAAAATTAGTGAAAGCAGTTCGCTAGTAGAATTGACTAGTGCTAGTACTGGTAGAAATTAGTTAAGCTCCGTTTTTAACTTGCGATCCGTCTAGTGAAAGGGTTTGACTTGCAGGTGACGAAAATTAGTGTCGCGAGTTCGCTAGTACAAGCTACTAGTGTTAGTACCGTTTGATATTAGTATAGCTCTGATTTCAACTTGCGACCAGTCAAGTGAAAGGGTTTGACATGTAAGTTACGAAAATCAGTATCGCGACTTCGCTAGTAAAAGCTACTGGTGTTAGTACTAGTGGCAATTAGTTTGGCCCCGATTTGAACTTGCGACACTAATTTTCGTCACCTACAAATCAAACTTTAACACTTGACTGGTCGCAAGTTCAAATCGGAGCTTAACTAATATCTATCGGTACTAATAGGGGAAAGTCGAGTAAGACGGACACCCTAAGGTAGAATCGCTATAGAAAACCAGATATTGCTATTATCATCGCAGTTTTCGTGCAGATGGGCAGTTTCGGTTGTTTGCTATCGCATTAACCACTGGAATTAGTAAATTTCCTTCATCAAGACTGTTTTTATAGCCATCTAAAAAATGCTTGCAAATTACACTTTTCAAAAAAGATCGGGTAAAGCGGACACTGTTCAGAAAAGGGTTCATTTTGCCGCATAAATTGTTGTAAATGTAGATATTTTTGTGAGTGAAGTATAAGAAAACGTTTTTAAACCAAAATGGAACCAACTGGTCCGAGTCCGAGCGAAACAGTGTGGTTTCGGAATTCCAGGGTGGCCAGCGAACCGGGAAAACCGGGAAAAAACCGGGAATTTAAAATGATACCGGGAAAACCGGGAAAAAACCGGGAATTTCAAATCAAAATCGGGAAAAGTTTTTATGGATTATTAAATCCTAAAATTCATCCATATCATCATGACTGAACTTTCTCTTAGAAAGTTTACAATCTATAGTCGTTTATTGCAAGATTGTGAATCATTTGGGAGGAGCATAAAAATGTCGGGATTTTATATTAATTAGTAAAATGCCGGGAAAAGTCGAGAATATTTGAAAAATCGAGAGGTCTCGACCACAAACTTAGCTTATTTCTTTGCTCAAGCATATTGTGCACTGCAGTGAATATAAAAATGTTTTTAAATTAAATAAACGTTTTACAACTGTGAAGTTTTAATACGTTAAGTCTTGGTAGTTAGTTTTTATAGCGTTAATTAATTAAAGATTTTTATTTTTAAAGATTAAAGACTAAAACAAAACTTGTGTTAACAGATTATCGCCGCTGATTTTTATGATATTAATTGAATGATTAATGGCATTTCGGTGAACTATACATTCTAATAGGAAGAATATCAAATGAAAGTAATGAAAATTATAGACGGATAGATTAGATAAGGAAGCATGAAAGGTGTTGAAAATGAGCCAAGAGCGTGATTTCAGAAAACTTCTTGCCGCACAAGACCATTTGTCCCACAACGTATTATTGTCTAGAAGAAGTAAAGGCTGACTTTGCCTAATCATGAATAATCATTCAATTAAAATCATAAAACGAAACTTGGAAAAATTAGCAGAAATCTATCAAACACATCTACACTGGGGGAGTTATTTTGAAGAGTCCGACTACAATATCGGATTATTTGATGAAAAAAAAAAATTTTTTTTTAAAGAACGTTAAACGAGGGATATGAATTCAGTTATTTAGCCATGAAGTCTTACCTCGGTCGACAAATTTACTAAAAAGCAATTTTTACAAAAATCTAATGATCAATGGTAGTTTTTAAATAGATTGAACAATGAGAATTTTTTTGGCGTGGCTTTGCTCATTTTCAGCTGATTTCAATTTAGTTTAAAGTACCTCAAAATCAGAAATAATCATCCATACTTCAAATTTTGGGGCTTGTGATATAGCTCAGTTGGCAAGTCTGTTGCCTCCTGAGCAGATGTCCCCGAGTTCGAGCCCAAGAGTAAACATCGAACACAGTTGTACCGGATAAGTTTTTCAATAACGATCCGCCAACTGTAACGTTGATAAAGTCGCGAATGCCATAATGATGGTAAAACGACTATAATCAAAACAAAAAAAAAATACTTCAAATTTTCATTTCATTAACAACACATTATACAAAATTCTAAAAAAATCAAATATGTTGTTTGCGTTTTATGTACTAAAACACGAAAAACTGTCAAAAACGTAAGTTCAAAATCAAAATCAAATATCTGGAAAACGACATGACCTCGAAGAACTTATTTAATTTTTGCTCAATTTTAACTTTTGAAAACTGGGAATTGTCGCATGCGGGAAAAATGCCAGAAAAAAAAGGTGCCACCATTTTATTCGGTTAATTGATAAACGCACAGAAGACAGAATATGTAACTAGAGAACAAGTTGTGTGATTACATAAAAAATCGAATAAAAACATGCATTTTTTAGATAGGACATATAATCTAGAACTAAGCGCATTCAGTATTAAACATGAGAACCGCAATAAAATATTAGATTGCTTATCATGAATATGGTTAATCTGAATCTGTTTTAAGAGCTTTAGAAGAAAAAATATCAGAATGTCAGTCTGTAGATTTCAATTGAAAAATTTAGAATTTCAACTTAAAATTTTAAAAGTATTATATGGCATCATATCAAAACTATGATTTATCCATGCGAATAATAAAAATATAGCAGTTCCTCTTATAAAAAACGAAGATGGTATGGAAGACTAAAAAGAAAGTAACACTTTTCGGTTAAGGTTCGGACAACTACGATCGCCATAATTCGAATAACTTTTGAGTTTCAAGATTGAACTTAAAAGAATTAAGTCCTCTCACACTTTCACATTCAACTTGCATATACACATCTTCAGTTTTTGTCAAATTAACATATTTTTTCGCGCTTTTTGAATCGAGGGAAACCATAAAATTTGATTCGGGAAAACCGGGAAAAAACCGGGAATTTGAAAATGGAAACTCGCTGGCCACCCTGGAATTCTGTATTTTATAGGCGCTTTCTTCACCGGAGATCCTGTTTTTACAGTTTTTATGGCCTGTTTGAGATGTTGAGTGCTTTTCGACCGGTAATTGCTCTTGCCAAGGTCTTCTGAAGGCATATGGAAGATCAAACCGATGAAAAATTCAAAATACCTGGAGAAACTTATGTGTCCGTTTTACCCGACCTTGAGGTGTCCGTCTTACCCGCCTTAGCAACTTTTTTTTCTAAACGATTGATGTTCAAGCCCTTTGACCGAAACCTGCTGTTTTCCTTCATATGGTTAAAAAGAAGCCTAATAAACACTCTTCCTTTGAAAATGGTTGACATTTTCGAAAATTTTGCGAGTTATGAACTATTTTATGAGGAGAAAAAATTACATCAAATAATGGATTCTCAAAATTTTTTTTTTGTTTTGTTTACTATTATGGAACCTTGCTTGCTATAAATTAACAAAAGGTCTCGAAAGTGTTGATACACTTAGACGAACATATTCCCATCATTAGATTAGTGCCAAACATTCCTTAATTCTCGAAATATTGAAAGTGTCAGTCTTTCCCGACTTTCCCCTACTAGTAACTTATACTAGCGTACTCGTGACACTAATTTTCACCGCCTTCAAGTTAAACCGTCTCACTTGACTGATCGTAAGTTGAAATAGGAGCTAAACTAATTTCTATCGGTACTAACCATAGTGGCTTGTACTAGTGAACTCGCGACGCGCGTTGTCTACTAGTCAAACCCTTTCACTTGACTGGTTGCAAGTTAAAATTGGAGCTAAACTTATAGCCATCGGTACTAATACTAGTAGCTTTTTCTAGCGTACTCGTGACACTAATTTTCACCACCTTCAAGTCAAACCCTCTCATTGACTGGTCGCAAGTTGAAATCGGAGCTAAACTGATATCTAGCGCGCGGCACTAATTTTCTGTACCTGCAATTACGAGTCCTTTCTTTTGGCGTTTAGCCCGAGATTTTCGAAAAACACCTTTTCAGTTTTCCTATTCTGCTGTTGTTATCATCGATTCAGTTGATTTACTTCAGTTTGAGCGGTTTGAATTTTTTTCATCCTTTTGTGGAGTCCGAGAAAAAACAAAGTGTAGCGAGTCATCTCAATCGCTAATGGAAACAGGTGAGAAGTTATCGCTTTCTCATATTTATCGCTAAGTGTAACACAAGGGATAAACCAGTTATCACTATCAGATCAGCTCGATTTGCTTCTCTGGTCGTCGAGTGGAAGATCAGGCATCGCGAGTCGTCTTGAGAAGAGGTTTGTGCGTAACCCTCGCGTCATTACGGGGAGTTCGGGCTTCGAGTCGTTATAAGGACAGGAATTATTGTAGGCGATCTCGTCCATGCGTATGCCGTGGAACGCACTATGACCTCCCACCATTAAAGGGTTGTTGTTAAACAATACGAGGTTGGAACTAAGGTTTCGGATAGCTCAGGTGAAGTTTAGGGAGTAGGCGGTATATGTAGAGTATATCATGAGTCATACCCATTGTACCCTTGGACTCATAGTAGCAAACTGATACAAGCCTCGCCGTGCCTTGGAATACAATCCGTAAAAGAGGATTTACCACCTGGGTAACCACTGAGCCCACACTAGAGCCTGCTGAAGATCTTTGTCAAATCCACGTAAAAGAAGTTAAGCATCCACCAGGTACCAGTACCCAGACGAAAGATTTCCTACACAAGAGCTATCAGAATCAGGACGTGTAAGAGGTGTCAGGGTCGAATCGATCCGACCGATGAAGTGTGTGACGGTTCGCCTTACACACCTTACATCGTGTGTCAACACCATGAATGGTTGGACCTCGAGTTCTGAGGAAAGAAGTCATTGCAGTTTAACATAGGAATCAAGGTCATAGGCCAGGTGGAGGCTTAGGAGTTACAGGTGGAGTAGAGTCGTCCCAATGAACCAAGGTCAGAGTTCCCAGATGGAATTTGCAGAGTGGAGTTTTCTCATTGTACAGATAGACCCACGACATCCGTAAAGGAGGATTTACCACACGGGTAATTAACCTAGTATGCTACTCTGGGTACATAGGTGCAATTGGTCGACTCTAGATACTATGTACTATGTGCCATAACTCCCATCAAAGTCCGCGCTTCTCCGCTCATCGGCTTACTCGGTTTCAAGTCAAAACTTCAGCATATATACCCTTCCTCTTGTTACGATTAAAGACTAAGGACACTCCTCTGATCGGCCTTTACTCTTAACTCGAGGCTCGTTTGATTACCACGACTATCGTGCGCTCCGCCTCTGTTCGAGTCCACCGGTAAAGACCAGTGACCTCTGCTCTAACGACTTGAGGTCTTGGCTTCTCTTGGTTTGGGGTTGAGGCCCTCTCCTTTTGCCCGTCCGTCTGCCGATCGAAAGCAGCTTATCCTGGACACGCGCCTGTCATAGCACACGTCCGGGACTTTACGAAACTACTCTGATGATTCCCGGCAAAGAAGTGATCCTACATCGAGTCGAGTGACTCATCCGCCGACGTCGTGAAGTCACTTATCCGAGAGTATTCCGCTGCGTGAAAACTCTTCTCCCCACGAGTCCCCACTGCGAAGAAGGTCAAGTCTTATACCCGCAGCTTCCGTCGTAGGGAGCGCGTTTCACCCGGATATTCCGCGGCGGTGGAGGCATCCTACACAGCGTTCGCGACGTACCTAGCAGCTCGGCATACACAGAAGTGAAAGTCTTATCTTTGTATGCTTTACAACTAGGTTCGGACGCACTCTACTCAGATGCTCCCCAGCGACGGAGTTACCCTGCACCGGTCGCGGACTGGTGCTGGTTCCAACTCCTCTACAGCGCAGTCATGATCCGGCTGAACTCATCAGTGACCACGCGCCGAGTATTGGCATCCTCACACATCCTCTGCACGATGTTGTCGGCTTTCGTGTCGGGTTTAAAGGCGGCAAGCATGTTAATGCGTACCCCTTCGAACCTCGAGCAGTTGAACACTACGTGCTCTGGTGTCTGTATTGTGTTACCGCAGGTCGGGCAGAATGGCGAGGCCACCTATCCAAACCGATGGTGGTGCTGCATGACGCATCCGTGACCAGTCAAGAACTGCGTCGTGCAGAAATCCATCTCTCCATGTTTCCTATCCTTTCAAAATCCAACGTTAGAGATCAAGCGATAACTCCACCGGTCGCGTTCCGAGCTGCCCCACTGGTAATGGCAGTTGGACATTGAGACCTCTCTGGCATGTTTCCGCACATTGGGCATGTGCCTGTGCTCGTAGCAAAAGATATCTTCCTCTAACACAACCGAAATGGGCATGACCGCCACCACAACATCAGCTGCTACCGAGAACACTGTTCGGTATGCGCTGATAACCCGCAGGTTCATCAGCCGCTGCACGTAGCAGAGCTGAAAATTCCACTGCCTGCTCGAGGCTACCTTCCAGGCTGCCGCTCCGTACCGCAAAATGAACGAGATCACGCTCGCCAGGACCGTCTTTCTGCTGCAGCGGATCGCTGAGTTGTTCGACATGAACCGCGAGAGGGCTGCAGCCGCCATTGCCGCTCTTTTGCAGGCGTAGTCGCGTGGGCCGGGAAACTCAAACGATCGTCGATCATCACTCCTCCCAAGTACTTGATCGCACGCTTGGATTTGATTGCATACGGTCCAGCGGCAATCGTCTCTGTTTGTGCTGATATCAGATTTGTAACCAGCACCATCTGTCCACTGTGGCGAGTAGCTGGACCTCCTCTGTTGATGGCCACGATGCCAGGAGCACTACGTCGTCGGCGAATCCCACAAGTCTCACTCCCGTGAGAAGACGCAGTCTCAGCAGTTCGTCGTAGACGATGTTTCACAATACCGGGCAAAGTATCGATCCTTGTGGAACCCCTGCCGAGACACTCACTGTTTCCAATCCTTCGCTGGTCATAGACTGTAGTTGACGTTTACGGTAGTAACACTCCACCATGCTACAGATATTTGCCGGAATCCTCATACGAATGAACGATAACCTCACGTCAAGGGTGACCACTTCGCAAACCGATCTCCTCTTCGCTTTTTCAGCATGGCTTCGCCTTCTCCTTCGATAACTTATCGAATGCATCCATTGTGCTGCAGCTTTTCTGAAAACCAAACTATTTTTCGGAAAGGCCGTTATCGCCCTCGGTATGAAGCTACATCCTTCTCTGGACCACCTTCTCCAGCACCTTGCCAGCCGTTTCCAGGAGACACATCGGGCGATATGCCATGCGGTCACCTGGTAGCTTTCCCGGTTTTGGTAGGAGCACCAATTGCTACCGCTTCCACACATCTGGGAAGACCTTCTCATCCACATACTGTTGCAGTGATAACCGGAACATTTTAGGGTGCTACATGAGGGATGCCATTCGGACCCGGACTTTGTTCAACTGGAGGGACTTAGTTCCGAAATCTGCTCCTCTTCGCTCGTATCCAAGTCATATGGGACCCTCGACCATGTGACTTCCTAGTGCTGTGGAAACAGCTCGTTGACGATTTCGCGCAGTTTGTTCGGGCACGTTTTCTGCGGCATACTCCCGCTCCACGTCTTGGCCATGAAAATCCTGTAAGTGTCGCCCCAGGGGTTGTCGTTGGCGTCCTCGCAGAGTCGCCTGAAACGTGCCTTTTTGCTCGCCTTAATTGCCCAGCCGAGGGCAGACTTCGCCCTTGCGTAGGGCACTTTACGCTCCTCTGTCCTTGCTCTCTGCAAATATCGCCTAGCCCGTAGGCAGCTAGTACGCAGGTCCGCGATTGCCATCGTCCACCAGTAGACGCTTTCAGCGTCGGAAAATCTACATTTCGTGCTACCAAACTTCTAGGCCGTTTCAGGCATATATAGACAGTTCATCAACGCGTTAATGGCATAAATTTAATTGTGCGCATCATATAAGATATTCTATGATTTTGGCTTGTAGAAAATTGAAAATTCCATTGATCCATTGTAATTCAAGAACATATTGTATTATCAATATAAC